>NC_035442.2:94421331-95021331 GCF_002127325.2 Helianthus annuus
TCATTGTTCTATGATGATCTTGTTATGACACCATGCAGGAACCTAGATGAAGTAAGAACTCGTGCACTGCAGGTTCATTCCGGCTAGAGGATGACAAAAGGATCCAGGAAAGACAAGTAGGATCCTCAAAACAAGAAAAGCAAGGATCCTCTTTCAAAAGCAGCAGATTCAAATCCTACAATAGAAATAACAACCAGAACGTGCATGCCGTTGACCAAGAAGAGGATGATGAGGATTATCCTCCAATTTCTGAATACTGTTTTTCCGTTGATAATCATGAACTAATCCTTGCAATGCAGAATCTAGGAGAAAAGGCCAGATGGCCCAGAAAAAATTGACAAAACAGCCGCAACCAAAGACAAATCAAAGTGGTGTGCATACTGTTTTGGTCAAAAATCACACAAGGATAATGCAACCAAACTCTATGTAAACGGGGAATGATGCTTGGTTTGATGAAGAAGTAAAGGATCACTTTAGTATGAAATATGCAAGTGACACAAGGATTTATAAGAGGAAAAAGCCCTTGATCAGTGAATGATCTCCGGCATAAAAAACCTCGGGTGATGGCAACTACCGATCACCAAACTTCAATATAACAAATAATGGTTACAACTTCGGATGGTAACGAGCTGAGTACAAGGATCACTATAGTATCGTGTGTCTAAGCGTGTGAAAAATGTGTTGTCCGTCTTCCGAATGTGGAAGAGTGCTATATATACAAGTGTGGGTGGCCCTATTTTAGGTAAATAGACTAACTATCAGCTCATTACCCCTTTAGGAATAAAGTAAATCTAGCCTAAATTATCGCCCTTAAATCATACGGAGTTTCCATATCCTTTACAACGTTCATCTCTGATTAAGCATATGCCAAAGTTGTAAAGACGAGTCCCTTGATTACGTTGCTAAGAGCGGATCCTGCTAGACATTCCTGCAAGATAACATTAAATCCATGAAACAACTGTTAGCATGAGGATCCCTATGATGGTCCGTGATCCTGATCCTGGAACTCTTCTGAGGATCACTATCTGCCAAAGAAATAAGGATCACTGGTTAGGATCACATGTAAGGATCATATGTTACAAAAATCCAGCCCTAACAATTGCCCCCAAAATATAAGGAGTAATATTGTAAATAAATGAGTTATATTTTGCTTGATCTTATCCGCAACAAGTTAATCGGATAACTAGCCGTTAAAGTCGAACTAGCCGTTGCAATTCTTACGTCACAGAAGTGACAGCCCTGCAGATCATCATTATAAATAGGAGATAGAGATAGGATCAATTTGCATTTAAATTCAAGAGAAGCTCCCTTTATAATCTCGTCCGAAGATCGATCAGGTATTCTCCTCTTTTCTTCCTTCTCTTACTCTGTTTCTCTGTCTCTTTCCATTCTTCTGCAAATATGTTGCTCCGGAATTCCCCTCACAAGGATCCTAAGAAGAACATCCCCTTGAAAGGTCAAGGGATCATCAAAGACTCTCCCACCGAGAGGTGTTGTTTTACTGATCCTCAGGTTGATAGAATCCGTCACTGTTTTCCGGCGAACATCATCTTCAAGTCCTTCACTCCCACTGCTTTGAGTGACTTTATCTCTGATACTTGGGTAGCCTTTCCTGTTACTCCGTTCCTGATAGGGTATTCATATCCTTTCACTCAATTCACCCAGTCCTTCTTTTCCCTCACCGGCATCTCCTACATCCAGGCCATGCCAATGATCTGGAGGGTTTTATATACCCTTGAAAGGATCATTGAGCAGGAAGGGATTGATTTAGGAATGGCGGAGCTGGCTGAGATGTATGATCTCACAACGTTTGGATCCTGTCGATATTTGTTAAAACGGAAAGCCGGAGAGGATCACCCTGTTCTCAAGGTCACCAAGAATGACACGAATTGGAAGCGACGGTTCTTCTTTGTTAGGAGGGATACCATCCCTGATGGAAAGGATCTGCCCAAGGAGTGGGCTACTCATGGTAGGATAGAGGATCCTGGAAGGATCACCATCAGATTTGTTCCTTAGGATGAGGATCGCTAATATTTTCTTTGTTTTCTGTTTATTGTGCAACTATCTCCATCTCTCATCTGAAGTTGACACCTGCTGCAAAAGAGAGGCTTTTGGCCTTCAAGAAGCTTGATCCGGAGACAAGAACTTTTCAAGTTGCCACCCAAGATTCTCAGGAAGTATCCTCCGCATCTGCCACAATGTCAAGTAAGTATCCTGATTAAAAAGTAGTTTCATGTAGGATTTTTTAAATTAGTTAGAATACTTATCTGATTTTGGTTGTGTAGGTGCTGGAAAATCTGCTAAATCTGCCTCCAAGTTTGGCATTGATGATCTTGCTAATGTCAAGTCTGCGAGAAGAAGACTCATGCTGCCAGCCCAACTGCTTCAGCCCCTAAAGCACCTATTAGGGGTAAAGGAAAGAAGAGAAAGGCCTCTGAGGATCTACAAGGCCTGCCCCTGCTCCGCCAACAGTTTCTGGACTACTTCAACGAGGTAAGGATCAGTGCCCCTGCTTGTTATCCTGACAATTTTGAGGATCACTTGTTTCTGACGTTATGCCTTGTTTTCCTTGCAGAAATTTGCTGAAATAGAAACTTATGTTGGCCATGTCGAGGATCAAGATCGCCAAATTGCTGATCTCCAACAGATGGGTGTGCTGAAGGATCTCAAGATTGCTGATCTTGAGAAGGAGCTCCGGGCCACCAAGGATAAAGCTGCCAGGATGCTGATCAATTTTGATTATGAGAAGCATGACATTACCCAGGATGCCAAGGTCTCTGCTGCGATAACCATGTATAAGATCCAGCTGCAGATGGCTGCGGAGGCTCAGGATCCTGCCTTCGACAAGAGCACATGGGACGTGGAGGGCTGGAAGGCGAGGCTGGCAGAGTTGGAGGATGATGAGGAGGCTAAGGAGATCCCAATGCTTGAAGGTGGTGATGCTGGCAAGGATCAGGGGGAAGCAAGTGGAGCTGGTGGTGATGGTGCAGCGAAGGTTTGAGCTGCAGAATTGGGCGATGAAGGACACTTCTAGACATAGCTGGAGCCCAATTTTTTTTTGTGGTTGTTGATGTTTTTAAACAATTATGGTCTGTAACTTTGAACAATAGTTTTAGGATTAAGGATCCAGGATCCTTTAGACAATAGGTAGGATTGCAAATGGTGGAGGGATCCTCTGTTTGGGGGATGAAGCCATTGTGATCCTGCCGCCTTTATTATCCCTGCATTACTTTTGAACCTATTATCATGGACACCCTTTACCTACCTGTTTTGGTCAAAAATCACACAAAGGATAATGCAACCAAACTCAATGTAAATGGGGTATGATGCTTGGTTTATAGAAAAAGTAAAGGATCACTTCAGTGTGAAATATGCAAAGACATAATGATTTATACGAGGAAAAAGCCCTTGATCAATGTATGATCTCCGGCATAAAAAACCTCGGGTGATGGCAACTACCGATCACCAAACTTCAATATATCAAAATATGGTTACAACTTCGGATGATAATGAGCTGAGTACAAGGATCACTATCGTAATGTGTGTCTAAGCGTGTGAGAATTGTGTTGTGTGTTCTTCCGAATGAGGAAGAGTGGTATATATACAAGTGTAGGTGACCTATTTTAGGTAAAAAGACTAATAATCAGCTCATTACCCCTTTAGAAATAAAAGTAAATCTAGCCTAAATTATCGCCCTTAAATCATGCCAAGTTTCCATATCCGTCACAACGTCCATCTCCGATTAAGCACATGCCATAGTTGTGAAAGACGTGTCCTTTAATTGTGATGCTAAGAGCGGATCCTGCTAATCATTCCTGCAAAACAACATTGAATTCAACGAAAGCAACTGTTAGCATGAGGATCCTATGATGGTCCGTGATCCTGATCCTGGAACTCTGCTGAGGATCACTATCTGTCAAAGAAACAAGGATCACTGGTTAGGATCACACGTGAGGATCATGTATTGTAAAAATCCAGCCCTAACAATTGCCCCCAAAATATAAGGAGTTTATTGTAAATAAATGAGTTATATTTTGTTCTGATCCTATCTTCAACGGATAACTCGGATAACTAGCCGTTATAACCGGACTAGCCGTTGCAATCATTACGTCATTGAAGTGACATCCCTGCAAATCATGATTATAAATAGGAGATAGGGTTAAGGATCGATTCCACATTTAAATTCAGGATATACTCCCTTTATAATCTCTACCGAAGATTGATCAGGTATTCTTTTCCTTTCTTTCTTCCTTTTCCTGCTCTGTTTTTTCTGCTTTTGCTCTGTTTCTGCTGCGCTACAAGTATGTTGCTCCGAAATTCTCCCCATAAGGATCACGAGAAGAGCAGTCCCCTGAAAAGCCAAGGGATCATTAAGGACTCTCCTACGGAGAGATGTTGCTTTACTGATGCTCATGTTGATAGGATCCGTCACTGTTTTCCGGCGGATACCGTCTTCAAGTCTTTTACTCCCACCGCTCTGAGTGATTTCGTTTCCGACGCCTGGGTGGCCTTTCCTGCAACTCCGTTTACCATAGGATATTCATATCCTTTTCCAGCCTTCACCCAATCCTTCTTTTCTCTGACCGGTATGTCCTATATCCAGGCCATGCCGATGATCTGGAGGGTTCTGTGTACCCTTGAGAGGATCATTGAGCAGGAGGGGATTGATTTAGGGATGCCGGAGCTGGCCGAGTTATATGATCTTACCACATTTGGTTCCTGTCGGTACTTGTTGAAACGGAAAGCTGGGGAGGATCACCCTGTTCTTAAGGTCACCAAGAATGATACAAATTGGAAGCGACGATTCTTCTTTGTTAGGAGATATACCATTCCTAACGGGGAGGATCTGCCCAAGGAGTGGGCTACTCATGGTAGGATAGAGGATCCTGGAAGGATCACCATCAGACTTGTCTCTTATGATGAGGATCACTAATGTGTTTTTTGTCTTTTATGTTTTTTCAGCTACATCCGTTACTCATCTCAAGTTAACTCCTGCTGCAAGAGAGAGAGAGTTTTAGCTTTCGAAAAGCTTGATCCTGAGACCAGAAGTTTTCAAGTCAACATCCAAGATTCACAAGAAGTATCCTCCGCATCTGCCACAATGTCAAGTAAGTATCCTTACCAAAAAGTAAGTTCTATGCAAAAATATTAAATTAGTTAGGAGACTTATCTTGTTTTGATTGTGTAGGTGCTGGGAAATCTGCTAAGTCCGCCAAGTCTGCCTCCTTGTTTGGGATTGATGATCTTGCCAACGTCAAGTCTTCGAGGAAGAAGACTCCTGCTGCCAGTCCCTCTGCTTCAGCCCCTAAATTACCCATTAGGGGTAAGGGAAAGAAGAGGAAGGCTCCGGAGGATCTTCAAGGATTTCCTCTGCTCCGCCAACAGTTTCTCGACTATGTCAATGAGGTAAGGATCATTGCCCCTGTTTGTTATCCCGATGGTTTTGAGGATCACCTGTGTCTGATGTCATATCCTGTTTTTCTTGCAGAGATTTACCGAAATAGAGACTTATGTTAATCATGTTGAAGATCAAGACCGCCAGATTACCGACCTTCAGCAGATGGGTGTGCTGAAGGATCTCAAGATAGCTGATCTTGAGAAGGAGCTCCGGGCTACCAAGGATAAAGCTGTCAAAGCACTGATCAGTTTTGACTACGAGAAGCGTGACATCACCCAGGATGCTAAGGTCTCTGCTGCGATAACCATGTACAAAATCCAGCTGCAGATGGCTGCGGAGGCTCAGGATCCTTCTTTTGACAAAGGCACATGGGATGTGGAAGGCTGGAAGGCAAGGCTGGCGGAATTGGAGGACGATGATGAAGCTGAGGATATCCCTATGCTTGAAGGTGGTGATGCTGGCATGGATCAGGGTGGAGAAGCTGGTGGTGATGGAGCAGCAAAGGTGTGAGCTGCTGGATTGGGCGATGATGGATATTTCGAGACTAGGCCGGAGCCCAATTTTTTAAGTTTGGTAGTGGTTTGTGATGTTTTGAAACAATGATGGTCTGTACTTTGAATAGTAGTTTTTAGGGCTAAGGATCCTGGATCCTTTGAACAATAGGTAGGATCGCAAATGGTGGAGGGATCCTCTGTTTTGGGGGATGAAGCCTTTGTGATCCTGCCGCCTTTAATTTCCTGCACCTGCTAAGACCGCATAGACAATGGACACCCTTTGCCAACCCATGTGGACGGGCCACGTTTTGCTGGTAGAAATGTGGGTTGGCAATTTTGACAACTTTTTGAAAGGGTTTAAGATCCTTTTGTTAATAATATAACTTTAATCTTTCTGGCTTATCTCGTGTTGTTATCCTTTATTTATCTTCTTATTTTCCATTTTTCAGAAACATATCTGTTAAAGTAACAAGAGTTGAGCAAACCATGTTTAATAAATTTAGGATATGATCCTAGATCAAATTTCCTATCACTGCAAATTTTCAAGGATCATAGGCTTAGTTGTCAAAGTGTAAGGGTTTGTTCAGTATAATCAGAATAGTCAAGGATCATACCTGAGGATCCAAGTTAGGATCCTAACCTTTAATCAAGATAACCATAAGTGAAATTTTAACGGATAATAAGGATTAAGGATCCTTATTTGTTTAACTTCGAGAACCTGAAAAATGGAACATAACTTGGGACTAAGCCAATGTAAAAGATAAATTAGTAGCTGGGGACATGCCCAAAGGATAACTGGGGATGATCCCAAAGGATCACTGGGGACAAGCCCAAAGGATAACTGGGGACAAGCCCAAGGGATAACTGGGGACAAGCCCAAAGGATCGTATGTAAACTGGAGTATGGCCCTTACTGGCGACTATCCAAACTTAGTGACATGAAAATGTCAAAACCTTAGCTAACGTGAAAACGTTAGAAACCTTATGAACGGATGTATGGTACGTCTACCGTTATACGTAGGATCCTGGGTATAGCCAGTACGATGAGGTTGTCAGCCCCGGAAGTGGGTACTGGTCCCAAAGACGTGAACTATATCAGGATCATCGTGCGCTGCTGGCGGAAACTGGGGATAATCCCAAGGATAACTGGGGTTGGACCCAAGGATCTGCGTTGCTTTTGAAGATCTTTGACGATATGCTGTAGATACCTGAACTATCATAACTCAAATGGTTCGTGAGAAGAGGATGAAGGATACAGGATCCTTATCCTTTGGTAAAAAGTAAGGAAATGTAATCGTTTTAAGATAAGGGCATTACCAGAGTAAGGATCATTAACATCACCGGGATCCTTTGAGGATACTTCAATATAAGGATCACATGCTTGAAGGATCACGTTCACATAAAGTATCTCTTTAAGTGAACAGCATTCCAGGCTCTTGGTAACAAGTTTCCTTCCATGGTTAGCAATCTGTATGCCCCCTTTCCTGCTTCAGCCTCAATCAAGTAAGGGCCTTCCCACTTTGGTGCTAACTTCCCGTCAGCAGGATTAATAGTGTTTTGGAATGTTTTTCTCAACACCATATCTCCGACTTGGAACTTTCTTATCCTAACATTTTTGTTGTAAGCACCAGCCATTCTCTGTTGGTAGCTTGCCATCCTTATCCTAGCCAGATCCCTGATTTCCTCAATAGTATCCAAATCCTGAGCCAGGATTGTAGCATTCTCTTCAGGATCACGAGCACTTGTTCTAGCAGTTGGGATCACCATCTCTGTTGGGATCACTGCTTCTGCCCCAAATACTAAAGAAAAAGGTGTTTGACCAGTGGCATTCTTGGGAGTTGTTCTATCAGCCCACAGCACATAAGGTAACTCCTCTGCCCATTTTCCCTTCTTGGATCCTAGCTTCTTCTTCAGATTGTTGATAATGATCTTGTTGGATGATTCTGCTTGGCCATTGGCTTGTGGATGAACTGGTGTTGATGTTATCATCTTAATTCCCCAACTGTCACAAAAGTTAGTGGTTCTGCTTCCAATGAATTGGGAACCATTATCACATACAATTTCAGAGGGAATGCCAAATCTAGTTATAATGTTTCTTTTGATAAAGGATATAACTTCTTTTTCTCTGACTTGAGCAAAAGCTTCAGCTTCTATCCATTTAGATAAGTAGTCAGTCATGGCAAGCATAAATACTTTTCCACCAGGTGCTTTAGGGAGCTTGCCAACTATATCCATCCCCCATCTCATAAATGGCCAAGAGGATGGTATGGGGTGTAGCAATTCAGCTGGTTGATGAAGGATATTGTTGTGTCTTTGACAAGGATCACATTTCCTAGCATATTCTACAGCATCCCTTTTCATGGTTGGCCAGTAGTATCCTGTTCTAAGGATCCTTGAGAACAATGCCCTGCCCCAGTGTGGTTTCCACAATCTCCTTCATGGAAGTCTCTCAACACTTCTTCATTTCAGGATCCTCGATACATCTTAAATATGGTCCTGCAAGAGATCGTTTATATAGCACATTATTTAAGATTGTAAATTGAGATACCTTAATCCTGAAAGCTCTAGGATTTTCTCCCATCGGAATCTCCCCGTATTGCAAGTATCTCATGATTGGTGAGATCCATGATCCTGTATAAGATTGAGCTTCTTCACTAGGGATTACTGCAGTATCCTCTTCTATTTCCATGGCCACCTGATTTTCAATAGCAGGAGCCAGGATATGAATGATAGGGATACTTATATCTTCTGGAATTTTTAAGGATGATCCTAAGTTGGCCAATGCATCAGCTTCCGTGTTATCCTCCCTTGGTACCTGTGTTAAGCTGAAAGAAACAAAAGAGAGTGCCAATTTTTTGACTATCTCTAAATATTTGGTTAGTTTTTCACCTTTAACAGCATTGGATCCATTAAAGTGATTGGTGATCAATAATGAGTCTACATATACTTTAAGATATTTCACCCCCATATCCTTAGCAATTTGCAAGCCAGCAATTAAGGCTTCATATTCAGCCTCATTGTTAGTTGCTTGGAACTCACAGGCTATGGAGTGGGGTATTATGTCCCCCTGTGGCGATTTTAGTAGTATCCCGAGCCCTGTGCCCTTGACATTTGAGGATCCATCAGTGTGTAGTATCCAAGGATCCTTGGTCTCATCCAGCTGCTGGACCTCCAATTCTGCTTCTTTTTGTAGATCACTACTGAAATCAGCCACAAAGTCAGCTAGTGCTTGGGATTTAATGGTTGTTCTTGGCTCATATCTTATATCATGGGCACTAAGCTTTACTGCCCACTTAGCCATTCTTCCTGACATCTCTGGTTTCCTGAGGACATTCTTGATTGGAAAATTAGTTCTAACAACAATAGTATGAGTTTCAAAATAATGCCTTAACTTAGTTGATGCCATAATTAATGCAAGAATAAGTTTTTCGAGGTGTGAGTACCTGGATTCGGCATCAAGTAAACTCTTACTTACATAGTAGATAGGATATTGTGTACCTTCATGATCCTTAACAAGGACAGCACTTACAGCGGTTGAGGATACCGCCAAATATAAGGATAACACATCTCCTTTTTCGGGCTTTGTTAATGCTGGTGCTGAGGACATATATTCTTTAAGGGCTTGTAAAGCATTCTCATGTTTCTCAGTCCATTCAAACTTCTTGTTCTTCCTTAGGATATCGTAAAATTCTTTACATTTTTCTGAGGATTTTGATATGAACCTGTTCAGAGCTGCTATCCTGCCTGTTAGCCTTTGCACATCCTTAGCATTGGCAGGGGACTTGATGTTTACTAGTGCTTTAATTTGCTCCGGACTTGCCTCAATGCCCCTCTGAGTTACCATATATCCTAGGAATTTACCTGCCTTAACACCAAAGTGGCATTTTGAAGGATTAAGCTTCATGTTATAATTATCAAGGATATCAAATGCTTCCTCCAAATCCCTTAGGTGATCCTCAGCTTTCTTTGATTTGACTACCATATCATCTATGTATACTTCCATAGTTTGTCCAATTTGATCTTTGAACATCATATTCACCAGCCTTTGATATGTTGCACCTGCATTTCTTAATCCAAAAGGCATGGCAATATAACAATACAAACCTGTTGGGGTCATAAAGGCTGTATCCTCTTGGTCAGATGGTTCCATCTGAATTTGTTGGAATCCAGATGATGCATCCATAAAGGTCAACAGTTCATGCCCCGCTGTTGCATCCACCATGGAGTCAATGTGGGGTAATGGGAAAGGATCCTTGGGACATGCCTTATTTAGATCAGTGAAATCGACACATACCCTCCACTTTCCGTTTTTCTTTTGGACAACGACCACATTGGCTAACCATTTTGGATACTTTACCTCTCTGATCATACCTGCCCGAAGTAGTCTCTCTACTTCTTCTTGGATAATGGCATTCCTTTCTGGTGCAAACTTCCTCCTTTTTTGATGGATTGGTTTGATAGACCTGTCAATGCCAAGTTTGTGAGTAATAATATCCTTAGATATACCTGTCATATCTTCATGTTTCCAAGCAAAGGTAGATTTTCTTCTTTTGAGGAAGGATATTAAGTTTTCTTTCATCTTGCCAAGGATCCCTGATCCGATATAGATTTTTGATTCAGGATCACTAGGATCCAAGAGGATTTCGTCCACATCTTGTTCCCTTGCCTCCAAGACATTCCTCGGAGGATACTGTAATTGCTATTGCTCCCTTGGCTTCGAGGTTGGTTTCATGGATGAGGTATAACAATCCTTAGCCTCCTGCTGATCACTGTCGATCTTGATTATTCCCCATGGGCTAGGGAGCTTCACACATTGATGGTAGGTGGATGGGACTGCTTTCATATCATGTATCCAAGGCCTGCCAAGGATAACATTGCAACAAGATAGACAGTCAATAACACAAAATTTCTGATAATTATGTAATCCTTCCACGTAGATTGGGAGTTTGATGTCCCCCAGAGTTTTCTTCGTTTCTCCACTGAATCCTACAAGCACGGAGGATCTTGGTGTGATGTCTGATTCTGGAATACCCATTTTCTTTAGAACATCAAGCTGGATAATGTTCACTGAGCTTCCTCCATCGATAAGGATCCTGCGGACAAAATGGTTAGAGATAAAGAGAGTGATAACCAAACTATCATGATGAGGATCCTGAATGTTAATGCGATCATCCTCATCAAACGTTATCATCTTCCCCTCTGAGACACTTGATGTTCTAAAAGGTCTTTCTCCATTATCCATTTTTGACTCCCTTGCATGCCTTTTGGCCGCCGAGAAGGATGTACCACAGATGTCTGATCCTCCAGAAATAAAGTTGATCACTTGTGCATTTGCCGGAGGTGCTGGAGCCCTTTCAGGGATCCTTTCAGGATCCTGAGTTTTTTGCTTTTTTCTCCCCAACAATTCTTTTAGGTGCCCCTTGCTTAACAGATATCCAATCTCTTTTCTTAAAGCTATGCATTCTTCAGTTAGATGCCCGAAATCCTCATGGTATGCACACCATTTTGACTTGTCTTTAGTCCCGGATGGTTTATCATTCTTCCTGGGCCACCTAGCTTTTTCACCTAGATTCTGCATTGCAAGGATTAGTTCCTGATTATCAACGGAAAAACAATATTCTGAGATTGGAGGATAATCTTCATCATCCTCTTCTTGGTCAACAGGATGCACATTCTGGTTCTCATTTCTATGGTAGGATTTAAATTTGTTGTTCTTGAAGGAGGATCCTTGCTTCTCCTGTTTTGAGGATCCTACTTGTCTCTCCTGGATCCTCTTGTCATCCTCTAGCCGGATGAACCTGAGTGCCCGAGTTCTTACTTCATCTAGGTTCCTGCATGGTGTCATAACAAGATCATCATAGAATAATGAATCCTTAAGCAGTCCCATTTTGAAGGCTTCGACAGCCGTAGCCATATCCAAGTTGGGAATGTCCAAGGATTCTTTACTAAATTTAGTTATGTAATCCCTTAATGATTCATTATGACTTTGGGTTACTCTATATAAATCACTGGTTAATCTTTCAAATTTTCTACTACAAGAGAATTGGTTATTGAATAAATTAACTAAATTAGCAAATGAAGTAATAGAGTAAGGGGGAAGACTTAGCAGCCACTTAAGAGCTGATCCAGTAAGAGTGGATCCAAATCCTTTACATAGGCATGCTTCCTTCAACTTTTCTGGGATAGGATTGATTTCCATCCTCTCCCTGTATTGTGCTATGTGCTCCTCTGGATCCGTTGTACCATCATACAGCTTCATAGTAGGGATATGGAACCTTTTGGGTACCTCTGCATCACAAATTGTTGGTGCAAAGCGAGATACCTTGTGGCTTCCATCTGCAATCTCTGGGATAGGTTTGACTACCCCTGGAACACTTGAGATCATATCTTTTAGCTTCTGCAATTCCCTGGCCATAGCATGATTGACACCTGTATCCTGCATGAATCCATGGTTAGTAGTAAGATGATTATTTAAAGTGTTACCTCCCATTGAGTTCAAGTTAGTGAATCCATATTGCTGGGATTCGGAGATAACGGAGGGACCAGTGGAAGCAATGGTCTGCATTGGAATGAAGTCCCCTTGATGGACATCTAGACTTCCTGTTTGCAAACTTTTTAGGGATCCTGGCATCTGGAAGGATCCTGGTATCTGGAAGGATCCTGGTATCTGGGATGATCCTGGAACGAAGGAGGATCCTTGAACCTGGGATGATCCTGGAACAAAGTAGGATCCTTGAAACTGCTGTGTTCCCGGATAGGCTCCTGAATTCATGAAGGATCCCATATGCTGGGGATAGGATCCTGTCGGCTGAAAGTGTGAGCTTGTTGCCTGAGTCATTGTTGTCGATCCGAGGTGCAATCCTCTTGATTCTCCCACAATTTGCACGTCTGGAATTCCCGATGGCTGAGAAGTGATCATTGGAGTATCAAAGCTCAAGGATTTGGGCATCAGTGGGGAATGATCCTCCGCCGTTCTCTTTTGTCTTTTGAGATCTCCAATTTCCCTGAGGATCCTATCATTAGTTTCATCCTGCCGCTGCATACGATCCTTCATCTGCAAAATCAAAGTAAATACATCACTAGTACTGGGAATATAGGAATTCATAGCAGAAGGAGATGGAGGTTTAGAGTTAGTAGGAGTTTGTCTCTTCTCAGCATTCTTCTGGGATCCTGCCGGTGGTGGAGGCAGAACGTTCTGGGACGAGGTGACTGCAGACATTGCCGTGGACATGTTTTTCAATGATGAAGCCATGTAATTCTTTGAAATGATTTCGAACAAAAGGTTTTCTTATGAATGAAGCACCAATTGCCCCACGGTGGGCGCCAAACTGTTTTGGTCAAAAATCACACAAGGATAATGCAACCAAACTTTATGTAAATGGGGTATGATGCTTGGTTTATTGAAAAAGTAAAGGATCACTTCAGTGTGAAATATGCAAAGACACAATGATTTATACGAGGAAAAAGCCCTTGATCAATGTATGATCTCCGACATAAAAAACCTCGGGTGATGGCAACTACCGATCACCAAACTTCAATATATCAAAATATGGTTACAACTTCGGATGATAATGAGCCGAGTACAAGGATCACTATCGTAATGTGTGTCTAAGCGTGTGAGAATTGTGTTGTGTGTTCTTCCAAATGAGGAAGAGAGTTATATATACAAGTGTAGGTGACCTATTTTAGGTAAAAAGACTAATAATCAGCTCATTACCCCTTTAGAAATAAAAGTAAATCTAGCCTAAATTATCGCCCTTAAATCATGCCAAGTTTCCATATCCTTCACAACGTCCATCTCCGATTAAGCACATGCCATAGTTGTGAAGACGTGTCCTTTAATTGTGATGCTAAGAGCGGATCCTGCTAGTCATTCCTGCAAAACAACATTGAATTCAACGAAAGCAACTGTTAGCATGAGGATCCTATGATGGTCCGTGATCCTGATCCTGGAACTCTGCTGAGGATCACTATCTGCCAAAGAAACAAGGATCACTGGTTAGGATCACATGTGAGGATCATGTATTGTAAAAATCCAGCCCTAACAGTTAGCCAATGTGGTTGTTGTCCAAAAGAAAAACGGAAAGTGGAGGGTATGTGTCGATTTCACTGATCTGAATAAGGCATGTCCCAAGGATCCTTTCCCATTACCCCACATTGACTCCATGGTGGATGCAACGGCGGGGCATGAACTGTTAACCTTTATGGATGCATCATCTGGATTCCAACAAATTCAGATGGAACCATCTGACCAAGAGGATACAGCCTTTATGACCCCAACCGGTTTATACTGTTATATTGCCATGCCTTTTGGACTAAGAAATGCAGGTGCAACATATCAAAGGCTGGTGAATATGATGTTCAAAGATCAAATAGGACAAACTATGGAAGTATACATAGATGATATGGTAGTCAAGTCAAAGAAAGCTGAGGATCACCTAAGGGACTTGGAGGAAGCATTTGATATCCTTGATAATTATAACATGAAGCTTAATCCTTCAAAATGCCACTTTGGTGTTAAAGCAGGTAAATTTCTAGGATATATGGTAACTCAGAGGGGCATCGAAGCAAGCCCGGAGCAAATTAAAGCACTAGTGAATATCAAGTCCCCTGCCAATGCTAAGGATGTGCAAAGGCTAACAGGCAGGATAGCAGCTCTAAACAGGTTCATATCAAAATCCTCCGAAAGATGTAAAGAATTTTACGATATCTTAAGGAAAAACAAGAAGTTTGAATGGACTGAAAAACACGAGAATGCTTTACAAGCCCTTAAAGAATATATGTCCTCAGCACCAGCATTAATGAAACCCGGAAAAGGAGATGTGTTATCCTTATACCTGGCGGTATCTTCAACCGCTGTAAGTGCTCTTGAAGAGCTAATTGGTGATGAAGATGAGGATGATGATGAAGAAGAAGAAGAAGAGGAAGATGATAAACAAAAAGTTGATGAGGATGAGAAAGTCTTTTCGGCAAGTAGTCATAGTTATGATAACGATGATGACGATGCTCAAGGTGGTATAGGTATAAAAGTGACTGAAGCTTCTAGTGAAAGAAATGTTGATGATTTTCTAAATGATTCTGTGAACGAAGAGTCAGGGGGAGCTGAAGGAAAGGGGGAGTCAGGTGATGATCAGAATGTTGAACATGTTGAGAAGATGATTTTGAGATTGGATACTTATCGGGAAGAAGGTGAACATTTTCATACGTATACGCTGGAAACGATCAAAGAAATGGCACGTATGGTGGATCCTGATTTCAAATTTAACTTTGAAGAAGAATTAAATGCATTCGACATCAACCATCAACCAGAATACGAGTATAAGTATGTTGAGGATGCAGACATGTATGACAAGGTTGAGGTTGAGGATTGGACTGATGATGAAAGTGAAAATGAAGATACTTCACAGTTGCCTATGCTGATGGAGTTCTTTACAGAGGAGAACAGGGATGAGTTGAGAAGAAAAGTTACTGAAATCTTAAAAGACAAAAATTTTGATGGTACTCCTAAATACATGGAAAAGGAAGAAAGGAAGAAATGGTTTAAAGATAGTCATGAGAGGAAGTTCAAAAGACCGTTGAAGTACTATCAACGAGATCGAAGTGTGTCGCTCGGTGACATCATTAGCTGGGGTTTCTTACCTCAAGTGAATGCTTACGCAATCAGGAGAGAATGTGGGGTGCAGTACTTTGAATATTTATATGACGTAATGTCATTACCATGGTGGGATGTGGAGGAGCTGTCAAAAGTAAGAACTTTAGATTATCCGGTACGAAAAAATGATATTCCGATGTGGGGGTATATAAAGTTTGAATCGTTGAAAGAGTTTCGACACTGGAAGCCACATTACCCTAAAAGAGTGCGAAGGGTAGATCCAGAAATAGGGGTTGAAGAAACTATCCTTAATGTTAAAAAGCCAAGGACGATGAAGACTATACCAGTGCCAAAAATGGAGCAGGATTTCTATAAAGGCTTTTTGGGCTGGGTATACAGTTACATTTCCACTGAGGCTGTCATTACCTATCGAGCAGGAAGGGAGATTAAAGAGATACATGTGTATGACCCGATGTGGTTAGTGAACTGCTCTGCGAAGGATATTGAATGTCTATTCATAAACAAGATTCACTATCAAGCTGAAGATAAAGAGCACAGTTTCAACGTGTTGCTACTCTTTGCATTCAGAAAGGTATTAACTCTGAAAGTAAATGGAAGTCATCTTGGTGGTCGCTCGAAGAGAAAGTCAAAAGGAAAGCTGAACGCGAACGTAGAAAGCTTGAAGAAAAACGAGGAAAGTGGATGAATATTCAAGCTGAGGAAGAAAAGAAAAGGAAGAAAGATAATGACAGGCTTAGGAATTTGCTGAGGAAAAAGCCTAAGCAGCATGAAGAATCGTTCAAGTCCCTGTGAAGATCTAAAGACCAAGACTAAAGACTCCGGCTGTATCCAAGGGGGAGCTTGTTAGTGCATTATGTCTAAAGCCTATGTCTTAAGTCTAGGGGTCTAAATATGTCAAGTTTGTATAGTTTAGGGGGCTGAAATGTAAATTTATGATGTTTTTAAAGGGGTTCCGTTTGAAGAGTGTTATGTCTCTTTAAAACGGAAGGGTTTATAAGGTGACCGTTTGAAACATGTTGTATCAGTTTCAAACGGACGGGCAATGTCTATAAATAGGCTTGTGTGTTTCTCATTTCAAACGGACTGGTCAATTTTGTAACGTTACTCTGCCGGATTTTCACGTGAATCTTGAATGAGAAACAAGTGTTTAAAGTAATCTACATCTGTTTTCTACTCCTTTCTATCTGATTCTAATCTGTTTGAGTGTTTCCGCCACTCAAATAGTGTGTATTAACTCAAATTGACTCATTTAATCGGTCAAAACGATCCTACATATTCTACTAACACTAAACACACATATGGGCAAGTGCACCCATCGTGAGCGTAGTATAGCGTTGGTAAGATACCGAGGTCGTCCAAGGACACAAGAGCTTTTAGTACCGGTTTACCTCAACGTCTAATCAAATCAAAATTTTTAGAAAAAGTTTTAAACATAAAAAAAAAAAAACTAAAATGCTGAAAATAAGAATAAAATAAAACAGATAGACAAGATGAATCACTTGGATCTGACTCGCCTTTATTGTAACCTTTGATGATTTCCGCACTTTTGCACCTCTTAAAAGATTATTTTAGTTATAGTAGTAGGCCCTCTTTTGAAGGTGACGTTACCCTCAACCCAGTGGTTTGAGTCAGCAAGGATACAATCCCAAAGGGTCGGAATATTGGAAGATAATTAATTAAGTTATTAAGGCGTAATGTGGTAGGCCCCTCTTTTGAAGGTGACGTTACCCTCGGCTAAGTGGTTTGAGTCAGCAGGGATACAATCCCAAGTAGCCGGGTTAATGTATTAATAGTAGTTTACATATGAGAGGATCAAGCCATTCGCACCCCCGTCATCTAATACCAGTGGGTATTGAAGGAGGTCCTAGTAAGCTTGACCCAGGTCCTTGTAGGATCTATACACTGAACAAGGCAAGAACCTTACCAAACCATTCCCTTAACCCCCGACCAGGTAGCCAACATATCTCTATATAGACCGCAGAGATATGAATGGTGAAAATCTATTATTTTATATAGACAGTAAAATAATGCCAAGGCACCACGAACAAATGATAAGGAAGTTTCACCTTCAACATAAGAAACTAGTTATTAAAGTCATTAATACAAAACCAAATAAAAAGTGCGAAAAGATTAAAAATCAAAAGTATTACACTAAATGCTTGTCTTCACCAAGTGATGTAAGAGACTTAGGAAAACATGGTCTTTGATTGTCAGGAACTCTTACTATCGATCTTGGATCCCGAGACTACTACACACACTCTAAGATGGATGATGGATGATGGTGGTGGATGTCGGTTATAGTGGTGGTGGAGTGTGGGTGAAGTGGTAGAGAGGTGGTTTGCGAGGGGATGCCTTTGAAGTGAACCAAGCACCCTTATTTATAGCCTGCACAGAAGCCCGGACACTGCCCCATGTCCATTGGGCATGGCTCTGTGTCCATTCTCTTTCTCTTTCTTCATTAATTGCAATTTGTCTGCATTAGCTCCACACGCCCCCGTGTCCGCTGGGCACGGATCCGTGTGCAGAAGCGTATCTGTACTATCAAGATTTGCAAGATTCTGCGAATCTTAGCGTTGACCACGGCCTGTGTTGAGCTGGGCACGCCCCCGTGCTGGGAATAGAAGCTTCTACAACTTTGTCTTTTCTGCAGACACCTGGCCACGCCCCCGTGTTCGCTGGGCACGGGGCCGTGGTCAGCCTTCTGTTTCTTTGTTTTTGCTTGAGAAGATGCTATCGAGGGGTCGGGCATGCCACGTTTATCCCTTTTCTTGTATTTAGGTTAGATTTTGCTGCATATTTGTTCATTAGATAATGATAGAAATATTAAATTAATTATCAGTAGGGGTCTATCTAAAATAAACTTACAACCCTCTGTCAAAACCTACATCCTTTTTCTCAACCACTAGTATTTCAATATTGAATTTTCTTTTATGAACTTTTATCTTAGTTAACTTTGATAATAAAATAAGCCCTATATATTAACTTATATGTTAATTAGCGATTGTTATTTTAGTTAGTATCAAGTTTATTGATTCAACATTATTTTTTTATATAACATTTTATTCACTTCTGTAAATATATAACTATAACTTAGAAGGATATTTTAACTAAAAATTTAATTTGGGTAAGGAAATAATTTAGATTATTGGTGTAAACAGGTAGGAGTAACCGTTGCCGTTAAAAAAAGTAAAAGGTTCTAAAAAACCATAAGGTTTTATCAAATTTTTAAAAATCAATTACAGTTAATAGAAAGAATCGAGAAAATTGGTGTTACGATGTAATTACAGTTTTAATCAATTATAATCGGACCGGGCCGGCCGGTCGGAACGGTCCAGCCGGGAGCCGGAAGTATCATCGAGCCGGTTCTTGCATTAAACCCGTTTCAACGTCGACCTGGAGTTCGGGCCAGGATCCGGGCGGTCAAGCCGGTGGTTCGTCTAGTTAAGGTCGGTCCGGTTTTTTTAGCTTCAATTTGTGCTTCCTGTTTTTTTAGCTAAGCTGGTGGATTAAGCAGATCAACATCGTTAGGAAAAACCTGCAATTTTCATCATATCGATTACGTTATTCAACAAACAAACACTAAAACATGATACACGTATAAATGTATTGTGAATCTATTCGATAGTCTTGTTTTGGTCAAAAATTACCGAAACAATTAAGTGATCAAATTTAGTTTGTGAGGTAGTGTACTATTGATGATTGCAAAAATATGTTAAGTTGATTAAAAATGAAAACAGTTTCAGGATATAGTTCGAGGATATCAAACTATATTAGTTAACCAATAAAAGAAAATAAAAGTAAATGTGGACACGAGATGTACGGGGAAAGCCCTTGATCAATCTAGATCGCCGGCACAAAACCTCGGGAGCTGACAATCGTCAGCTGCCTTTTTCTTCTTATTGATTGAATAACCAGGATACAACTTCAGGATAATGCTCGGATTAGATCTAAGTGTTACAATGATTGTGACTGATGAGTGTTTGAGTGTGATTGTAGCAAGAAATTAGAGAGTGTACGAGATTGTGAGCTCGAGAGTGTGTGTGTTCTACTGATCCGGCACCCCATATATATAGTTACATAAATAAACAAACTATTCTATTATTCCGGGATACTCTGAATATTCCTTAGTGACTGTTGCAGACCACTTCTTCCGGCTTCAACGTCTTTCTTCCAACCAATTTGAGCGAGTCTTCAGGGTGACTCATTCCTTGTGAACGTTAACTACCTGTAGCCATAGTCTACAAGCAAATCATTAGTGATAATCAAGATACTCCTGCAGGATGTTACCAATATCCTGATCACAGATAAGAAACATAAAATCAAGATATATTGTCAGGATATGGGTTCAAAATTCCACCCATAACAATTATCCCCAAAAATATTGCCGTTGGATATCCCCAATCTAACGGTTATATTTTTAGTTTCTCAAGGCCCTTAATGGATTGAAGATTTGATGTGCCTTGGTGCAACTCCCCATGCGATTTTCTCTTATTGCAAGCCTCTATTTTCTCCCAATTTCTTTCTTTTTAACTATCACAGAAGAAACCAAAAAGGTAATCTTCTTTCCTTCTTTCTCTCTATCTTTTCACTTTCTCCTTCTTTATCGCTGGTCAGTTATGGCAAGACAAACTTGATCTTCGTCTGACGACTCTGGCCTGACGTTTAAGGCAAAGGATTTACTCCAAAATCCAGAGCGAGAGGTCTGCTCATTCGGGAATGTCGACATAGCAGCTCTTCGTTCTTCCAACGCCTTCCCGGACGGTGCGATCTTCTGGCCATTTGATCGGAATCTCCGATCAGATGTGTCGTCCAGTGAGTGGCTTTGTTTCTTAGCTTTCCCCTTGATGTGCGTGTAGCGTGATATATTTTTATTAATATTTTAAACCCTTTTTAACACTTTACTCAAGTTTTAAATTTATAAAACACGATATTCTGCTAACACTAAACACACATATGGGCAAGTGCACCCATCGTGAGCGTAGTATAGCGTTGGTAAGATACCGAGGTCGTCCAAAGACACAAGAGCTTTTAGTACCGGTTTATCCTCAACGTCTAATCAAATCAAAATTTTTAGAAAAGGTTTTAAACATAAAAATAAAAACTAAAATGCTGAAAATAAAAATAAAATAAAAACAGATAGACAAGATGAATCACTTGGATCCGACTCTCCTTTAGTGTAACCTTTGATGATTTCCGCACTTTTTCACCTCTTAAGAGATTATCTTAGTTATAGTAGTAGGCCCCTCTTTTGAAGGTGACGTCACCCTCAACCCAGTGGTTTGAGTCAGCAAGGTTACAATCCCAAAGGGTCGGAATATTGGAAGATAATTAATTAAGTTATTAATGCGTAATGTGGTAGGCCCCTCTTTTGAAGGTGACGTTACCCTCAGCTAAGTGGTTTGAGTCGGCAGGGATACAATCCCAAGTAGCCGGGTTAATGTATTAATTGTAGTTTACATATGAGGGGATCAAGCCATTTGCACCCCCGCCATCCAATACCAGTGGGTATTGAAGGAGGTCCTAGTAATCTTGACCCAGGTCCGTGCAGGATCTATACACTGAACAAGGCAAGAACCTTACCAAACCATTCCCTTAACCCCCGACCAGGTAGCCAACATATCTCTATATAGACCGTAGAGATATGAATGGTGAAAATCTTTTATTTTATATAGACAGTAAAATAATGCCAAGACACCACGGACAAATGATAAGAAAGTTTCTCCTTCAACATAAGAAACTAGTTATTAAAGTCATTAATACAAAACCAAATAAAAATTGCGAAAAGATTAAAAATCAAAAGTATTACACTAAATGCTTGTCTTCACCAAGTGATGTAAGAGACTTAGGAAAACATGTTCTTTGATTGTCAGGAACTCTTACTATCAACCTTGGATCCCGAGACTACTACACACACTCTAAGATGGATGATGGATGATGGTGGTGGATGTCGGTTATAGTGGTGGTGGAGTGTGGGTGAAGTGGTAGAGAGGTGGTTTGCCAAGGGATGCCTTTGAAGTGAACCAAGCACCCCTATTTATAGCCTGCACAGAAGCCCGGACACGGCCCCATGTCCATTGGGCATCGCTCTGTGTCCATTCTCTTTCTCTTTCTTCATTAATTGCAATTTGTCTGCATTAGCTCCACACGCCCCCGTGTCCGCTGGGCACGGATCCGTGTGCAGAAGCGTATCTGTACTATCAAGATTTGCAAGATTCTGCGAATCTTAGCATTGACCACGGCCCGTGTTGACCTGGGCACGCCCCCGTGCTGGGAATAGAAGCTTCTACAACTTAGTCTTTCCTGCAGACACCTGGCCACGCCCCCGTGTCCGCTGGGCACGGGGCCGTGGTCAGCCTTCTGTTTCTTTGTTTTTGCTTGGGAAGATGCTATCGAGGGGTCGGGCATACCACGTTTATCCCTTTTCTTGTATTTAGGTTAGATTTTGCTGCATATTTGTTCATTTTGTTCATTTACACTCATTTAATCCTGAAAATATAAAAAAGAAGACAAAAGCACGCTTTTTCCAACATTAATACTAAAAAAGGGTTAGTTTTATGCCTCAGTTGATGTATTTTATATGTTGCATTTTACACACATCACCCTTCACCTTGGGTCTGAGATTTTCTATTTCCGACTTCATCACTAGGTTCTTCCGTACCACCGGTCTGAGTTTCAGCCAAACCATGCCCATGGTTTGGTGGGTTTTGATCGTACTCGACCGTTGTGACAACCCGTAACTTCATGGTAAAACCGTTTGTTTCGCTTTTATATATCAAATCATATACTTATCTTGTTTGATAAATTAATTATATTACACAAACGTGTAGTCGAAACCAAATCCTTGTTGTGTTGAACCGACCCGACACCCGAACCCTTTTAACCAAAGCCCGACCCCGCCCGCTCGCTGTTGCGGCCCAACTTGCTACCTCCTTATCCATCTCCTATATTATTGTTATTTTATTAAAATACATTACATTACATTTACTAGTTCAAAAAAAACAAAACAAAACAAAACAAAAGAACCATTAATGTCCGTTGAATTGTGAGTCCATAAAAGGTATTTTTGGTCAATTAATTAATTGACATTAGGCCAATAATGAGATACCAGGTGATAGGAGTTTTGGTTTTGAGGCCCTAGAAAGTCTTTTAGACTTCCTTATCAGTTCAATTGTCACAAAATTTCAGCCCACACTTATCATTTCTTTCGGCCCATGTGGAATAAGTGTGCATCCCATATGCAACCACAAACCGACCCAATATGAAAACAATTAATACGTAACCTGCATTGTCTTGTTTATTCTACTTACAACACGCAAACCCTAACCTGCGTTCATTCTGTCTTTCCCTCTCTCGCTGCTGTGGACGAAGAACATCAGGCTCAAGGCTCCAAGATTTTCGGTTCTAGGCGAATCGGATCCTCTTTAAATCACTAGGTATCACGTCTTGTTATTCATTTATAGTTCTAGATATTTATTCATGTTCATCAGTTGCAAAATCAGGTTAACTTGGCTGTGAATCTGAAATCCTTGTTTGGTTTGAGATTATGATCATATATGTGCTATATGTTGATAGGGAATCATAGATTCAAGGCGATTACTTACATGTCATAACTTGGTGTGTGTTTACTGTTTAGACATGAAATTTATACTATGGATGCTCTTAAGTGTCTGTGCAAACCTCCAACTAGAATTTCGTCAATCGGATAAACATAGATTTTTAAATAAATAACTCGGCAAACATGGTCAGATTACGACGAATCTGATCACTGTTTGGCGCAAGATTTGTCACAGAAAATCCGTAAGGAGTTTGGTCACCAAATTTTTACACAATAGTCGATGCTTCTATTGACACGTTCTATAATTTTTTGGGAATTTTGTTGTACACGAACTATTCCGGATAACACTCCGAAAACTGTCCGAAAATGCACTATATTGCTGAATTTTTTGTTAAAGAGTATTTTAAGTCTTTCATGACACTTGTGTTGTCGCTAAGCTATGTCATGAAAAATGCATGCATGATATTTAGTATTGTATGATAAAATGTGCTACGTGCTAGATACGTGTAGGATTCATGTTTCCGCATGAGCACACCCACTAACCCTTTAAACGGTAATCATGTTAGGACGTGATTGCCCAGTTCCACCTCACGTATTTCTTTCCATAACTTAATCTTCCGAGCTAATCTAAGGTGAGTTCACACTTCTCTAAAAGCATGTAATTCCTGGTGGTTTGGGAATGAAGCAAACAACAACCATCCCCCTTAGGTGGGATGCAACCTACGTATTCTCCTTGGGTAGAATACGGGCAACCTCGTCCCCTTGCGAGGGACGGAAACCGTTAATGTACTATTTATTTAACATGTATTAAATGGCGCTATTAGGTTTGACAAGCCTCACACCGTGCCGCAGAGGACGGGCGTGGACTAATATACTTGGGCACTTAGTCAATGAGGATAAACATTGACTCGGCGCACAAAACATAACTACAGTCATTAGTCGGTATGGTACGAGTCTAGTTGTTTAAAACAATGGGGTAGCTCCCCATGACATGTTTTCTAAAGAACATAGTAATTTAACAAAACTACGTTTTTGGAACAACACTAAACAATTGTGAACTCGCCAACATTTTTGTTGATACGTTACTACATGCTTTGCAGGTCGTTAGGTACTATGCTGGAGCTTGCACGGAGGAATGGTCGTTGTGGCGGGGAACCATCTATTGGATTCCTATTTGTGACATTTGTGCTTGTGTAATCATTGTACAAACTCTGAACAATACAATATTAATAAAACAGTGTGTTTTGATCCCAATGTTTGACATTTATGTTTGATTTTATGCACATGTTGATTTTTGATCGATTTTGAACTCTTTATCGCTTTCTGGGGAGTTATACGCAAACTGATGCGTAAATACGATCAGTTTAATGCGATAAACACTCCGGGACAGCAACATAAGCTTAACATACCTTAAATATCCTTTACATAACTTAGAAATAAGTTTTAAAGGCTTTGGTATGGCAAAAAACAAGTTTATTCGCTCATAGGGACTATTTGCGTCAACTTGCAAAATTCTGCCTTTTCGTAAGGCAACGTACAGTCCAAAACTTGATCATAAGTTAAACAAACCATATATAACCTAAACATGGCTTAGAAATTGTAAAATTTGTGCTTGTAATCGTTGTGAACAGTTCAGTTATCAATAAAACAATGTTATTTGATCCCAATGTTTGTTTGGTTGTGTTTTACATTTTTCATGTTTTGACTTTTGTTTAATTTCAAACTCTACATCGTTTTCTGGAGAATTATAAGCTAACTGGTGCTTAAACGTACTCAGTTTAATGTGACAAATACTCTGGAACATCAACATATACTCAACATACCTTAAATAACCTTCACATAACTTAGAAATAAGTTTTGAAGGCTTTGGTATGGCAAAAACAAGTTAATTCGCTTACAGGGACTAAACTTGACAAACTGCGAAAGTATGCCAATTTGAACTGTAACGAACATTCGGAACATGTCCATAAGTTAAACATACCATAAATATCCTTTACATAGTTTAGAAATAGGCTTTGAGGGGTTTGGTATGCTAAAACAAACTTTTGGGTCATTCAGGGACTAAAAGTGTCAAAAACTGCACAAGTTTGCACTTTCGCGCATAACTTACGTTCTGAATACATCCGGACATCCAAAAATTTATGTAAGCATTATAATATTATGCCTTAGTGTTTGGCATGAGAAAAATCCATTCGTCGCGTCATTTGGATCGTCTTTCGCGCTTATGCGCATTCCGTCGTAATTAAGCGAACATCGCGATCGTACGGCCAAACGAACCAACATCCGACATATTTTTGGGCATGTTTCATGTCCACAATGTTTAGGCATCATTTTAGGGCCTTAAAGTTGGCTTTACGGGCCTTAGAAGTGTCAGAAATGGCTTAAATACGCGACAGGGACCAAAACTATAAATTCTGCAAGTGGTGCAGATCAGACAGGGCCAGGCGGGGCGCGTAAGGATTGCCCAAATCCTTACGCGGGGCGCGTCAGACATACAAAACAGATAAGATCAGCTAGTCAGCAAATTTCAGCTGGTTTAACCACAACCACATGTTTTAAACTTGCCCTTTCAGCTCACTAAGGGACATTTTCAGTAACCACAACCTTTCGACAAGTGTACGCACGAGATTCGATCACGTTTTTCAAGAAACGATCCTAACGGCTCTACTTTTCCTATAAATACCCCCCCCCCTTGTTGCTAAAAACTCACACAATCTGATCAAAATGCTCTAAGTTGATGCCATTGCTTCATACCTGAGCTCTTTGATCTAGATTAGCATTCGGGGACCCTCCGTAAGTCTTCTTTCGTTCTTTTATTCGCTTTTCGAGTCCGAAAGTCAACGTTTTGTTGACTTTCTGCATTGACCAGCCTATGGTCAACAAGAAGTTCGTGGAACTTCATAACGTGAGCGTGATCACGATGGTTATAGTCCGTAGTGACTATACCTACTGATTACCACGTTATCTAGGCTCAGTGACGAGTCGTAGTTTCGGCCAAAATGTGCATTCTTGCATATTTTGTAACCAAACTACTCGTGAGTATGAAAGCCATTTGTTTTGATGCCAAACTTGTTTTCTAAACTTAGTTAAGCATGTTCTAACAAGCTTAGCTCGTCACTTTTAGTATAGTGCTTATATAGGGTCGTAAGGTAAGCGATCTAAACAATCGCTTATACTTTCGAACCCGACCCATTTGGTCGATCATTAGGATCCGACCAAACACATTAGGTGACCATAGCTATAACCTTCCGAGGTTATACCTTGTGGTCGCAATGCTAGGCGTTCCGAACGCGTTCTACGCGAACGACGTGTTAAGGTAGCATAAGCTACCTAAACGGGTCGTGATGGGTCGCAAGCACTTAGGTAAGGTTTCATTTTAGTATGTAGGCTTTGTTAAACCATATTACACGAGTCTCCATACTCATTTAGTTTACGAACCCGCATACTATCCGATCCTTCCGATTTGGTCCGGTATATTAACATAGCTACCTATTAGGTGTCGTTTGATATCCCGTGATCTTTAGCATTATCTGGTTATTACACAAGAACTCCAAAGCAATCTCAGGTGAGTACATAGAACCCCATCTTTTAAATGCTTTCGAGGTGTCAATGTGAGTACATTGAACCCCTCTTTTACTGTTTTCTAAACTGTTTTGGGGTGAAACACATGTGCCTATCTGTTACATTCATGCTTTCCATGTTTTCACATCATATGCCTGCTATGTTGTTAGTACATTATAGTACATGATTTCATTACATTTTATGCTATGTATGTCCATTGTGTGCGTACTTAGTGCATTGATTTACATAACATTTCTGTTGCATATGTTTACTCAGCATATGGACACATTGATTTACATGAACATTTATGTTCCATATGTTTACTCAGCATATGGACACATTGATTTACATGAACATTTCTGTTGCATATGTTTACACAGCATATGGACACATTGATTTACATGAACATTTCTGTTGCATATGTTTACTCAGCATATGGACACATTGATTTACATGAACATTTCTGTTGCATATGTTTACTCAGCATATGGACACATTGATTTACATGAACATTTCTGTTGCATATGTTTACTCAGCATATGGACACATTGATTTACATGAACATTTCTGCTTCGTATGTTTACTTAGCATACTTACTACAATTCTTTACATCACATGCCTTCATTTTGTTATGACAATTGGTTTGTTTAACATGGGACAATACATTCATTAACATTAGCTACGCCGTTCGTTAGTAGGTAGTGGTACCATAGGAATTGACAACTCCCGTTCCTGAAATCCTGGGTTTGATAGGATTGTAAGGAATGACCGAATTCGATATACATAACTTAGATAAACTTTTAATTTGTTTAAGGGTTTATCGCCACAGTCTCAAGGCTTGGATGTATGCATATTTCACAATACCGCATAAATGTTAATATCAATAGAGCATGCATTTCTCCACAGAACATAACGTTGATTTAAACCACGTTTTACTTCAACGACTTGTCTTGTGCATTTTACATATGGTTTAAGTTGATACATTTCGCTTACCGTACATGATACATTTTGGGATACACATTACATGATTTGCATTGAACATAAACACGTTGACATTGACATACACATTTGGTGGTTTACATTGAACATAGACATTTTGACATGATTTACACAATAACACTTGGCAATTGAGTTATAAAAGAACAATCTTACATGGTGGATGGTTTGGGTAAATGGTTTGAGTAACGTGGAGTATGTAATATGATGCAAACATGGTGGATACGCCGCTGGTACTTCCTATATATAAATGTTTGTATAATATTACATATCTTAGCGTTATCTAAATCATTTCAGTTTAGACATATAACATTTTATACAAATAACATACTTTTCATAAAACATTGTCTTACAAAACAACTTATTTTATTCAACTCATTTTATTAGGTTATTCATTTAACCTTACGCTTATCTATACATATCATTTGATGTTATCGTTTTTCAAATGGTTTACAAAGCAAGACAAATTACAAGGTTCATGACTGACTGTTATTAAACATTTCTTTAAACTCAAGTCATGAATCCCATTTTCACAAAACCTATGTATCTCACAGGCATTTTATGCTGACGTACCTACTTTCACATGTGTTTTCAGGAGCTGTTCCAGAAGATGTTGATCACGATACTAGGGCGGACATGTGCCTTAGAGACTAGAAGTGAAGATAGAACTAGTATAACTATGTTTTGAATTCTGTACTTCCTTTTAAGACAATGTAACACCCGTGTTCGATAAATAAAATGTAACTTTAATTTCCATGGTTGTATAACAATTAATTCTGTCCACAACACTCCCCGACGTTTTCCGCCGCGGTTGCATGTTATACGCTGTCGGGGTGTGACAGAAGAGTTGGTATCAGAGCCAATGGATATAGGGAATTAGGTTATTAGTAATGCTTTGACCTAGACTATAACTTTCTAGGACCCTAACACAAGTTGTCTTGTGTTTAGATTTTAAAACATGCACTTCACCTATCCTTAGGTGATAACCACAACGGGAACTTCGGTTCCGAATCCGCTTTGAAAATTAATCATCTGTTCTAGGATGATTGATTACTAGGTTTCGAACCCTCTGTTATAAGGTTTTGAACCCTCTGTTATATGGTTTTGAACCCTTTGGATTCTCAAAAATCTCGTCAAGGTTTTGGGGCATTAATAGTGTGAACACGTGCGAACTGGAAGAGTGAATGCCTGTACCCTGGGTTTTCTGTCTAAGGCTAGAGTGTTCATACAAATCCACATAATTGGACCAGTCACTCTTACCTGGGAACTCTTGGGGTGAGTGTTCACTTATAGGCGAGCATGTCTTCGCGATACACTAATTCTGACCCATTTACTTTGACTAGACATTTCATGTCGCTTGTTTGCTTTGCGATGCATAACCGCCATCTTTGCTTTTGTTAATTTTGCTTCATCTCATTCTCTTCATCCAATCATCTCACTCGTTTCATTTCATGTTTTTCTCTTCTAGAATGCCTCCTCGACACGACAACCAGATAGCTACTGCCGAGCTGGCAGAAATTATTGCGCAGCAGATGGCTGCTCAATTCCCAAATCTCTTTGCTCAATGGAACCAGGCCAACAACAACAACAATGGTACATGCAAATACAAGGATTTTAACTCGGCTAAGCCACTCAAGTTTAGTGGTTCTGAGGGAGCAACTGGGCTTCTTCAGTGGTTCGAGAGCATCGAGAACACTTTCCGTCATGTGCAGTGTCCTGACAATCGCAAGGTCGAGTTTTCTTCGAGTGTGTTTCAGAAGAGGGCTCTTACGTGGTGGAACGGGGTTATGAGAGATCAAGGTGCAGAAGTTGCTCTAGCTCAGACATGGGCTGAGCTGAGAGCTCTTATGATGAGGGAGTTTTGTCCTCGTCATGAACAACGAGCGTTGGAGAAAGAATTTGATGTTTTGAAGCAAGATAGTGGCGAGCACAGGGCTTATACTGATAGGTTTGAGGAGTTGAGTCTGCTTTGCCCGACTATGGTTACCCCACTCGATAAGGCTATCGAAAGGTACATCGACGGCCTGCCTGACTCGGTACAAGACATCCTTACTGGTAGCAACCCTACCACACTCCGTCAGGCGATCGAGTTATCAGCGATGTTGAGTGAGTCGCAGATTCGAAAGAATAAATTACACAGGAAGGGTGACAAGGGCAAGAAGCAGTCGGCTGACAAGGAAGATAGCAAGAAAGGTCAAAACAAGAATGGAAAGGATTCTGGTTCATCAAAAAGGGCAAAGAAGCGTAAGGCTTCCCAAAACTATGTTGTCACTGCCCAAGCTAACCAGGCAGCTCCCAACCAGCCTCCAGCAAAGAAGCCCTATTCAGGAAGTGCACCTTTGTGCAATCAATGCAATAGTTACCATCAGCCGCAATATCAGTGCCGTTTCTGTACTAACTGTGGGAAGTCGGGTCATCTTGCCGATGTTTGTCGGTTTGCTCAGAATCGCGCAGTTCAGAACCCTGCTCAACAAGTTGCTCAGCAACAGGGTCAGGCTGCACGACCAAACTACCCACCAGGTGCTTGTTATAACTGTGGGGATCTGACCCACTACAGAAATCGGTGTCCAAGACTAGCCAACCAGAACCAGAATGCAAATCAGAATCAGGCTCAGGCTCGAGGTCGAGTCTTCAACATGAATGCACAAGAAGCACAAGCAGACAACGAAGTGGTGAACGGTACGTTCTTTATTAATAATCAGCCAACATCTGTTCTTTTTGATTCGGGTGCCGACAAGAGTTTCGTGTCATTTTCTTTTGAGACAATGCTCGCGTGTCTAGAACAAAACTAAGTAAACCTTTGACAGTAGAGGTTGCCAGTGGTGAACCCATTGTTCTTAATTCTGTTCTACGCAACTGCCAGTTGAACCTTAACGACCATATTTTTCCTATTGACCTCACGCCAATGCAACTTGGAAGCTTCGACGTTATAGTAGGAATGGATTGGTTATCCAAGCATCGTGCAGAGATAGTTTGTTCTGAGAAGATTGTTCGTGTACCGCTGTCGACAGGCGAGATCCTACAGGTTCGTGGTGAGAAGCCTGCCGGTGGTCTCAGACTTATGTCTTGTTTTAAAGCACGGAAGTATCTTCGGAAGAACTATGTGGCTTTCTTAGCACATGTTACAGCAGATAAAGGAAAGGGTAAGACTATTTCAGATATTCCTGTCGTTCGGGATTATTCTGAAGTTTTCCCTGAAGAGTTACCTGGTCTACCTCCAGCACGCCAAGTCGAGTTCTGTATTGATCTCGTACCTGGTGCAAATCCCATTGCCAGAGCTCCATACCGTCTTGCACCATCAGAGATGCAAGAGTTATCTAAGCAGCTTCAAGAGCTCTCTGACAAAGGTTTCATCCGTCCTAGCTTTTCACCTTGGGGTGCTCCCGTTCTTTTTGTCAAGAAGAAGGATGGATCTTTTAGGATGTGTATCGATTATTGTGAGCTTAACAAGCTCACCATCAAGAATCGATATCCCCTACCTCGCATTGATGATCTCTTTGATCAATTGCAAGGCGCTTCTTATTTTTCAAAGATTGATCTGCGATCTGGATATCATCAACTCCGTGTGCATGAAGAAGATATTCCCAAGACAGCGTTCCGTACTCGCTATGGGCATTATGAGTTCACAGTCATGCCATTCGGTTTGACTAATGCTCCTGCTGTTTTCATGGACTTGATGAATAGGGTCTGCAAACCCTATTTGGATAAGTTCATCATCGTTTTCATTGATGACATTTTAATATATTCTAAGACGCGAGCTGATCATGAACAACACCTTCGTCTTACGTTGGAACTCCTAAAGAAAGAGCAGCTTTTCGCCAAATTCTCCAAGTGTGAATTCTGGCTTAAAGAGGTTCAATTCTTAGGACACATTGTCAACGAGCAAGGTATTCATGTAGATCCCTCCAAGATCAGTGCGATCAAGGATTGGGATACGCCTACTACCCCTACTGAAGTTCGTTCTTTTCTTGGTCTGGCGGGTTATTACCACCGCTTCATAGAAAACTTCTCAAAGATTGCAGTTCCTCTAACTGCTCTAACACAGAAGAACAAGCCCTTTGATTGGGGATTCAAGCAAGAGGAAGCGTTTCTGACTTTGAAACAAAAGCTTTGCGACGCGCCTGTTCTAACTTTGCCCGAGGGCAATGATGATTTCATCATTTATTGCGATGCATCTAAATTAGGTCTTGGCTGCGTCCTGATGCAAAGAAACAAAGTCATAGCATACGCATCAAGGCAGTTGAAGATTCATGAGAAGAACTACACCACTCATGATCTTGAGTTGGGTGCAGTTGTCTTCGCTCTTAAGATCTGGAGACACTATTTGTACGGTACAAAATGTGTGGTTTTCACGGACCACAAAAGTCTTCAGCATATCTTCAATCAGAAAGAGCTCAACATGAGGCAACGACGTTGGGTTGAACTTCTAAACGACTATGACTGCGAGATTCGCTACCATCCTGGTAAGGCGAATGTCGTAGCCGATGCTTTGAGTCGCAAGGAACGTACTAAGCTTCATTGTGTACGTGTTCAATCTGTTATTCAAGCTCAAACCGATATACAAGCCCGTATTTCTCAGGCTCAACAGGCTTGTGTTTCACAAGGGTTGATGGATAAGGAATTTCCTTATCACATAACACCTGCTCTTGAACTGAAGGACAATGGATCGTATCACTTCATGGACCGTTTGTGGGTCCCAAGCCAAGATAATCTTCGTACCTTGCTTATGGATGAAGCCCATAAGTCTCGTTATTCTATTCATCCTGGCTCCGATAAGATGTATAAGGATCTTCGTATTCAGTATTGGTGGCCTGGTATGAAGAAAGACATTGCCTTATACGTATCAAAATGCCTTACTTGTCTTAAGGTTAAGGCTGAACATCAGCGTCCTTCCGGTTTATTGGAACAACCAGAGATCCCAGTTTGGAAATGGGAAAACATTACTATGGATCTCATTACTAAACTCCCGCGCACAAAGAAAGGTCACGATGCCATCTGGGTAGTCGTGGATCGTCTTACCAAGTCAGTGCATTTCTTGCCAATCCGTGAGGATTTTTCGGCTGACAAACTTGCTCAAATCTACGTAGATGAAATTGTAGCTCGACATGGTGTTCCTTTGAACATCATTTCTGACAGAGATGCTCGTTTCACTTCTCATTTTTGGAGAACCATGCAATCTGCTATGGGGTCTCAACTTAACCTGAGCACAGCTTATCATCCGCAAACGGATGGTCAATCTGAAAGAACAATCCAGACACTGGAGGATATGCTTAGAGCTTGTGTGATCGATTTTGGTGGTAGTTGGGATTCACATCTTCTGTTGATTGAATTCTCCTACAACAACAGTTATCACTCCAGCATCAACATGGCTCCTTTCGAGGCTCTCTATGGTCGAAAATGTCGTTCACCAGTCTGCTGGAATGACATCGGCGAGGCTCAGCTTACTGGACCTGCCCTCATTTTAGAGACAACAGATAAGGTAAAGAAAGTTCGTGATAACCTTCAGACAGCTAGAAGCCGTCAAAAGAGTTACGCGGACCTAAAACGCAAGCCCTTGGATTTTCAAGTCGGTGATCGTGTATTACTTAAGGTCTCACCTTGGAAAGGTGTGATCAGATTTGGAAAGAAAGGAAAACTTGCACCTAGATACGTTGGACCATTCAAGATCGTCGAAAGAATTGGTAAGGTAGCCTACAGACTTGAGTTACCTCCTAAACTTGGAAATGTTCATCCAACCTTCCACGTGTCCAATCTCAAGAGGTGTTTAGCTGATGAGAACCTCCACATACCGCTTGACGAAATTCGTGTTGATAAAACACTGAAATTTGTTGAGAAACCGGTGGAAATCATGGAACGTGAAGTCAAGTGGCTTAAACGCAAGCGCATTCCTTTGGTCAAGGTTCGCTGGGAATCTAAGCGTGGACCCGAGTTTACTTGGGAACGCGAAGATCAAATGAAGGCAAAGTATCCACATCTTTTTCCACGAGTTTCCTCTAAATAAATTTCGGGACGAAATTTCCACAAGTAGGGGAGACTGTAACATTTGTGCTTGTAATCGTTGTGAACAGTTCAGTTATCAATAAAATAATGTTATTTGATCCCAATGTTTGTTTGGTTGTGTTTTACATTTTTCATGTTTTGACTTTTGTTTAATTTCAAACTCTACATCGTTTTTTGGAGAATTATAAGCTAACTGGTGCTTAAACGTACTCAGTTTAACGCGACAAATACTTCGGAACATCAACATATACTCAACATACCTTAAATAACCTTTACATAACTTAGAAATAAGTTTTGAAGGCTTTGGTATGGCAAAAACAAGTTAATTCGCTTACAGGGACTAAACTTGACAAATTGCGAAAGTATGCCAATTTGAACTGTAACGAACATTCCGGATCATGTCCATAAGTTAAACATACCATAAATATCCTTTACATAGCTTAGAAATAGGCTTTGAGGGGTTTGGTATGCTAAAACAAACTTTTGGGTCATTCAGGGACTGAAAGTGTCAAAAAGTGCACAAGTTTGCACTTTCGCGCATAACTTACGTTCTGAATACATCCGGACATCCAAAAATTTATGTAAGCATTATAATATTATGCCTTAGTGTTTGTCATGAGAAAAATCCATTCGTCGCGTCATTTGGATCGTCTTTCGCGCTTATGCGCATTCCGTCGTAATTAAGCGAACATCGCGATCGTACGGCCAAACGAACTAACATCCGACATATTTTTGGGCATGTTTCATGTCCACAATGTTTAGGAATCATTTTAGAGCCTTAAAGTTGGCTTTACGGGCCTTAGAAGTGTCGGAAATGGCTTAAATACGCGACGGGGACCAAAACTGTAAATTCTGCAAGTGGTGCAGATCAGACAGGGCCAGGCGGGGCGCGTAAGGATTGCCCAAATCCTTACCCGGGGCGCGTCAGACATACAGAATAGATAAGATCAGCTAGTCAGCAAATTTCAGCTGGTTTAACCACAACCACATGTTTTAAACTTGCCCTTTCAGCTCACTAAGGGACATTTTCAGTAACCACAACCTTTCGACAAATGTACGCACGAGATTCGATCACGTTTTTCAAGAAACGATCCTAACGGCTCTACTTTTCCTATAAATACCCCCCCCCTTTTTTGCTAAAAACTCACACAATCTGATCAAAATGCTCTAAGTTGATGCCATTGCTTCATACCTGAGCTCTTTGATCTAGATTAGCATTCGGGGACCCTCCGTAAGTCTTCTTTCGTTCTTTTATTCGCTTTTCGAGTCTGAAAGTCAACGTTTTGTTGACTTTCTGCATTGACCAGCCTATGGTCAACAAGAAGTTCGTGGAACTTGATAACGTGAGCGTGATCACGATGGTTATAGTCCGTAGTGACTATACTTACTGATTACCACGTTATCTAGGCTCAGTGACGAGTCGTAGTTTCGGCCAAAATGTGCATTCTTGCATATTTTGTAACCAAACTACTCGTGAGCATCAAAGCCGTTTGTTTTGATGCCAAACTTGTTTTCTAAACTTAGTTAAGCAGGTTCTAACATGCTTAGCTCGTCACTTTTAGTATAGTGCTTATATAGGGTCGTAAGGTAAGCGATCTAAACAATCGCTTATACTTTCGAACCCGACCCATTTGGTCGATCATTAGGATCCGACCAAACACATTAGGTGACCATAGCTATAACCTTCCGAGGTTATACCTTGTGGTCGCAATGCTAGGCGTTCCGAACGCGTTCTACGCGAACGACGCGTTAAGGTAGCATAAGCTACCTAAACGGGTCGTGATGGGTCGCAAGCACTTAGGTAAGGTTTCATTTTAGTATGTAGGCTTTGTTAAACCATATTACACGAGTCTCCATACTCTTTTGGTTTACGAACCCGCATACTATCTGATCCTTCCGATTTGGTCCGGTATATTAACATAGCTACCTATTAGGTGTCGTTTGATATCCCGTGATCTTTAGCATTATCTGGTTATTACACAAGAACTCCAAAGCAATCTCAGGTGAGTACATAGAACCCCATCTTTTAAATGCTTTCGAGGTGTCAATGTAAGTACATTGAACCCCTCTTTTAATGTTTTCTAAACTGTTTTGGGGTGAAACACATGTGCCTATCTGTTACATTCATGCTTTCCATGTTTTCACATCACATGCCTGCTATGTTGTTAGTACATTATAGTACACGATTTTATTACATTTTATGCTATGTATGTCCATTGTGTGCGTACTTAGTGCATTGATTTACATAACATTTCTGTTGCATATGTTTACTCAGCATATGTACACATTGATTTACATGAACATTTCTGTTGCATATGTTTACTCAGCATATGGACACATTGATTTACATGAACATTTCTGTTGCATATGTTTACTCAGCATATGGACACATTGATTTACATGAACATTTCTGTTGCATATGTTTACTCAGCATATGGACACATTGATTTACATGAACATTTCTGTTGCATATGTTTACTCAGCATATGGACACATTGATTTACATGAACATTTCTGTTGCATATGTTCTGCTCGTGAGCGTAATGGTATAAGCCTGCCTGACTGTGAGACTTACTCAGCATATGGACACATTGATTTACATGAACATTTCTGCTTCGTATGTTTACTTAGCATACTTAGTACAATTGTTTACATCACATGCCTTCATTTTGTTATGACATTTGGTTTGTTTAACATGGGACAATACATTCATTAACATTAGCTACGCCGTTCGTTAGTAGGTAGTGGTACCATAGGAATTGACAACTCCCGTTCCTGAAATCCTGGGTTTGATAGGATTGTAAGGAATGACCGAATTCGATATACATAACTTAGATAAACCTTGAATTTGTTTAAGGGTTTATCGCCACAGTCTCAAGGCTTGGATGTATACATATTTCACAATACCGCATAAATGTTAATATCAGTAGAGCATGCATTTCTCCACAGAACATAACGTTGATTTAAACCACGTTTTACTTCAACAACTTGTCTTGTGCATTTTACATATGGTTTAAGTTGATACATTTAGCTTACCGTACATGATACATTTTGGGATACACATTACATGATTTACATTGAACATAAACACGTTGACATTGACATACACATTTGGTGGTTTACATTGAACATAGACATTTTGACATGATTTACACAATAACTCTTGGCAATTGAGTTATACAAGAACAATCTTACATGGTGGATGGTTTGGGTAAATGGTTTGAGTAACGTGGAGTATGTAATATGATGCAAACATGGTGGATACGCCGCTGGTACTTCCTATATATAAATGTTTGTATAATATTACATATCTTAGCGTTATCTAAATCATTTCAGTTTAGACATATACCATTTTATACAAATAACATACTTTTCATAAAACATTGTCTTACAAAACAACTTATTTTATTCAACTCATTTTATTAGGTTATTCATTTAACCTTACGCTTATCTATACATATCATCTGATGTTATCGTTTTTCAAATGGTTTACAAAGCAAGACAAATTACAAGGTTCATGACTGACTGTTATTAAACATTTCTTTAAACTCAAGTCATGAATCCCATTTTCACAAAACCTATGTATCTCACAGGCATTTTTATGCTGACGTACCTACTTTCACACGTGTTTTCAGGAGCTGTTCCATAAGATGTTGATCACGATACTAGGGCGGACCTGTGCCTTAAAGACTAAAAGTGAAGATAGAACTAGTATAACTATGTTTTGAATTCTGTACTTCCTTTTAAGACAATGTAACACCCGTGTTCGATAAATAAAATGTAACTTTAATTTCCATGGTTGTATAACAATTAATTCTGTCCACAACACTCCCCGACGTTTTCTGCCGCGGTTGCATGTTATACGCGGTAGGGGTGTGACAGAAATAAGCTTTGATGGGTTCGGTGTGCGAAAACATGCTTATTTGATCTTACAGGGACTAAAAGTGTCAAAAACGGCGTAAGTTTGCATTTTCGTGCATATCTTACGTTCTGGCCACATCTAGACATCCAAAATTTTTGTACACACTAAAATATTTTTATTTTAGTGACCGGCATGCAAAAATGCCATTCGTTTCGCAATTTGGTTCACGATTTCCGTCGTAGCCGAACAGCGCAACCGTACAGCCAAACGAACCAACATCCGACATATTTTTGAGCATGTTTCATGTTCCTCATACTTTAACTTCATTATGGAGCTTAAAAATGGGCTTAACGGGTGTCGGGTGTTAGATGTGCCAGTACGCGACAAAACAAACTCAGGGGCCAAAACTGTCAAAGTGTGAAACTTGCTGGTCTGCAGGTAGCTTGCGGACTGTATGCCCATGTCTTTACAGTCCGTAAGGCAGGCCCAGCGACCAGAAATGAGTTTCAGCAAATTGTTTGATCTTTGGGGGCTGTTTGTGCAAATTTTTGGTGTGTTGAGCAAGTTTAAGTATTCTCCAAGGTTCCCAATTATTTCTTAACAATTGTAGGGCCAAGATTATTCCTTGTTGGCCACACAAACACATGGAATGATCTTATGATCTTGCAACAAGTATAAATAGCATGGCCTTTCACTTGTTTCACTTGCTCATTCTTCTCATTTCTCCTCTACATCTGCTTTGGGGAGCTTTCTCATCTGATTTGGGAACTTATTCTTTGTAGAAAAGATAGCAAGGACCCTTAGTGAGCATTCTTTCATTCTTTTATTGCTTACTAGTTTAAAAAGTCAAACAGTGTTTGACTTTCAGTTTGACCAGTCAATGGTCAACGCAAAGTTCGGTTGAACTTTGCAACGTGATTGTAATCATGGTGGTTATAATCCTTAGTGATTATACCTACTGATTACCACATTAACTAGGTGTAGTGATGAGTCAAAGTTTCAGTCAAAATGCGTTTTAGCATGCATTTTGTAACGGAACTACTTTAGGGTATGAAAACACTTTGTTTTGATACCAAATCAGTAGGTTAAACATGTTTTGACATGATTAACTCGTCACTATTAGTTTAGTGCTTGTTTAGGGTCGTAAGTTAAGCGGTCTAGACAACCGCTTACACTTTCGAACCCGACCCGTTTGGTCGATCTTTAGGATCCGACCAAGCTTAGTTAGTGATCATAGTTACATAGGGAATAACCACTGAGGTTATACCTTATGATCACATAGGATTGGTTAGTCATTTGCTAGTTAGCTTGTATGCCCATAGGAAATGACCAAAATGCCCTTTTGAAGCTAAAATCTGTATTTTGCATATGTGAACATATTTTTGACATATAATCTGATTTAGTAACATGTTTAGGCATAATTGGGCATGTAAGACTTGACATAGCACATAGATAACCATCCGAACATAGTTTTACGCTAACGACACATTATAGTAGCTTATGTTACCATAATGTGTCGAAACGGGTCAAAAGCACTTAGTTAGACTTTCCAATCAGAATGTAGGGCCTATTAAATCATACCATATGAGTTTAAATACTCATTTGATTTATAGAACCTCATTCTATCCTATCTCCCGATTTAGGATCCGTTTATTAACATAGTTACCTATACTAGGTGCTGGTTGATTCGTGATCCTTGGAGCCTTATAGTTCCCCTCTTTTACCGCTTTCAAATATTTTTGGGGTGATACACATGTACATACGTGTTACTTTTGTGCATTTCATGCTTTTATGACAAAAACATGCTAGTTTCACCTAGTACACTTATAGTACATGCTTTCAATTTTTTTTGCTATGTATGTCAAGCATGCTAGCGCCTTGATTTATTTACACATTTGATGCATATGTTTACTTAGCATATGTACACATTGTTTTACATGACATTTCTGATATGTGTGTTTACTGAGCATGCTAGCACATTGTATTACATGAACATTTCTACTAGGCATGTTTACTTAGCATACCTAGTACATGGTTTTCATAGCATGCTTACATTGGTTATGACATTTGGTATGTTCAATCGGGACAATAATACATTCATTAACATTGATCATGCCGCTCGGTAGTATGTAATGGTACCATAGGAATTGACAACTCCCGTTTCCAACTTCCTAGGTTTGTTTGGAAGTTGGGAATGACAGAATCCGACTACATAACTTAGATAAACCTTTGTTTAAAGGTTTGTCGCCACAGTCGCAAGGCTTGAATGTATGCGATTAACATCACTGCATAGATGTTGTATCAGTAAAGCATGCGTTATCTTTCAAAACATAACTTTTGATTATATTTTATCAAATGCATTATTTTGTACATTACTTTCTTATAGGGTTGAATAAATGCTTTTAATCAATAAATACTTTTATTCACTCTACACAACATTTGTTTACACATTACATGATTTACATTTGATGGTTTTTACATAAACATATGACATTTGACTATACATAAACATTTTTACATTGATGGTTTGTTTTGGTAAGTGATTTAAATAACGAGGCGTGTGTAATGTGATAAAAGCATGGTGGATACGCCGCTGGTACTTCCTATATATAAGTGCTTTTATTGTATTATGCATTGTTGCGTTATCTAAACCGCTTGACAAGGACATGAAACATTTTTACAAGAACATGACATTGTTTTGCAAATTATACATTTTTATACAAATTCACTTTTACTTGGTTATTCATTTAACCATGCATTGTCCTTTCATCATCATTTGATTTTCATATTGATTTTCATATGATTTCATAAAGGAAAACATTTTACAAGGTTCATAACTACATTTTTGATAAACACTTTTCAAACCACAAGTCATGAATCCTGCATAAACAAAACCTATGTATCTCATAGGCATTTTTATGCTGACGTACCTATTTTTACATGTGTTTTCAGGTGCTAATGCATGATGATGTTTGTGCTTCACTTAGGCGGACTTGGGCCTTAGTGACTTAAAAGACAGTTATTATGTTATTTTAGTTTGAACTCAAAGACAATGTAATCTTTAATCTCGATAATACATAATTTTAATTACCATGGTTGTTGAAACAATAATTTTGTCGCATCACTCCCCGACGTTTCCGCCGCGGTTTGTTGTTTTAACGCGGTCGGGGTGTGACAGAAGAGTTGGTATCAGAGCCAATGGTTATAGGGAATTAGGTTATTAGTAATGCTTTGACCTAGACTATAACTTCTTATGACCTTAACACAAGTTTACTTGTGTTAAGATCTTAAAACAATACACGTCACCTATCCTTAGGTGATTACCAAAACTTGAACACAATCTTCCAAAATGATTTTGAAATCAATCATCTATCCTTAGATGATTTCTTTTTGGCTTTGTGCCTTCCGAATTTTTCAAAATCTCGTCAAAGTTTGGGTCTAAATAATGTGAACACGTGCAAACTGGAAGAGTGAATGCCTGTACCCTGAGTTTTCTGTCTAAGGCTAGAGTGTTCGTATAAATCCGCAGCAGTCACTCTTACCTGGGAACTCTTGGGGTAAGTGTTCACTTATAGGCGAGCATGTCTTCGGTGATACATTATTATGACTCATTTACTTTGATTTGTCACTGTGTGTTGTTTGTTTGCTTTGTGGTAACGAGCAAATGACCACCATCCTTTCTTTTGTCGATTTTATTGATATCTCATTTTTTTCATCACATCATCTCACTCGTTTTCTCTCATGTTTCCTCTTTTAGAATGCCTCATCGATGTAACGTTCAACAACCTGATGCCGAACTGGCAGCTATTATAGCACAGCAGATGGCTGCTATGCTACCTGGTCTCACAACTCAAATAAACCAAGCCACTAATAACAATGTTAATGTTAATGCACCTACTCCGTGCAACTTCAAAAGTTTTAACTCGGCTAAACCGCTTAAGTTAGTGATACTGAAAGGGCAACTGGGCTCCTACCGTGGTTTGAGAGTCTTGAGAGCACCTTTCGCCATGTTTAGTGTCCGAACAATCATAAGGTCGAGTTTTCTTCTAGTGTTTTCCAAAAGAGGGCCCTTACCTGGTGGAATGGGGTAATGAGAGACCGAGGTGTTGATGTTGCTTCGGGTCAGACTTGGGAGGAACTTAGAGCTCTCATGATGAGAGAATTTTGTCCTCGTCACGAGCAGAGGGCACTCGAAGATGAGTTCCATGATCTAAAGCAAGACAGTGGTGAACACCGGGCTTATACAGACAGATATGAGGAGTTAAGCTTGCTCTGTCCTACAATGGTCACGCCTTTGGATAAGGCTATTGAGAAATACATAGACGGTTTGCCAGATCCTGTTCAGGATATTGTCACTGGCAGCAACCATACTACCGTCTGTCAGGCCATTGAGCTAGCTGCTACCCTTACTGAGTCGCAAGTCAAGAAGGGTAAACTCCACAGAAAGGGTGATAAAAAGCAGAAACAGTCTGATAGCACCACTGAGAAAAAGGGCAAGAAGGCTGCTGAGTCTTCAAAGAAATTGAGGAAGCGTAAGGCTTCCAAGAACTTCGTTGTCACTGCTCAGACAAATCAGGCTGCTCCTAATCAGGCCGCACAGAATCAGGCTGCACAACCTGCTGCCAAAAGGCAGTATGCGGGAAATGCACCTCTGTGCAACAAATGTAACAGCCATCACCAGCCACAGTTGCAATGTCGCGTCTGCACGAATTGTGGCAAATCTGGTCATCTTGTGAACACCTGCCGTTTTGCTGCTAACCAAAATCAGGCAGCTCAAAACCAAGCTGTGCAAAACCCTGCCCAGAATCCTGCACGACCTCACTTTCCGCCTGGTTCATGTTACAATTGTGGGGATCTGACCCACTACAGGAACAACTGCCCGAGGTTGGCAAATGCGAATCAAGCACCGGCTCGTGGTAGAGCTTTTAATTTGAATGCAAATGAGGCGCGTGCGGATAACGAAGTGGTGAACGGTACGTTCCTTGTTAACAACCATCCTGCTTCTGTCCTATTTGATTCGGGTGCCGATAAGAGTTTTGTGTCCTTAGCATTTGAGCCTTTGCTTGCGATGACTAGAACAAAACTAGGAAAGCCCTTGACAGTAGAAGTAGCTAGTGGTGAACCTGTTATACTCGGCTCGATTCTTCGAAATTGCCAGTTGAGTCTCAATAACCATCTTTTCCCTATTGACCTCACACCAATGCAACTCGGGAGCTTTGATGTTATAGTAGGAATGGATTGGTTATTCAAGTACCATGCTGAGGTGGTATGTTTTGAGAAGTTGGTCCGTATACCGCTTTCGACTGGTAAGATCTTAGAAGTTCGTGGGGAGAAACCTGTCAATGGTCTTAAGCTTATGTCTTGTACCCAAGCTCAAAAATACCTACGGAAGAAATATGTTGCTTTCTTGGCACATGTCGTAGAGGATAAAGGCAAGGGTAAGACTATTCAAGATATCCTGTTGTTCGGGATTATCCTGAAGTATTTCCTGAAGAATTACCTGGTTTACCCCCTGTACGCCTAGTTGAGTTCCGCATAGATCTTGTACCTGGTGCAAATCCTATTGCTAAGTCACCTTACCGTCTTGCACTGTCTGAGATGCAAGAGTTATCTAAGCAGCTTCAGGAGCTATCTGACAAAGGATTCATCCGTCCGAGCTTTTCACCTTGGGGCGCTCCTGTCCTATTTGTGAAAAAGAAAGATGGATCATTTAGGATGTGTATCGAGTACCGTGAGCTTAACAAGCTTACCATCAAAAATCGATATCCCCTACCTCGCATTGATGATCTCTTTGATCAGCTACAGGGTGCTACTTGCTTTTCAAAGATTGATCTGCGTTCTGGGTATCATCAACTTCGAGTTCTCGAAGAAGATATTCCCAAGACAGCTTTTCGTACTCGATATGGTCATTATGAGTCACTGTTATGCCATTCGGTTTAACAAATGCTCCTGCTGTTTTTATGGACTTGATGAATAGGGTTTGTAAGCCTTATTTGGACAAGTTCATCATTGTGTTCACAGATGACATTTTGATCTATTCTAAGACTCGAGCTGATCATGAGCAACATCTTCGTCTTACAATGGAGCTTCTAAAGAAAGAACAACTTTTCGCCAAATTCTCCAAGTGCAAATTCTGGCTTAAGGAAGTTCAATTTTTGGGGCACATCCTCAACGAACAAGGTATACATGTAGATCCCGCCAAAATCAGTGCGATTAAGGATTGGGATACTCCTACTACTCCTACCGAGGTTCGTTCATTTCTTGGTCTAGCGGGTTATTACCGCCGTTTTATTGAAAACTTCTCCAAGATTGCGGTTCCTCTCACTGCTTTAACTCAGAAGAGTAAACCTTTTGAGTGGGGATCCAAACAGGAAGAAGCTTTCCAGACCTTGAAACAGAAACTCTGTGATGCACCTATTTTATCTTTGCCCGAGGGTAACGACGATTTTGTTGTGTACTGTGATGCGTCTAATTTAGGCCTTGGTTGTGTTCTTATGCAAAGAAACAAAGTAATAGCCTATGCATCAAGACAACTGAAGGTACACGAGAAAACTACACCACTCATGATCTTGAGTTAGGTGCATTAGTCTTTGCTCTCAAAATCTGGAGACACTACCTTTACGGTACAAAGTGTGTAGTGTTTACTGACCACAAGAGTCTCCAGCACATTTTCAATCAGAAAGAACTTAACATGAGGCAACGACGTTGGGTTGAACTCCTAAACGACTACGATTGCGAAATTCGCTACCATCCTGGTAAGGCGAATGTCGTGGCTGACGCATTGAGTCGTAAGGAACGTGTCAAGCTTCACTGTGTTCAGGTTCGATCTGACATTCAAACTCGCATAATTCAGGCTCAACATACTTGGGTTACACAAGGCTTGATGGGTAAAGAATTACCGTGTCATACTAAGCCTGAGCTTGAACTAAAAGACTTTGGGATATTCTATTTCATAGGCCGTTTGTGGGTCCCAAGTATAGACGATCTTCGCACTTTACTTATGGATGAAGCTCATAAGTCTCGTTATTCTACTCAACCTGGTGCAGACAAGATGTATAAGGATCTTCGAACCCAGTATTGGTGGCAGAGTATGAAGAAAGACATTGCTTATATGTTTCCAAATGCCTTACTTGTCTTAAGGTTAAGGCAGAACATCAACATCCCTCTGGATTATTGGAGCAACCAGAGATTCCAGTTTGGAAATGGGAAAACATTGTTATGGATCTCAGTACCAAGCTGCCGCGCACTAAAAGAGGTCATGATGCCATTTGGGTTGTTATTGATTGTCTTACAAAGTCAGCACATTTCTTGCCGATCCGTGAGGATCTATCTGCTGACAAGCTTGCCAAGATATATGTTGATGAGATTGTATCTCGACACGGTGTTCCTTTGAACATTATATCTGACAGAGATGCTCGATTCTCGTCTCGCTTTTGGAGAACCATGCAATCTACCATGGGTACCCAGCTTCATTTGAGCACAGCATACCATCCGCAGACAGATAGTCAATCTGAGAGAACAATCCAGACACTGGAGGATATGCTTAGAGCATGTGTGATTGACTTTGGTGGTAGTTGGGATTCGCATCTACCATTGATCGAATTCTCCTACAACAATAGTTATCACTCTAGCATCAATATGGCTCCTTTCGAAGCTTTATACGGTCGAAAATGTCGTTCACCGGTCTGCTGGAATGAGATAGGTGAAGCTCAGCTTACTGGACCTGAACTCATTCTAGAAACTACAGATAAGGTCAAGAAGATTCGTGATAACCTTCAGACAGCTAGAAGCCGTCAAAAGAGTTACGCGGATCGACGACGCAAGCCCTTAGAATTTCAAGTCGGTGATCACATCCTACTCAAGGTATCTCCTTGGAAAGGGGTGATTAGATTTGGAAAGAAAGGAAAACTTGCACCACGCTATGTTGGACCATTCAAGATCGTTGAAAGAATCGGAAAAGTAGCCTACAGACTTGAGCTACCTCCTGAAATTGGAAATGTTCATCCAACATTCCACGTGTCCAATCTCAAAAAGTGTTTAGCTGATGAGAACCTCCACATACCACTTGATGAAATTCGTGTTGATAACACGATGCACTTCGTTGAGAAACCTGTGGAAATCATGGACCGTGAAGTCAAGAAGCTCAAACGCAAGCGCATTCCTATAGTCAAGGTTCGCTGGGAATCTAAACGTGGCCTAGAGTTTACTTGGGAACATGAAGATCAGATGAAAGCGAAATATCCGCATTTATTCTCACAAGTTTCCTCTAAATAAATTTCGGGACAAAATTTCCAAAAGTAGGGGACACTGTGACATCTGTGCTTGTGTAATCATTGTACAAACTCTGAACAATACAATATTAATAAAACAGTGTGTTTTGATCCCAATGTTTGACATTTATGTTTGATTTTATGCACATGTTGATTTTTGATCGATTTTGAACTCTATATCGCTTTTTGGGGAGTTATACGCAAACTGATGCGTAAATACAATCAGTTTAATGTGACAAACACACCGGGACAGCAACATAAGCTTAACATACCTTAAATATCCTTTACATAACTTAGAAATAAGTTTTAAAGGCTTTGGTATGGCAAAAACAAGTTTATTCGCTCACAGGGACTATTTGCGTCAACTTGCAAAAGTCTGCTTTTCGTAAGGCAACGTACAGTCCGGTACTTGATCATAAGTTAAACATACCATATATAACCTAAACATGGCTTAGAAATAAGCTTTGATGGGTTCGGTGTGCGAAAACATGCTTATTTGATCTTACAGGGACTAAAAGTGTCAAAAACGGCGTAAGTTTGCATTTTCGCGCATATCTTACATTCTGGCCACATCTGGACATCCAAAATTTTTGTACACACTAAAATATTTTTATTTTAGTGATCGGCATGCAAAAATTCCATTCGTTTCGAAATTTGGTTTGTTTTTGCGCCCGTTACGATTTCCGTCGTAATTAGCCGAACAAAGCAACCGTACAGCCAAACGAACCAACATCCGACATATTTTTGAGCATGTTTCATGTTCCCCATACTTTAACTTCATTATGGAGCTTAAAAATGGGCTTAACGGGTGTTAGATGTGCCAATACGCGACAAAACAAACTTAGGGGCCAAAATTGTCAAAGTGTGAAACTTGCTGGTCTGCAGGTAGCTTGCGGACCGTATGCCCATGTCCTTACAGTCTGTAAGGCAGGCCCAGTGACCAGAAATGAGTTTCAGCAAACTGTTTGATCTTTGGGGGCTGTTTGTGCAAATTTATGGTGTGTTGAGCAAGTTTAAGTGTTCTCCAAGGTTCCCAATTAGTTCTTAACAGTTGTAGGGCCAAGATTATTCCTTGTTGGCCACACAAACACATGGAATGATCTTATGATCTTGCAACAAGTATAAATAGCATGGCCTTTCACTTGTTTCACTTGCTCATTCTTCTCATTTCTCCTCTACATCGGCTTTGGGGAGCTTTCTCATCTGATTTGGGAACTTATTCTTTGTAGAAAAGATAGCAAGGACCCTTAGTGAGCATTCTTTCATTCTTTTATTGCTTACTAGTTTAAAAAGTCAAACAGTGTCTGACTTTCAGTTTGACCAGTCAATGGTCAACGCAAAGTTCGGTTGAACTTTGCAACGTGATTGTAATCACGGTGGTTATAATCCTTAGTGATTATACCTACTGATTACCACGTTAACTAGGTGTAGTGACGAGTCAAAGTTTCGGTCAAAATGCGTTTTAGCACGCATTTTGTAACGGAACTACTTTAGGGTATTAAAACATTTTGTTTAGATTCCAAATCGGTAGGTTAAACATGTTTTGACATGATTAACTCGTCACTATTAGTTTAGTGCTTGTTTAGGGTCGTAAGTTAAGCGGTCTAGAGAACCGCTTACACTTTCGAACCCGACCCGTTTGGTCGATCTTTAGGATCCGACCAAGCTTAGTTAGTGATCATAGTTACATTGGGAATAACCACTGAGGTTATACCTTATGATCACATAGGATTGGTTAGTCATTTGCTAGTTAGCTTGTATGCCCATACGAAATGACCAAAATGCCTTTTTGAAGCTAAAATCTGTATTTTGCATATGTGAACATATTTTTGACATATAATCTGATTTAGTAACATGTTTAGGCATAATTGGGCATGTAAAACTTGATATAGCACATAGATAACCATCCGAACATAGTTTTACGTTAACGACGCATTATAGTAGCTTATGTTACCATAATGTGTCGAAACGGGTCAAAAGCACTTAGTTAGACTTTCCAATCAGAATGTAGGGCCTATTAAATCATACCATATGAGCTCAAATACTCATTTGATTTATAGAACCTCATTCTATCCTATCTCCCGATTTAGGATCCGTTTATTAACATAGTTACCTATACTAGGTTCTGGTTGATTCGTGATCCTTGGAGCCTTATTTGGTCTTATTCTCAAGACTATTAGGCAATCCCAAGTGAGTATATAGTTCCCCTCTTTTACCATTTTCAAATATTTTGGGGTGATACACATGTACATACGTGTTACTTTCGTGCATTTCATGCTTTTATAAGATAAAAATGCTAGTTTCACCTAGTACACTTATAGTACATGCTTTCAATTTTGTTTTGCTATGTATGTCAAGCATGCTAGCGCATTGATTTATTTACACATTTGATTCATATGTTTACTTAGCATATGTACACATTGTTTTACATGACATTTCTACTATGTATGTTTACTGAGCATGCTAGCACATTGTTTTACATGAACATTTCTACTAGGCATGTTTACTTAGCATACCTAGTACATGGTTTTCATAGCATGCTTACATTGGTTATGACATTTGGTATGTTCAATCGAGACAATAATACATTCATTAACATTGATCACGCCGCTCGGTAGTATGTAATGGTACCATAGGAATTGACAACTCTCGTTTCCGACTTCCTAGGTTTGTTTGGAAGTTGGGAATGACAGAATCCGACTACATAACTTAGATAAACCTTTAATTTATTTAAAGGTTTGTCGCCACAGTCGCAAGGCTTGAATGTACGCGATTAACATCACTGCATTGATGTTGTATCAGTAAAGCATGCATTATCTTACAAAACATAGCTTTTGATTATATTTTATCAAATGCATTGTTTTGTACATTACTTTCTTATAGGGTTGAATAAATGCTTTTAATCAATAAATGCTTTTATTCACTCTACACAACATTTGTTTACACATTACATGATTTACATTTGATGGTTTTTACATAAACATGTGACATTTGACTATACATAAACATTTTTACATTGATGGTTTGTTTTGGTAAGTGACTTAAATAACGAGGCGTGTGTAATGTGTTAAAAGCATGGTGGATACGTCGCTGGTACTTCCTATATATAAGTGCTTTTATTGTATTATGCATTATTGCGTTATCTAAACCACTTGACAAGGACATGAAACATTTTTACAAGAACATGACATTGTTTTGCAAAGTATACATTTTTATACAAATTCACTTTTACTTGTTTATTCATTTAACCATGCATTGTCCTTTCATCATCATTTGATTTTCATATGATTTCATAAAGGAAAACATTTTACAAGGTTCATGACTACATTTTTAATAAACACTTTTCAAACCACAAGTCATGAATCCTGCATAAACAAAACATATGTATCTCACATGCATTTTTATGCTGATGTACCTATTTTTACATGTGTTTTCAGGTGCTAATGCATGATGATGTTTGTGCTTCACTTAGGCGGACTTGGGCCATAGTGACTTAAAAGACAGTTATTATGTTATTTTAGTTTGAACTCAAAGACAATGTAAACTTTAATCTCAATAATACATAACTTTAATTACCATGGTTGTTGAAACCATAATTCTGCCGCATCACTCCCCGACGTTTCCGCCGCGGTTTGTTGTTTTAACGCGGTCGGGGTGTGACACTATTAAACTTTATAAACTTAAACTAATTATTGGGTTTTTAACTTTATGCTTCCGCTGACACTTGAACACGGTTTTGCTTATTTGTTTTCGTAACACTAATTGTATTGATTGTGGTGGTTTTTACTTTACATTGTTTACTTTTACTTATTATTCAATATGATTGGTGGCATGATCCTGGTCAGTCACACGCCTCGCGGTAATACTCCGCATGTGGATTTTGAGGGTGTGACAACCGTATTAAGAAAAACCACATCCCTGACCTTCACATCAACGATCTTCCCATAGTTTACCGCTTGAGATCCCACGGGTCCAGTAGGTTCTTGCTTTATTCTACCTCCAACAATCATCTCATCCTTAAGGCCACCAGGAACGAGGAAGAGTAGAAAAGCAAGTTTTTCTTTGTGAAAAGGGACTCCATCCCTGATGGTGATAGTTTTCCAGTGAAGTGGTTAACTAAGGGTAGGATTTAGGGTTTTAGGAATATCCCCAAAATTATCCTGCTCTAGTATCCTGAAGTGATATCTTCATTTTTGTGCAGCGGAATTCAGGAAATTAGCTCCTCCGACTCAAGAATCATCGGCAAGGATAAAAGCCATCTACCAACTGCCTGAGATCGAAAGAAGCTTTTTCCCAGCCCAAGCAAGTTCAAGCCAACACTCCAGGTCCATCATGTCTGGTAAGGATTTCTGATCTAAATATTCATGTATAAGTTCAGTTAATCAAGATATTTTATATTTAAGTTTGAGATTACTCCCTTTTTTGTGTAGACTCTTCCAAAGTTCCCATCGTCTTTAATCTCAAAGAACTGGACAGCTACTCGGGGCCTGTCCAAGTGAAGAAGGAAACACTGGTCGCCACTAGTTCCAAGCCATCTGCTCCTCCCATACCTACCCCACAGGCTAGGGCCCGAGCTTCAGGGTCCAAGAAAAGAAAGGGCTCTGATATCGCTGCTGCTACTCCTAAAGGCTTCTCCTATGAGGACCTCGGCTTTGTTGACTCCTTTGAGCCTATAACCTCCTCCCTTAACAAGGTAAACATACTGACCCTGTATCCTGTACACATATACTGAGTCAGTGTCCTGGTTAGATTACCTTTAAGATACCTTTATTTTGATTTGTAGGGTCTGAATCATCTGTTGGCCATGTACACTGATGCTTGTGAAGAATTAAGATGCTGGAAGCCAAGCTGAAGAAGGCCGAGATCACTATCTCGGACCAGGGAAAATTCCTGAGGCCAAGACCCAGTATTACGAAGACAAGGTAAAGAAGGTCACCTGTTGGTGCATATGTCTGTCAACTCCGTCTTGTATCGAGTCTTGTAATAGATTAGATAGATCAGGGCACGTTATACGAGAAAAACGAGAAACATGTAGGATGTAGTCACTTTGCACGAGCTGGTGTTGCCAGTTCGCATGAACTGACACTTCGTGTGAGGCTGTTCCATGCGAAGTGGGTGGTCTATAAATAGGTGCCTTGGTCATTTCATTGAACTGGTGTTGCCAGTTCGCACGAACTGACACTTCGTGTGAGGCTGTTCCATGCGAAGTGGGTGGTCTATAAATAGGTGCCTTTGTCATTTCATTTGTAACGTTTGGTTTCCGGTAGCGAAGCTCTGCCGAAGTATCTCCAGGCTGTAATTCATCATCAAATCAATACAAGAGATAGTTAAAGTGATTCTTTGTGCAAATCAGCTGAAATCACTCCGAGAAGTCTGATTCTGGCTTTCGTATTGGACGAGATCTCTTCTGAACGACTCGTTAGGTCGTCACAACGGTCCTACAAGTGGTATCAGAGCTCAGGAGGAAGAGTTCTTACCATTTCAGCTTGATTTTATCAAAAATTCTGATTTCTACTCATTCTTTTACAAGTTTTCATCAAATTAACCAAGATTTTATGGATAAAATGGCTTAATTTTCACATATTACACGCGAAACACTGTTTTAACAAACCCTTGAGAGAATCAGACCTTAATTCGACCTAAAACTTGATCAATTTTGACAAAAACTCATCAGATCGTTCGAAGATGCTTCACTTCGCTTGAATTGGACTTCCAGATCACTTGAAATTGGATCAGTTCGCACGTAATGGTCCAAATCGTGTGAAAAAGTTCTAGTTCGCTTGAAAGTGACCTCAGTTCGCTTGAAAGGTGTTTAGTTCGCTTGAAAAGGCTACCAGTTCGCACGGATTGGTATAATTAGGTCCAGTTCGCTTGAAACAACACCCCACTTCGCACCAAAGTGTCCAATTCGTTTGAAACTATTCCAGTTCGCTTGAAATTGACCAGTTCGCACCAATTCGTGTGAGATTCCAGTTCATTTTAAAGATCATCCAATTCGTTTGAAAGTCTGAGTTTGTGAAATTTTTGAAACCGAAACATGGAAACTGAATTCTATAATGCATTTGCTACCCCGATCACTGTGACTCAGAATGCGATGATAGAAAATGAAATGGGCACCATGCAAAAACCGCCTAAGCTCATGAATATTGAGGAGTATAGTGGATGGGAGGAACGTTTTGAAAATTGGGTTCAAGCAAATTACTTAGATGCATGGGAATGTATTGAATATCGATATATTAGACCGGTTAATGACAACGGAGAGAAGGTTGCTATTAAAGATCTAAGTGTTGATGAGAAAAAGAAATACAAAAGTGAAAAGATGATGGTCAGTATCTTGCAACAAGCTATTAAGGAAGAAATTTTGATTTTATTACAACACAACGGAAGTGCATACTCAATATGGAAAGAGCTAAAATCGAAGTTTGTTGGAAGTGAAGACATGATCAAGAACAAAAAATCGCTTTTGAAGAAAGAATTAGATCTATTTCGTGGATTAAAAACTGAAAACACCAAGCAGATTCTAGAAAGATATTGCAATTTGGTGATGAACATGAAGAGATTGAACATCAAGAAAGATAATGATGAATGGATTGAAAAGTTGGCCGATGCGTTGCCACAAGATGTTTGGGGCACGTATCTTATGATGTTGAAAAATAAACCTGAATTTGACAATCTAACATTGAGCAAGTTTATTGAACAACTAGAAGCTCAAAAGAAGGAACAACGAAAAATAGCAAGAATGAAGGGCTTTGATGGTGAACAAGACATTGGTCTGTATTACAAAGGAGGTACTAGTGATAAGACCCACATTGCACCAAAAATTGAAACTGCTTGCAATGCAAAAAGTTCTTCTGGAGGGTCATCTCAAGGATCAAATAGCAAAACTGGATTCTCTTCATATCCATCATTTGATCCAAATTTTTCAGCAACCAAGAAGGGCAAAGTACTACAATGCAACATTGCGTTAAATCTTGAGAATGGTCACAATTTTTCGGAAGAGGTTGCCAAAGGTCATATGTCTTTGTTGGTAATTGTGTTAGAGTCTTATGAGAGTTTAGTTGCGGGAAGGATTGGAAATCCAATGTTGACAAAAGAGGATTACAATCAGATCGATGCTGAGGAGATAGAGTTAATGAATATAAAGTGGTGTTTGGCTAGTGTGTTGAGAAGAGCTGAGAAGTTTAAACAGATCACTGGAAGAGATGATTTTCGTGATGCTAATGTTTCTACTTTAGGATTTGATAAATCTAAAGTTACTTGTTTTCGTTGCAGGGAGAAAGGGCATTTCAAGCGAGAGTGCACAAACCGTGAAGCAAGTGGAGCTCAAAATCCTTTCGGAAACAATGATTATTATCGGAAGGCGATTTATCATCAAGTTGCTCAACAGCCGTATCAACAACAATCGCCACAAACTTCACATGCTAGGAAGGAGATTGAAGAATCAAAGAAAGCTTATCTAGTTAATCAAGATGATGAAAGATCGCCAAAAGGATTTAGCTGGGACAAATATATTTCAGATAATAGTAAAGCATGTCTGACAGATCAAGATGATGAAAGGCTTCCAAAAGGCTCAGTTGGGATGATTATGATCCTAACAGAACTTCAGATCATAAAGCTTTTGTTGCTCAAATCGTTGAAGATAGTGATGATGATTATTATGAAAGAAAAATGAAAGAGCACTTAAGATTACTAGCCGAGAGAGATGACAATGATGATGCAAATGTTCGTGTGATAAAGAAACAGGTTAAAAAACAAAATGAAAGTGATGATGAAGATGTTCGTGTAATAAAAAAGCAGGTCAAAGAAATTCCAGCTTTCAAGATTGAAAAGGAAGCTGTTGCAGAAGAGGTATCTGAGAAATGTGAAAATTGTGAAACTGTGAAAAAGCAAAACAACAAGTTGATTCATAACATGAACAGACTGAAAGAATTGTATGATGTTCTAAACAAAGCTATGAATCAATATAATGAATCAAGCAGTGAACAAGCAACAGCTATGAAGACACTTCAAGGAGCGTTCATGACAAAGCAGAAAATCATCAATAGTTACATTGAGAGATGTGCTGAGCTTGAACAAAAATTGGAAACTCAGAGGATAGAAACTGAGAGAGTAAACAGGTTATTGAAAAGTTATTCATGTTCTTCTTATGTGATTGACAGGATTTATCCTACAGTGGAAGGCATGAAAGCGTTTGAAGAAGAGAAACCTGAAGAAAAGAATTCTGGTAAGAAACAAATTGTCAGTTATAACAAGTGTCCACCTCCGATTGAAAATGGATATTCTCCCAGAAATCCTAATTCAGAAAGAGTCAAAAAGGCAACCAACTTAAAGTGGGAATCTGAACCTTCAGATAACTTGCCAGACAACATTGATGTCGCTTTCACATCATCCGACACTGATCATGAGTCCGAGTTAATTAAGAAAGTGGTCGATCAGGTGTTGGATAAAGATGAAATGGAGGAGTCAAAGTCAGAGTCAAAGCCTAAATCTGAAAATTCGAGTTCATCAGACAAAAACTCGAGTTCAACAGTCAAACAGGGCAAAAGAGTTTACAATAAAGATTTTCTGTTATCACAAAATAATTTGAATGACGAAACATTCAAAGTAGCATATACTTTGAATGATTCTGACAAATTATATTATGATGAAGAATTTCCAATAAGAGGTGTTAAAACTGAAATGATCAACAAGGTTTTCAAACTAACAGAAATTAATATTCTGAAATAAAAGATGTAAATCTTTCTGGAAAACCTAAACAATACACCTCAAGAGTTCAACAAAGGATAAACAAGAAAAAAGGTTACAGTTCTGGTTCGAGTTTTCAAAAGAAACCAAACCATAACGGTAATTTCAAAAAGAAAGGTCTAGGTTTTATTCCACCAGAAAATTATAAAAATGAGAAAACTTATAAACCAAAAACTGTTTTTGTTTCAGGAACATCATCTGAAGAGGAAAAAGAGCATTTGTTCAGAAAACAGTCGAACAAAAATTCCTTGCTAAGAAGCAAGAAGGAATGAAGAATGATGTTGTTCAGAAAAAGGAGACTAGAACCTGTTACGAATGTAGAAAAGTTGGTCACATTGCCTTGAACTGTCCAAAGGCATCCAACACAAAACAGAGAGTCTCTGAAAAACTAAAAGAAAAGATGGTTGATAACGAACCACCAATCAAACAATTTCAAGTTTTCAAAAATTCAAAATTTGAGGTTGGTGAGTGTTCAAAAAGTTTTTACAAAAGAAAAGTGAAGCTTAACAATCAAAAATGGGTTGTTAAGAAATCAAATGATAGTTCTAGCAATGATTCTGATTCGTCAAAATCAGAGGAGCTATTTTCTAGCGATGAATCTGATTTGTCAAAGTCAGAGGAGCCACCAGTTGAGCTTAAAGAAGAAAATTCAGTTCTGCCAATGGATGATGTCAACTTTCCACCATTGAGGACTGAAAATTTTAAATAAAAAGTTGGAAAAGTTGAGATTTCAAACCAATTCTTTTCTGAAAAGAAAGAATTTGATGTTGAAAAAGCCTTTAACTCCAAAGTTCAAAATATTTTTGGAAAAATGGTTGACGGGAAGGTCAAAGGGGTAAAGGAATTTTATGAGAAGAAAAAGAAAGGAAACAAACCAGATGAAGATGGTTCACCCATGTTCGTATCGTCATGGGATAGAACCTATCAAGAGTAAAATCCGTACTTGCCGGAGCTCCCAAGTTGGTAATCGTGGAGCATGAATCGGCATCTTTCTTAAGAATCACAAAATTGTCATATTAAAATTTACAAATGGTATTGTTGATAAGTGACCCTACAAGTGGTTAAAAAAGGGGGTTTTCATTCACAAGTAGTTAATCTAGGTCATTAAGTTGAACCTGATTTAACTTTCATACAAATGGTTGAGAAAACAAAGTGATGATGGTATCCCCTATCTTACAAGTGGTTTCAACAAAACTTATTTTTCGGAAAAACCATTTTGATTAAAACAAACTTAAGTGTTTTGAAATCATAATGGGAAAATAGTTTGTTGTCAGGGGAGTTCTGATTGTTTATGCCAAGTGAATGGAGAATTGAAGCAATTCTCATCGGTTTGTCAAATTTTCTTTAAATGGTTTTGAATTTTAGGGGGAGTAAGAAATTTCAGAAAATCCAAAAACATTAGAAAATTTGAAAAAGCCAAAAACATGATAAAATCTAAAAAAGCCAAAAACATCGAAAAAACTCAAAAATGAGTTTTTGTTGAGAAAAGAGGAAATGATAGTACATCAGTGGACTATCACAGCACGCTAAAGAATTGGAAAGTCAAAGGTAATAAACGGTCTCACTGAGGATGTGCCAGTAGGTTTTTATACATTCAGTAGATTGTTTCCGAGATATAAACCTAAATATCAAATACTTACTTATCTCGTGGGGAACATCTCTCGGATATATGGGTAACCCCCGAAATCTTGTTTGAAAGGCTTTCTATTTCTGACATACTAGGTTTTTGTGCGTGATGATATCTGGGGTATTATACCTGGACTTCTGATTTTACGGAAGCAATAGCCTAGTCCTCGTATAATGCTCTGCACTGCTTTAATCATAAAACCCACCCTCAGCATAAGAAAATGATGAAACATTGAAAAAAGCTAATCATGTGTTGTTGAAGAAAAGATCCCCAAATGGGACACACCTAAAAGTCGAGCCATCATCTCTTTGTCTGAACGGAAGTTCTAACCTGAGCTCTCATGGTCTCGCATTACATGTAAGACTGAATATAGGAGTCTGGATACGGGAGTATATTCTGAGGTGGGACATGCGAATAGGTTAAGTCCATTAAATCACTAAATCTCGTATCTCGAAACAGTTGAACTTTGTATGAAAATTTAAGTGGATCAGTATACTGACAATCTATGTGAATCGTTTAAAACTTAAAATGTTTAAAGCTTAACGGTGTTAGTAATTTATCTCAAAAACTGATATGATCCTCCTACACAAACTCACAAAAATATTGTCTGTAAATATTTCTTTACTACTTTTCATTAAAAAACAAAATTCCAAAAAGTTTGTGTTAGCATAAAATTTTGAAAAAATTCAAAAAGATTCTATTTCATCTTATTTTCGACAACTGATGTTGAGAAGCTGATTTTCAAAATTCCAAGTGCTAAACATGATGAACAACAGGTTTGGGAGAGTTTGTTTAGAAATAAGAAAAATGGAATTCTTTCAAGTGATCATCAAAGATTATAAATGTTAAATCATTTAGAACAATATCTACAAGTGGTTTATAAATTTGTCAAATTTTTAAATTTGTGAAATTTATTTTGAGGTAGAGTTTGTGCAGGTAAAAGCAGCTCGGTTTCGACTCCTAAGGATATGCAGATTCTAGCCAGGTTCCAGATCCTGTGGCTACGGAGAGCCAGGCAACGGTCCTGAATCTGTGAAAGCTGCAAAGCATGAGCAGAGTTTGAGCCAAGTTTCTAATCAAAAGCCTGTAGGTCCCCTTGATGTATGGATCTTTCACAGAATTGTCAATCTAATCAAGAGTGCGGAATCCTCTTGATCAGAATATAGCAGAAAACGTGTAGGAACAGCAATTCACTTTTAACCGGGTTTCTATTGATTATCAAACAGAAGTATTACAATCAATCAAACCCTAATTTCGTCCAAGACTATGTCTCTCACGAAATTTCTCTCTCAAACACAGTTTTGGCTGATTAACCTAAACCCTAAAGCCTAACCTTGTTTATATAACACAAGGTTTAGAAGTTGGACTAGGGTTTCCTACATGGGCAAAGCCTAATTTGTCCCCCTAGACCCAATGTGGGTTTAGTTAGCCCAAACATTACAACTAACTATTACAAAGCTAAACCCGCTAACTGTTTATTGTTTAACTAATTACAAGATATCCAAAGACCAAATCTAAGTTGTTGTCACAGAATATGCACCAACAAACTCCCCCTTGACAATAGCTTCATAAAATAACTTTGTCTTCAGTCTTCTTGCAATCTTCATGTAATCTTGCACTGTCTTTGGTCTTTGGATAGCTTCAGCTTCAATAGCTTATGTCAGCAACAGACTCCCCCAAGCTGATGCATCCGATCACCAAATCTTCAAAAACGTTAGCACTTGAGTAAACTCCAGTTCAGCATTTGAATAGCAATCTTCAAACTCGTCAATCTGGTCTATAATGTAGAAAGGAGGTTCTACCGTGCATCCAATCAAACTCTCATCTTCTCACTTCACGGCAACTTTTCAGCAACAAACTGCTTCAATCTGTATACTATAAAACAAACATCTCGAGAAACCATAAGAATTTTTCAACAAAGTTAAATAAATTATTATTTTTCAAGAGATAGTTAAACTGTATCACAGATTAAGCATTTTCAACTTATCACCAACAATACACAAAACTTTTTATCCAACACACAAGAACCTGTCTGATTTAAGATTTTGAACTCACTTTCTAACACCGTCTCCCCCTATAAGTGACAATTCCTCCAAGAATAACAGTTTTCCGTATGTTAAGAATTTTAACCAGAAAAAGACACTATTTTTGGATTTTTATATTTTCTGAAAGCAAGTAAATAACAAAAGCAATAAACACTCTATTTTTGTGAGAATCACCGGTAAGAAGATCATATCAGCACAATCAAACTGTTTCACACAATTAGATAATTCTTTATTTAATTTTTCGTGAAAAGCAGTCCAAGACGATTACCAGTATGTTTGTCCACTTAAACAAAATGCATGAACATTTCAAGTACCATTACTGTATGATACGTTAAGGTAATTTTAATTACTGATATACTAGTTTGTCCCACTTCAGGATATACCCCCGCGATCAAGGTATGCACAAAGATTCATAGTAGTAGGTGAGTATACTGAATTCATCCGTTTTGTTTTACAACGATAGATAATTGGTGAACAGGTCAGTACTTCCGTACAGCAAAGAGACCAAAATATCTTATCGAGGGCTAAGACAAATACCATTTTTTGGTACGATTTATGCATTTTTCACTTTTTGAATGACTCTTTATGAGAGCTTCTTCATTTATGGGATTTGGCATTTTTTACTCTTTTAAGATATCCTGGTTGTGCCTAGGTCAGCATGTATCTGGATGCAGCAGAAGGACAACCCTGATATCCCCAGATGAAATAACAGTATAAAGACCCAAAACTTCAGATTTTGGCAATCTATCAACGCAAGAATTAAGGTCATTAAACCATACACCACTGATGTGTTCCCCACTCATATTCAGTTCATTTAAGTTTATATCACATTGGTAAGTTGATTATTTCATGCTTTTGCCTACTGGTACATCATATGATGAAGCTGCTATCACACTTTAGCAATTTATGTTCAATTTCAGTGTGACAGTCTAACTTGCTAATGTATTATCATTTCTCCTTTTTCACACAGTGATAACTCATTTTTTATTTTCTATTTTTTTATGTTTTTTATTTTTTTAATGTTTTTGTATTTTTGATTTTTTAGAAAAACAGTAAACTATCTACAAAATTCTTATGAAAAAACCAGTTATTCAGGATTCCTCATCCCGTTGAGTTCGACTAAATGTTCAAAGCGAGCCCTGTCAAATGCTTTTGTATAAAGATATGCCAGGTTATCTTCTGTGTCGACTCAGCACTTTGAACTTTAATTTAAATCATTTAATATATATATCAACAATCTCACATCCCCCGTCACGTGCCTAGAGCAGCCATTATCAACATAAGTTGATAATCCTCCTTAGCAGCTCCTGCACACACCAACTAAGAAACTAGTTAGATTGGGGGACCCAAGCCTTAATGGTCTTGGGTCGTCCAAATTCACCAACCACTTGAACATCCATCCAATATCCATTACTCCTAACTAGAGTCTTGGATCTCAGACCTGTTGATGGAATTTGATTTTGATTTCCACTAGGTCTTTGGTCCTTAGGGTTCCTAAATGTGTTTGGACTGTGTGACCTTTGAAAATTTTGATTCCAAGAAGCTTGATTGTTATAATTTCTAAAGCTGTTGTTATAAAAAGTTCGACCACCATTATTTTGGTATCGATTTTGATATTGACCTTGACTTCTGAAATTATTAGAATTATAATTGTTCATTCTTGGTGAACTGCTTCTAGGTCTCTCATGTCTGCCTGGTGGAGATCTAGGCTGAAATCTTGGTTGATTTCTTTGAAAATGAGGAACTTGTGGAGTTCCTTTTTCAGCCCTATCTACACCAACAGCAACATTTACTGGTTGCTTAGGAGCAGATTTCTTTGGAGAATTTGAGCCTGTCTCCTCACTATCACCTTTCTTCTCTGGTGATTTCCCTCTCTGTTTTTCACTAATTTGTGCTTCACTCTTTTTGTTAGGACAGCAGCTAGCTACATGTCCCTTTATGTGACACCTGAAGCACGATCTCCTTTTCAAAGACTTCTTAGCTGGAGTCTTTGAGGTAGATCCCTCATCAGATAATGATGATGCCTTGGAAGAATTTGGTTCAGTTTGCTTAGATTCAGATATTTCTTTGTTTTTATTTTTAGCAAACTCTAAATTTGATTCATTTTCAATAACAGTTGTTTTGCTTTTCATATCACTACCTTGAACAAAATTAATCTTTTTAACAAAAGTTTGATTTTTGCTCTTAGGAGGTGAATTTTTCTTTTTCAAAGGTTCCCTGTTATTGTTCTTCTTAGCATCATCACTCTCAGACCCCTCACTTTGACTTGATGTGGATGCGAAACTACTTGGTGGAGTTGACATAAAGTCTGTTAGCTCATCTTCATCAGGCAGGAAAGAATAGTCATGACTAAGAGGAGGTGGGACTTCATTAAAGCCCTGGAAGCCCACAGTGGTCTTGTCATTACTCTTCTTTAACCCACCAATCATGTGTTTCATTACAAAAGACAAATCTCTGGATTGACTTAATTTCTTTTCAAGTTCAACAATTTTAAGTTGTGCATCTGACAACTCTTTGCATTTTTCAGAAATCTCTTTTGTTTTCTCACTCATCATGTCATGAGCTAAATCTATTACTTGAAGTTTTTCGTTTAATTTGCATGTTAAAGCTTCGATTTTACTTTCATAACCTTTTATCTTCTTCAAGTATAGAGATTCATTTCTTTTAGCAAAAAAAGTTTGACTCTTTTATGTTCGACATCTCGCTCACCAGACTTTGGTTTTGTGTTGTCAACCTGTCAACCTCACCCTGTAATACACGACATCTTAAACACACAGAATTAGATTATACCTCTTCCTCATGAACTTCTGTAGTTTGATCAGCAACGACCTGTTTAGCTTCACTTTCTTTCTCTTCTTCAACATCCACTTTTGATTCAGCATTTTTCACTTCAGCCTCAGCATCATTCACAGTAGTTTCAGCCTCATCAACTGGCACTATCTCTGCCATGAATGCCTGAGTGGCACTCTCATTTCCCTGATATCGCCTTTGTAATGCATCCCACATATCCTTTGAATTAGTGTACTTATTAAAGGTATGCTTGATGCCATCAGGTAAGGACATCTTGATAGCAGCTAAGGCTCTCTTTTCAGCCTCATACATCTTTTTATCATCCTCTTGCATGTTCACGTGGTCTGCCCTCATAATCGTGTGTTGGGTTTGTGTACCCATCTACAATACAGATCCACATGCGTGCATCCTGATATTCAATGAAGGATTGGAAGCTGTCCTTCCATGTAAGATAATTCTCCACCTTCATCATCTTAGGTGCATTCAAATTCGTCGTATTCGACATTTTAACGCAACAGACTGGTAAAACCGTACAAAATATCTCCGAAAACAGTGGTTACCAAATTACACCGTTAGAATCGTCTCGAAAAGACGAATCCAATGATATATAATGTCGAAAACCGAATTCGGGATTTTCCAGAGTCTTTTGTCCTAAAAATACGAGGAATTCGAAGGTGCAGACGGTTCTGTCAAACGAGCTACGAATCACTTTCTAATTATCAAAACGTGAATTTTTACTTACGCTTCCCAGAAAATATTCCACCCCTTTTTAATTTCTCTACTAATTTCGTTGCTAAGACAGTTAATTTTGCTGGACAATTTCGCTGTCAGGTTTGAGTTAAATTCGCTGAAATATTAACTTTGCTGCCAAGTTCGCTGGTAATTTTCACTGGTCAAATTCGCTGCTTAATTTCGCCGAAAACCGTAATAATTTCGCTGAGGAAAATTATACGGTTACCAAAGTCGCCTTTGGATTTAATTTCGCCGACAATTATGCTAGCCAGTTAATTTCGCAGGTTCAGATCAGTGTATTAATTTCGCTGGTCTGTATATTTGGAAATTCAATCTTCGCGAATATTTTGATGATTTTCTGGATTCTTCAAACAATTTCTGCAAAATCACAAGGCAAAATATCAGTAAATTTTCGAAAACAGTATGATGAACACGAAGAACAGTCTTCGAATTCCAGCCAAAATATCCTTCAAAAACAACCAAATATAGTCCTGAAAACCTGGAAATCAGCAATCAAACAAACAAACTGATCAAACACTAACAAATTCGCAGAAAATTTACCAGAACTCAAAAATTTCGAAACTCTAATTTCAGGTTTCACAAATTTCGAAATTTCTCCACCCAAATCTGCCAAGCACAATTCTGAACCGAGCCTTCAAGAGCCTAATGCTCTGATACCAATTGTAGGTCCCCTTGATGTATGGATCTTTCATAGAATTGTCAATCTAATCAAGAGTGCAGAATCCTCTTGATCAGAATATAGCAGAAAACGTGTAGGAACAGCAATTCACTTTCAACCGGGTTTCTATTGATTATCAAACAGAAGTATTACAATCAATCAAACCCTAATTTCGTCCAAGACTATGTCTCTCACGAAATTGCTCTCTCAAACACAGTTTTGGCTGATTAACCTAAACCCTAAAGCCTAACCTTGTTTATATAACACAAGGTTTACAAGTGGGACTAGGGTTTCCTACATGGGCAAAGCGCAATTCGTCCCCCCTAGACCCAATGTGGGTTTAGTTAGCCCAAACATTACAACTAACTATTACAAAGCTAAACCCGCTAACTGTTTATTGTTTAACTAATTACAAGATATCCAAAGACCAAATCTAACTTGTTGTCACAGAATATGCACCAACAAAGCCTGTAAATTGTGAATTCCAGACTGCGATCCTAGCGTCTCGAAAGGGGGAGTCTGAAGACTTTAAAGCCAGAAGCTGCTGATGCTGAAAAACGATAGAGCCAGGAGTGAGATTCTGGAAGAGAAAGAGAAAAAGAGAGAGAAAGAGGAAGATTGAGGATGCTTACAATGTCAAATACTTTGGAGAGAGCGAGAAGACTGATCAAGACTGAAGACTTGTCATTCTGAAGACTCGACACCGAAGACTTCATCAACATCCAAGGGGGAGTCTGTTGGTGCATATGTCTGTCGACTTCGTCTTGTATCGAGTATTGTAATAGATTAGATAGATCAGGGCACGTTATATAAGAAAAACGAGAAACATGTAGGATGTAGCCACTTCACCCGAACTGCTGTTGCCAGTTCGCATGAACTGACACTTCGTGTGAGGTTGTTCCATGCGAAGTGGGTGGTCTATAAATAGGTGCCTTGGTCATTTCATTTGTAACATTTAGTTTTCGGTAGCGAAGCTCTGCCGAAGTATCTCCAGGCTGTAATTCGTCATCAAATCAAAATAAGAGATAGTTAAAGTGATTCTTTGTGAAAAATCAGCTGAAATAACTCCGATACGTCTGATTCCGCCTTTCGTATTAGACGAGATCTCTTCTGAACGACTCGTTTGGTCGTCACAACGATCCTACATCACCCAGGACGCCGAAGTCAATCTGTCAGTCGCCCAGGTCGATCACGAGCAGGCAATGATCTCCTTCAGGGATTGTCTTAAAAATTCGGTTGTAGTCTCCCTTCTTCAGGAAAGGATAAAAATGGCATATGAGGCCAAAGATGCAGGCTTTGAATGCCCGACCTGGCTTATCGATACTTGGGTGGCTAAGCTGAAAGACCTGGGAGGGAGCCCTGTGCCATATCCTACCAAGTCTGGGACTGGTGAGCCTTCGAAGGTGGCGGAGGCAGCAGTTGAAGCAGGTGGCAAGACGGAGGCTGGAGCAGATGCTGGTGAAGGTGGAGCCAAGGATGCTGGTGAAGATGTTGCCCCATGATGGCAGCGAAGTGGGCAATGATGGATAATGACGCCTAGGTCGGAGCCCACTTTTTAAATTTGAATGGTCTGTAATCGTTGAACAATTTACATTTCCTACACTTTGAACAATTTTGTTTTCCTGCCCTTAGAATAGTAAACCAATTGAAGGTGGAGGGATCCTACTGTTTCAAGACGAAGCCTTCAATTGTTTATGTTAATATGCTTTTGAACAATTTACATTCTTGGTGGATGGGTCTCGGTTTGAGATGAAGCCAAGAATGTAATATTTTGAATCGTTAATATTAAACTAATCTTTTGACCTTATCTTTGTGTTACATGTTATTTTGAAAACTCTGTCTAAGTATGCATCAGGATATTAGTATGATTTTGACTGTTTTAGCATTCTATAAAAATTTAGTAAAATATAACTTTTCCATAAAAAATCCCATCTATTTAGATAAGGCCTTCAAACTTAGGAGAAATAGGAATCCATACCAGAAACACTTACGTAGCAACTTCATATTTAACATATTTAAATATGAATGAAATAAATTAAACATATTTAAATAAGGTAGAGTTCATACCATCCTGAGTTAGAATTTAAATTCTAAACTCACTTGTAATAAGCCTTGAGGTGTATGTCATTCCAGGATCTTGGTAGCATATCTCCCTCCATGGTCTTGAGCCTGTATGCTCCCTTCCCGAATTCTGATTCTATCTCATATGGTCCTTCCCATTTTGGGGCTAGTTTTCCATCGGCAGGATTGGTTGTATTCTGAAATACTTTTCTCAATATCCAATCCCCAACTTAGAATATTCTCGTCCTTATATTTCTATTGTAAGACTTAGCTATCCTCTGCTGGTATGCTACCATCCTTAGTTTTGTTGCATCCCTTGTCTCGTCAACAGTATCCAACTCTTGACATAAGGCTTCAGGATTTGACTCAGGATTTCGTAGGCTTGATCTAGTTGTAGGTATCACCATTTCAGTTGGGATCACTGCTTCTACCCTAAATAACAATGAGAATGGGGTCTGCCATGTAGCATTTTTCACAGTTGTTCTATATGCCCATAGGACAAATGGTAGCTCCTTAGCCCATTTTCCTTTCTTGGTACCTAATCTCTTTTTCAAGTTATTGACGATTATCATGTTCGAGGATTCTGCCTGCCCATTAGCTTGAGGATGCACCGGTGTTGATGTAATCATCTTTATGCCCCAACTCTTACAAAAATCTGTAGTCCTCTTGCTGATGAATTGGGAGCCATTGTCACAAACTATCTCGGCCGGTATCCCAAATCTTGTCTGGATATTCCTTTTTATGAAGGATACCACTTCTTGATCCCTGACTTGGACAAAAGCGTCTGCTTCAACCCACTTGGAGAAGTAGTCAGTCATTGCTAACATGAAAACTTTCCTCCCGGAGCCTTTCACGGAACGCAATTCTGTGAGTTCATGTCCCCTTTTAGTTTTAAACGATTTTTAGTTTTACAACTATCGGGGGAAATACATGTACAATGGTATGATAAGCTAGGGAATGAAACAACTTAGATCATGTGCAAATAGGGTTGTACTTAAGCACCATTAATCTTGTTTAGACCGAGGAACAAAGGGTTAGATCTATCGGGTTTTGGCGAGCCCCACTCTTGGTCAAGGACCCACACGGAAGAGTGCATTTGTGTCACAATCGAGGGTAATCGACGCAAAAATCGTCTAGGTTTGGATTGCTTCCTATGTCATCACACATATTAATGTCCCTGTAAAACATTAATGATCAACGATTTCATTGACACTTTACATGTCACACCCCGACCACGTAAAACATCAAATCGTGGCGGAAACGTCGGGGAGTGTTGTAACAGAATTATTGTTCCACAACCATGGTAATTAAAATAATATTTTATTCATCACCCAAGGGTGGAATACATCGTTCAAAACAAGAACCATCATGTTACATTGTCTTAAAAGAAACAAGAGTTCATAATTAAACTAAGTCTATCTTCATTTTATGTCACTAAGGCCCAAGTCCACCCTAGCGTGTCACGATCATCATCCTATGCATTAGCTCCTGAAAACACATGTGAAAATAGGTACGTCAGCATAAAAATGCCTGTGAGTAACATAGGTTTTGTGAAAATTGGATTCATGACTTAGGTTTTAGAAAGATGTTTAATAAAATTCAGTCATGAATCTTGTAAGTTGTTTTGTTTTGTAAATCCATTGAAAAGCGATAAAATCAGATAATATGTATAAGTAAGGAATAATGTATGGTTAAAGAATAACCAAGTAGAAATAAGTTGTATAAAATAAATTGTTTTATAAAACAAAGTCTTGTGAAAAAGATGTTATTTGTGTAAAAGGTATAAGTCCAAATTGAATGATTTAAATAACGCTATGATATGTAATATAATACAAGCACTTATATATAGGAAGTACCAGCGGCGTATCCACCATGCTTGTATCATACTACACACATATCGTTACTTAAGTCATTTGAAACAAACTATCGATGTATAAAGTCCATGTTTAAACCAACCATCAAATGTTCTCATCTAAACCATTGTCATATGTTTAAAAGTCCAAAATGTAGTCATGTATGTGTAACAAATGTCATGTATGTTAAGTAAAATGTGTTTACTTAAACCAAATGTATAAATGTACAAAACAAAGTATTTTGAGTATATCAAAAAGTTATGTTTTGTAAAGTAAAAGCATGTTTTAATGATACAAACATTTATGTGGTAAGTTAACGCATACATTCAAGCCTTGAGACAGACGGATAACCCTAAGTAAAGGTTATCAAAGTAAAATGTTTTCGGATTCAGTCATTCCTTTCATCCAAACAAACCTAGGATGTCAGGAACGGGATTTGTCAAGTCCTATGGTACCATTACTTACTACCGAGCGGCGTAGCTAATGTTAATGAATGTATATAAGTCCCGTTTCTGCAAACCAAATGTTATACCAAATGTAAACATGTTATATGAAAACAATGTACTAAGTATGCTAAGTAAACATACAAAGCAGAAAAGTCATGTAAATCAATGTGCTAGCATGCTCAGTCAACATACATAGCAGAAAATGTAATGTAAAACAATGTGCTTAATATGCCAAGTAAACATATGTAGAAAAATAATGTAATGTAAATCAATGTGCTAGCATGCTCAGTCAACATACATAGCAAAACAATGTAATGAAATCATGTACTATAAGTGTACTAGAGAACGTAGCAACATATGATCTGAAAACCAGAAAGCACGAAAGTAACAAGTAGGCACATGTGTTTCACCCCAAAATGTTTGAAAAACAGTAAAAGAGGGGTCTATGTACTCACTTGAGATTGCTTAGAAGTCGTAGGATAACCACCAAGCAATGCTAGAAGATCACAGAATCAAACGGCACCTACATAGGTATCTACATTAATAAACGGACCTATCGGAGGGTCGGGTAGTACGAGGTTTCGTAAACCAAATAAGTGTGGGAACTTATATAATATGGTTTAACAAGGCCTACGTACTAAAACGAAACCTATCCTAAGTGCTTTTGACCCGTTACGACCCGCTTAGGTAGCTTATGCTACTTTAACGCGTCGTTCGCGTAAAACGCGTTCGGAATGCTTAACTAGTCCTATGACAAGCAAGATATGCCTTAACACGCTTAATATTGATGCTAAATCAGTTTAGGTGTCAAAAATTATGTTACGTAGGCTTAAAATGAATTTTGGCGCAAAAAAAGGTATTTTGGTAATTTACATAAGGCATAAGAACTACTTATCATACAACTACTTAAACGATGTGACCATAAGGTATAACCTCGGAAGGTTATTCCCTATACAACTATGGTCACCTAAAATGTTTGGTCGAATCCTAATGATCGACCAAATGGGTCGGGTTCGAAAGTATAAGCGATTGATTAGATCGCTTACCTTTACGACCCTAAACAAGCACAAATCTAAAAGCGACGAGCTAAACATGCTAGAACATGTTTAGTAAAGTTAGAAAACAGGTTTGGTATTAAAACAAACGGTTTTAAGACCCTAGAGTACTTTGGTTACAAAATACGTGAGGAAACGCATTTTGGCCGAAACTACGACTCGTCACTGAGCCTAGATAACGTGGTAATTAGTAGGTATAGTCATTAAGGACTATAACCATCGTGATTACGCTCACGTTATGAAGTTCAAACGAACTTCGCGTTGACCGTAAACTGGTCAATGCAGAAAGTCAAACACAGTTTGACTTTAACGCTAAAACGAATGAAAAACGCGAAAGAATACTTACAGAAGCTCCCCGCAAGATTGATTTCCGAGTATTTCTCAGGTATGAAGTGTTAATAACTCCAACTTAGAGAAAATCTCAGAATCAAGTGGGTTTTGAATAAAGTTGGGTTGGGTATTTATAGGAATGGCACAACCATTAGGATCGTTCATCGAGAAACGTGCTTCGATCTAGGCCGTCCATGTGTACCCATAGTTTTGAAAAACCATTTGAGCCCATTGTTTCAGTCCCCTGATTTGAAAATACCATTTGCAATGGGTTTTTGTGAGTGTAACAACTGTTTACAGCTGGGTAAACTGTTTTTGCAGTTCTGGGGAGGCCACGCGGCCCACATAAGACATACATGGGATCTTACGCGCCTCGCCTGAGGGTCACAGTTCAGAAATTACAGTTTTAGTCCCTGCACTTCAGAAACATGTATTTTGGCCCATTTTTGGCACGTTTAAGCCCCGTTAACCTCATTTCAAGGCTCTAAAATGAAGTTAAAGTGTATGGAACTCAAAACATGCTCAAAAATATTTCGGATGTCGGTTCGTTAGGCCGTACGATCGCGATGTTCGCTTAATTACGACGGAATGCGCATAAGCGCGAAAAACGATCCAAATTGCGCGACGAATGGATTTTTCTCATGCCAAACACTAAAATAAAATATTTTAATGCTTGCATAAATTTTTGGATGTCCGGATGTATTCAGAACGTAAGTTATGCGCGAAAATGCAAACTTATGCACTTTTTGACGCTTTTAGTCCCTAATTGAGCATAAAGTTTATTTTAGCACACCGAACCCCTCAAAGCCTATTTCTAAGCTATGTAAAGGATATTTAAGGTGTGTTTAACTTATGATCATATTCCGGAATGTTCGTTACAGTTCAAATCGGCATACTTTCGCAGTTGTCAATTTTAGTCCCTGTAAGCGAATAAACTTGATTTTGCCATACCAAAGCCTTCAAAACTTATTTCTAAGTTATGTAAAGGTTATTTAAGGTATGTTAAGCATAAATTGATGTTCCGGAGTATTTGTCGTGTCACACCCCCAAAATCCACCCGCGGAGTACCACCGCCTGGAGGCGTGACATGACCAGGATCAAACCACCAATCATATTGAACATAGTATAATAAAAGTAATCAATTCAACCCATCACAATATAACTGGTGTTTAACAAAATATAATTTGAGTAGCGGAAGCATAAGTATGTAAACCCAAAATAAATCATAAGTTCAAGTGTTTAAACGTTTAACATGGCATCCACGATCCTTGTCCCACAACGACCTGCTTCTCCCTGTGCAAGCTCCATAAGTACCTAAGGTCCTGCAAGGCATGCATCAGAGAGTCAACAACTAGTTGAGCGAGTTCACAGAAAGTAAGTTCGTAATAGCAAGACGTATGTTCATTTAGTGGGGGCTTCCCATGTATGTATGTACTACTAGTGGGGGTTTCCCGTGATTATACTTATTACTAGTGGGGGCTTCCCATATTTATACTTACTATACTATTTGCAACCATGTGTTCTTCTTAGCCCGAGAACAGGAATACGTACAAGGTCACGTAGGTTTTACGTGAGTGCCCTTCCCCGAGGACAGTGGTACGCGTGGGGTTTACGTAGGTTTTACGTAAGTGTCCTTCCGTCCCGGAAGACAGTAGTAGGTATGAGTTTACGTAGGTTTTACGTAAGTGTCCTCCCGACCCGGGAGACGGTGGTAGATACTAATTTACGTAGGTTTTACGTTAGTGTCCTGACTAACCTGAGGATGATGGTATATAGTCTAGCAATAGCGTAAGCACGAGTAATTATCCATTTCAAATCTTCCAACCCAATTCCTAACCCTAGAATCCCATGCCTTGGCTGTGTGAACTCACCTTGGGTTGCTCGGCAGATACACAGAAAAGTTCAATTAAGCTATCTGGTGGCCAACCACGTCCTACCATGGTTACCATACAAGTTAGGTTCTTATTCAAGTAGTGCACTTATATTCTACATGAATTGTACACAAGCATAATCATGGCATTTACATGTAATCATGGCAGTTCAACAGCAGTATCATGTAAACAACGAAATCCAAGTATGCGGCCCAAATGGTTGGGCTCGTAACAGTGTGCAAAGTCCAACGATGTGCATGTGTCCATGGTCTCGAGTCGATACTAGAGATCTCGAGTCGAGACTAGGCGGTCTCGAGTTGTGCTGGCCTCAAGGTCTCGAGTCGCAACAAGGAGGTTTCGTACTTGTCGAGACTACATGGTCTCGAGTCGCAACCGGACCCGCAAACGTGGTCTCGGGTTGTGCTGTTTGTGTCGGTGCTGTGGTCTCGAGTCGAGACTATGAGTTCTCGACTTGCAACCCGTGTCGAGACTATGCATGTGTAACAGATTTCCTTAATTGCAGTTCATGATTTCCGTAACAATTGCTAACAGTTTTGGCAGTTTCACAATCAGATCAAATCACAATCATTCGACGTTCAAACATGTTCATATCACTGCAAACATCATCCATCCAAGAACAGTAAGACAATATCATAAGGGACACGTAATCTCGGATCATATGATTAATGAATTTAAAGACTATCATGCAACCCTAAGTCATGTGTACAATAAACCAATTAATACCACAAGTCATAACATCACAGCCGATTAACAAGCATTCGGTCCTAGTTCATCATGTAATCAATTCGAAAGCAAGCTATGGTAACCGATTATCATCATCACACACATCTGATTCACAAGAACATAATCATGTAGTACATTATTGTTCATCATACATGCAACCCTAATCATTTAATCAAGCATAGAATCATAACATCATTCAACAAGAAATCAATAACAAAACACTAACCGATTTGTAGGTGAAACAAGGAAGAAAATCCGAATGAAAACAAGGTCTTCGATTGCCAAGGAGTGTTGCCGTCGGGTTCGTGAGGGAGAGAAAGAGCTACGGTTTTGTGTGTGTTGTGATTTTTGATAAAAGTGAGAGGTGGTTGCTACCCCTAAGTGTTATGTGAACATCAAGATGGGCCGAGCCCCACTCGGCTGCCTATTGGTTTCGGTTACAAGCAATACAGCCGAAATGGGCTTGTGCGATCGAGTGATGGTTGTTGTGCAATCGGATCAAACAAGCATATACACATAACATAACATTCGTACATTACACAATTTACACAAGGCACGTATAACATGTTATTCAAATAAAGTTCACATAATCACGTAACGTTACATAGAGTAGGTTCGAATTACGAGTTGTCACATTATCCCCAACTTAAAAGAAATTTCGTCCCGAAATTTGGTACATACTCACTGAGGAAGCTAGGTAAGTTGTATCGTTTACTGCTTTTCCTGGGGTGTCACATCCTCCCCCCGTTGATCTGGAATTTCGTCCCGAAATTCCGTGGTAGCTTCAGCCTCAGTAATGGTTGTACTGTTCGCGAACAATTGGGGGTACTTTTCTTTCATCTGATCTTCGCGTTCCCAGGTGAACTCTGGGCCATGACGGGAGTTCCAACGAACTCGAACAAGCGGGATTCTCTTGTTCTTTAGGACCTTAACATCCCGGTCCGTGATTTCTACTGGTTCCTCGACGAATCGCAACTGCTCGTCGATTGAGAGTTCCTTCAGAGGAACTATGAGGGTCTCATCTGACAGGCACTTCTTCAGATTCGACACGTGAAAAACGTTGTGAACTGCACCGAGTTCAGCTGGTAGGTTTAGTCTGTAGGCTACCTTGCCTATTCTTTCTGCAATTTCGAACGGTCCGACATATCGCGGATTGAGCTTGCCCCGTTTGCCAAAACGAACCATACCCTTCCAGGGTGAGACTTTAAGTAAAACCCGGTCCCCGACCTGAAATTCCAATGGCTTCCTACGCTTATCTGCGTAGCTTTTCTGACGGTCGCGAGTTGCCGCCATGCGTTGTCGTATTTGTGCAATCTTTTCCGTGGTGTCCACTATAAGTTCTGGACCCGTGTGATCTGACTATCCCCCACCTCTGCCCAACAGAGAGGTGACCGGCATTTACGCCCGTACAATGCCTCGAATGGAGCGGCTTGTATGCTGGTGTGATAACTGTTATTGTATGAGAACTCCACCAAAGGGAGATGCTTTTCCCAGCTGTTGCCGAAATCGATAACACATGCCCGAAGCATGTCTTCTAGAGTTTGAATCGTGCGCTCAGACTGCCCATCCGTCTGAGGGTGATAAGCCATGCTCATATCTAATCGAGAGCCAAAAGCCTTGTGCATTGCTTGCCATAGTTCTGATGTGAATCGTGCATCGCGATCCGAAATGATAGAGGTGGGCACCCCGTGCCTTGAGACCACTTCTTTCAAGTATATGCCTGCTAGTGTGGAAAACTTGTCTGTTTCTTTGATTGCCAAGAAGTGAGCAGACTTGGTGAGCCGATCCACGATCACCCAAATAGTATCGTTCCCACGCTGGGATCTAGGTAGGCTTGTAACAAAATCCATGGAAATTTCCTCCCATTTCCACTGTGATATCTTTGGCTGCTGGAGTAGACCTGCTGGTTTCTGATATTCCGCCTTGACTTTTGCACAGTTTAAGCACTTGCTGACATAGGTGGCGATGTGGGCCTTCATGCTAGGCCACCAATAAGTAGTTCTGATGTCGTGGTACATTTTATCCGACCCTGGATGTACCGAGTAGCAAGACTTGTGAGATTCGTCCATTACCAGCTCACGCAGGTTGCCATAAAGTGGGACCCAAATACGCTCTGTTACATAGTAGGCGTCGTCTTCCTTCTGTTCTAATCGTTGCCTTGAGCCGCGAAGGGCTTCAGCCCTAACGTTTTCTGGTTTCAATGCTTCTACCTGAGCATCTCGTATCTATGTAGGAAGACTAGACTGAATAGTGAGCTGTAGAGCTCGCACGCGTCTAGGTAGAGTGTCCTTTCGACTGAGAGCGTCAGCCACAACCTTGGCTTTGCCTGGATGGTACTTAATAGCGCATTCGTAATCGTTCAGTAGTTCAACCCATCGACGCTGACGCATGTTCAATTCCTTCTGCTTGAAGATATGCTCGAGACTCCTGTGATCGGTGTAGATAGTGCACTTGGTACCCTACAGGTAGTGTCGCCATATCTTGAGCGCGAAAACAACAGCTCCCAGCTCTAAATCATGCGTCGTGTAGTTCCGTTCATGAACCTTGAGTTGGCGCGAAGCGTAAGCAATGACCTTGTCGTGCTGCATTAACACACATCCAAGACCCTGAATGGATGCGTCACAATAAACCACGAAGTCGTCCGTGCCTTCTGGCAATGAGAGGATAGGTGCACTGCAAAGTCTATCCTTTAAGTGCTGAAAAGCGGTTTCCTGAGTATTACCCCAACGATAGGTGACACCCTTCTGTGTCAGTAACGTAAGCGGCTGTGCGATCTTTGAGAAATCTTTGATGAATCGCCTGTAATAACCTGCCAATCCCAAGAATTGGTGTATTTCCATTGGCGTACGTGGTGCAGGCCAGTTCCTGATCGAATCTACCTTGGATAGATCGACATGGATCCCATCCTTGTTTACCACATGGCCTAGAAAATGGACTTCACGAAGCCAGAAGTCGCATTTTGAAAACTTAGCGTACAGTTGTTCCTTTCGAAGAAGTTCCAAGATAAGCCGTAAGTGCTGCTCGTGTTCCTCCTGACTCTTGGAGTAGATCAGAATGTCGTCGATGAAAACAATCACAAACTTATCCAGGTAGGGTTTGCACACTCTGTTCATAAGATCCATAAAGACTGCCGGGGCATCCGTTAGCCCGAATGGCATGACTAGGAATTCGTAGTAGCCGTAGCGAGTTCTGAATGCTGTTTTGGAGACGTCCTCATCCCGGACTCTCAGCTGATGGTAACCTGACCTCAAGTCTATCTTGGAGTAGTAGCTCGACCCTTGCAACTGGTCGAATAAGTCATCTATGCGCGGAAGAGGATAGCGGTTCTTCACCATCACCTTGTTCAGTTCACGGTAATCAATGCACATCCTGAAGGTACCGTCCTTCTTTTTCACGAATAATACTGGAGCTCCCCAAGGCGAAGAGCTTGGACGAATAAAGCCCTTTTCCAAGAGCTCTTGTAGTTGCTTTGACAGTTCTTCCAGTTCAGTTGGAGCCAAACGATACGGTGCGCGAGCTATGGGTGCTGCTCCCGGAGCGAGCTCGATCTGGAATTCGACTTGGCAATGAGGCGGTAGTCCAGGTAAGTCTTCAGGAAACACCTGGGGAAAGTCGCGAACTATTGGAATGTCCTCCAATTTCTTTTCCTTTGCTGATGCTTCGGTGACAAGTGCCAAAATGGCAGTGTGCCCCTTTCGTAAACATTTCTGAGCCTTCAAGAAAGAGATGATGCCAACCACAGCACCACTCTTGTCGCCTTGAATTTCGAGAGGTTCCTTGCCCGAACGAGGAATGCGAACTATCTTTTCCTTGCACAAGATCTCTGCGTGATGTTGAGATAACCAGTCCATACCAATGACGATGTCGAAACTACCCAAAACTATGGGGATGAGATCGATCGAGAAAGTCTGACCCGCGAGGATAAGATTACAACACTGAACTATGTGTGTGGCCTCTAGACTCTTACCATTAGCTAATTCTACAACATGCTTGGTGTTTAGAAGTGTGGGTGTACGTTTTAACATTTGGCTAACTTTCAAAGACATATAACTTGTATCCGCACCCGAATCAAACAAAACAGTAACATAAAAGTCGTCGAGAAGAAACTTACCCATAACTACGTTGGGATCATTCCTGGCATCACCCTGACCCAGCACGAAAGCATGTCCCCTAGCTTCGTTGTCGTTGTTGTTCCCACCATTGTTGTTTCCGTTGCCTTGGTTATTATTTTTGTTGTTGCGGTTCTGGTTCTGGTTCAATTGAGGGCAATCACGTTTGAAATGACCTTCAGCCCCACACTGGAAACATCCCCGGTTTCCTCGCTGTGGCTGCTGCTGCTGGTTCTGTGGAGCTGGTGGTGGTAGTTGCTGATTCTGATTCGCAGGTCGCGAACTCCTGCAGTCTTTAGCTTCATGCCCTAACTTGAGACATCTCTGACAACGTTCCTTGCGACACCGTCCACTGTGGTGTCTGTTGCAATTATTACATAGTGGGTGAAATCCCCGATATCCACCCTGCCCCTGACTGCCTGATGATTGCTGGTTCGGATTCTGGTAGTCATTTATCCTGCGTTGTTGTGCCTGAGACTGAACTGAGACTGAACCTTTACTGGAATCCCCATCCCACTTTCTTTTGTTATCGCTGGGTGTAGCAGAAGTAGCAGCTGGAGTGGTAGCACTGATGCGTTTGGGCAGCTTGTTCTGTTCCACCGCCTGATCCGTGAGGCGATGAGCAAGACGCTGGATGTCTTGGATATTGTCGAGGTTAGCCGATGTCACATGGCTCTGAATCTCTGATGCTAGACCCTTGAGGTACAACTCGATTCGCTTGATTGGAGGGTCCACCATGGTTGGACACAAGATGGCCAATTCGTTCGATCGTTTCGTGTAAGCTTCGATTTCTGACCCCGTCATTTTCAGATGATAAAGCTCCACTTCCAACTTGTGTATGTCATCGCGTGTGCAGTATTCCCTTTTGATAAGTTCCTTGAAATCATTCCAAGGTGTGGCGTTAGCAGCTGCCAACCCTAGAATCTGAACCTGCGCGTTCCACCAAGTTAGCTCAATCCCTTCCAACGTACCAGTGGCGTACTTGACCCTGCGAGCCTCATGGCATTCACACATCTCGAATACTGACTCGAGCTTTTCAAACCAATGGAGTAGTCCCACCGCTCCTTCTGTGCCACTAAACGTGCTTCGACGACAGTCCATGAAATTCTTGAAAGTGCAAACAGGTTGCTGTGCGGGTTGACCTATTGTGTACGAATAGGACAAAGTTTAATCACGAGAGTTGGTTTAGGAGTGTAGGATCTAAAGATCCTAGTGTGAGTTATAACTACAGGATATACCTCCTGCTTGTGCGGCTGCAAGTGCCGCAGCAACTTGTTCGTTAATGAGAGCCGTCAACTGGGCTTGAGTCATGTTAACGCGTCCAGACATGATCTTCATAGTAAAGGTAACATAGTGAGAATGGTTCGCGAGTAGTGCGATGACAGAAGAGTGTAAGCACATAGGTATTCTCATGCAATAGGGTCATGTGTATCTAAGCATACTACGAGCAAAGTTCTATGTAATCTAGCAAGTAAGCAATATAAACATAAACCATATTACCTAGTGTGTTGAGTCTTGCACGTGGAGCGAAGCGTCGTTGTGGATCGTTGAGAGCACTGTTCTGGTTACAGTCTGGCTTTAATAAAAACGTTTTCCCCTTACTAAAACCGAGTTCTCTATAACCAATGGCTCTGATACCAATCTGTCACACCCCCAAAATCCACCCGCGGAGTACCACCGCTTGGAGGCGTGACATGACCAGGATCAAGCCACCAATCATATTGAACATAGTATAATAAAAGTAATCAATTCAACCCATCACAATATAACTGGTGTTTAACAAAACATAATTTGAGTAGCGGAAGCATAAGTATGTAAACCCAAAATAAATCATAAGTTCAAGTGTTTAAACGTTTAACATGGCATCCACGATCCTTGTCCCACAACGACCTGCTCCTCCCTGTGCAAGCTCCATAAGTACCTAAGGTCCTGCAAGGCATGCAGCAGAGAGTCAACAACTAGTTGAGCGAGTTCACAGAAAGTAAGTTCGTAATAGCAAGACGTATGTTCATTTAGTGGGGGCTTCCCATGTATGTATGTACTACTAGTGGGGGTTTCCCGTGATTATACTTATTACTAGTGGGGGCTTCCCATATTTATACTTACTAGACTATTTGCAACCATGTGTTCTTCTTAGCCCGAGAACAGGAATACGTACAAGGTCACGTAGGTTTTACGTGAGTGCCCTTCCCCGAGGACAGTGGTACGCGTGGGGTTTACGTAGGTTTTACGTAAGTGTCCTTCCGTCCCGGAAGACAGTAGTAGGTATGAGTTTACGTAGGTTTTACGTAAGTGTCCTCCCGACCCGGGAGACAGTGGTAGATACTAATTTACGTAGGTTTTACGTAAGTGTCCTGACTAACCCGAGGACGATGGTATATAGTCTAGCAATAGCGTAAGCACGAGTAATTATCCATTTCAAATCTTCCAACCCAATTCCCAACCCGGGAATCCCATGCCTTGGCTGTGTGAACTCACCTTGGGTTGCTCGGCAGATACACAGAAAAGTTTAATTAAGTTATTTGGTGGTCAACCACGTCCTACCATGGTTACCATAAAAGTTAGGTTCTTATTCAAGTAGTGCACTTATATTCTACATGAATTGTACACAAGCATAATCATGGCATATACATGTAATCATGGCAGTTCAACAGCAGTATCATGTAAACAACGAAATCCAAGTATGCGGCCCAAATGGTTGGGCTCGTAACAGTGTGCAAAGTCCAACGATGTGCATGTGTTCATGGTCTCGAGTCGAGACTAGAGATCTCGAGTCGAGACTAGGCGGTCTCGAGTTGTGCTGGCCTCAAGGTCTCGAGTCGCAACAGGGAGGTTTCGTACTTGTCGAGACTACATGGTCTCGAGTCGCAACCGGACCCGCAAACGTGGTCTCGGGTTGTGCTGTTTGTGTCGGTGCTGTGGTCTCGAGTCGAGACTATGAGTTCTCGACTCGCAACCCGTGTCGAGACTATGCATGTGTAACAGATTTCCTTAATTGCAGTTCATGATTTCCGTAACAATTGCTAACAGTTTTGGCAGTTTCACAATCAGATCAAATCACAATCATTCGATGTTCAAACATGTTCATATCACCGCAAACATCATCCATCCAAGAACAGTAAAACAATATCATAAGGGACACGTAATCTCGGATCATATGATTAATGAATTTAAAGACTATCATGCAACCCTAAGTCATGTGTACAATAAACCAATTAATACCACAAGTCATAACATCACAGCCGATTAACAAGCATTCGGTCCTAGTTCATCATGTAATCAATTCGAAAGCAAGCTATGGTAACCGATTATCATCATCACACACATCCGATTCACAAGAACATAATCATGTAGTACATTATTGTTCATCATACATGCAACCCTAATCATTTAATCAAAGCATAGAATCATAACATCATTCAACAAGAAATCAATAACAAAACACTAACCGATTTGTAGGTGAAACAAGGAAGGCAAATCCGAATGAAAACAAGGTCTTCGATTGCCAAGGAGTGTTGCCGTCGGGTTCGTGAGGGAGAGAAAGAGCTAGGGTTTTGTGTGTGTTGTGAGAGGTGGTTGCTACCCCTAAGTGTTATGTGAACATCAAGATGGGCCGAGCCCCACTCGGCTGCCTATTGGTTTCGGTTACAAGCAATACGGCCCAAATGGGCTTGTGCGATCGAGTGATGGTTGTTGTGTGATCGGATCAAACAAGCATATACACATAACATAACATTCGTACATTACACAATTTACACCAGGCACGTATAACATGTTATTCAAATAAAGTTCACATAATCACGTAATGTTACACAGAGTAGGTTCGAATTACGAGTTGTCACATGTCGCGTTAAACTGATTACGTTTACGCACCAGTTTGCATATAATTCTCCAGAAAGCGATATAGAGTTTGAAATCGAATAAGAGTCAAAATATGAAAAACATCAAACATCAACAAACAAACATTGGGATCAAATAACTTTATTTCATTGATAACTGAACTGTTTACAATGATTACAAGCACAGATGTCACAGTCTCCCCTACTTGTGGAAATTTCGTCCCGAAATTTGTTTAGAGGAAACTCGTGAGACTAGATGTGGATACTTCGCCTTCATTTGATCTTCACGTTCCCAAGTAAACTCAGGTCCACGTTTAGATTCCCAGCGAACTTTAACCAACGGAATGCGCTTGCGTTTAAGCCATTTGACTTCACGATCCATAATTTCCACAGGTTTCTCAACAAAATGTAGTGTTTTATCAACACGAATTTCGTTAAGTGGTATGTGGAGGTTCTCATCAGCTAAACACTTCTTGAGATTAGATACGTGGAAAGTTGGATGAACATTTCCAAGTTCAGGAGGTAATTGAAGTCTGTAGGCTACCTTGTCGATTCTTTCGACGATCTTGAATGGTCCAACATACCTAGGTGCAAGTTTTCCCTTCTTTCCAAATCTGATCACACCTTTCCAAGGTGAGACCTTAAGTAATACACGATCACCGACTTGAAATTCCAAGGGCTTGCGTCGTCGGTCCGCGTAACTCTTTTGACGGCTTCGAGCTGTCTGTAGGTTATCACGAACTTTCTTAACCTTGTCAGTTGTCTTTAAAATGAGGTCAGGTCCAGTAAGCTGAGCCTCACCTATTTCATTCCAGTAGACTGGTGAACGACATTTTCGACCATAGAGAGCTTCGAAAGGAGTCATGTTGATGCTGGAGTGATAACTGTTGTTGTAGGAGAATTCAATCAATGGAAGATGTGAATCCCAACTACCACCAAAGTCGATCACACAAGCTCTAAGCATATCCTCCAAAGTCTGGATTGTTCTTTCAGTTTGGCCATCTGTTTGTGGATGATAAGCTGTGCTCAGATTGAGTTGGGTCCCCATAGCAGATTGCATGGTTCTCCAAAAGCGAGAAGAGAAGCGAGCATCTCTATCAGAAATAATATTCAAAGGAACACCATGTCGAGATACAATTTCATCCACGTAGATTTTGGCCAGCCTTTCAGTAGAAAAATCCTCACGGATTGGCAAGAAATGCGCTGATTTAGTAAGACGATCAACAATTACCCAGATGGTGTCACACCCCGACCACGTAAAACATCAAACCGTGGTGGAAACGTCGGGGTGTGTTGTAACAGAATTATTGTTTCACAACCATGGCATACAAAGTTATATTTTATTGAATCAAACAAACGAGTTACATTGTCTTAAAATAACTGAAACAAAGAGTACATAACAAGTTTTAACTAGTCTAGTTCCATTTTATCGTCACTAAGGCCCAAGTCCACCCTAGCGTGTCACGGACGTCCTATGCATTAGCTCCTGAAACACATGTGAAAATAGGTACGTCAGCATAAAAATGCCTGTGAGATACATAGGTTTTGTGACAATAAGATTCATGACTTAAGTTTAAGAAAATGTTTAAGAAAAGTTAGTCATGAACTTTATAAATTGTTTTGTTTTGTAAATCATTTAAGAAGTGATAAAATCAGATGATATGTATAAGTAAAAGAAATAATGTATGGTTAAATAAATAACCAAGTAAAATAAGTTGTAACAAATAAACTGTTTTGTAAAATAATATCTTGTGAAAAATATGTTATTTGTAAAAAAATGTATAAATCCAAAATGAATGATTTAAATAACGCTACGACATGTAATACAATACAAGCACTTATATATAGGAAGTACCAGCGGCGTATCCACCATGCTTGTATCACATTACATACGTTTCGTTACTTAAACCACTTACCCAAACAAACCACCAATGTAAATTTGCCCATGTCTAAACCAAATTGTCAAATGTCATTGTGAAAACCATGTCAAAATGTCTATGTCAAATGTCAATCATGTAGTGTGTAAACAAAATGTCATGTATGGCAAGTGAAATATGTATCTACTAAACCATAGGTGAAAATGCACAAAACAAGGTATTGAAGTAAAACTCAGTTTAAATCAACGTTATGTTTCGTGGAAATGCATGCTACACTGAATACAAACATTTATATAGTATTGTAAAAATGCATATATTCAAGCCTTGTGACTGTGGTGATAAACCTTTAAACAAATTAAAGGTCTATCGGTTTTTATGTTTAAATCGAATTCGGTCATTCCTTCCATCCAAACATACCCAGGATGTCAGGAACGGGAGTTGTCGATTCCTATGGTACCATTACCTACTAATGAGCGGCGTGATCAAAGTTAATGAATGTATATGGTCCCACCTAAACAATCCAAATGTCATACCCAATATGTAACCATGTGAAGAAAAACAAATGCACTAAGTATGATGAACATACATAGCGTGAAAAGGTAATGTAAACAATGTACTAAGTATGCGCTAAACGAACATACGTAGCATAAAATGTCATGTAAAACGATGTACTAAGTATGCACACAATGGACATACATAGCAAAAACACGATGAAAAGCATGTACTATATGTGTACTATTGAACATAACAAGCAATATGATGTGAAAACATGGAAAGCATGAAAGTAACAAGTAGGCACATGTGTTTCACCCCAAAATGTTTGAAAAACAGTAAAAGAGGGGTACTATGTACTCACTTGAGATTGCTTAGAAGTCATAGGATAACCACCAAGCAATGCTAGAAGATCACGGAAATCAAACGGCACCTATATAGGTATCTACATTAATAAACGGGCCTATCAGAGGATCGGGTAGTACGAGGGTTCGTAAACCAAATAAGTAGGGGAACTTATGTAATATGGTTTAACAAAGCCTACGTACTAAAGCGAAACCTATCCTAAGTGCTTTTGACCCGTTACGACCCGCTTAGGTAGCTTATGCTACTTTAACGCGTCGTTCGCGTAAAACGCGTTTGGAATGCCTAACTAGCCCTATGACAAGCAAGATATGCCTTAACATGTTTAATATTGTTGTTAAATCAGTTTGGATACCAAAAATTATGTTACATAGGCTTAAAATGAATTTTGGCGCAAAAAGGGAATTTTGGTAATTTACCTAAGGCATAAGAACTACTTATCATACAACTACTTAAACGTTATGACCATAAGGTATAACCTCGGAAGGTTATTCCCTATACACTATGGTCACCTAAAGTGTTTGGTTGGATTCCAAAGATCGACCAAATGGGTTGGGTTCGAAAGCATAAGCGATTGATTAGATGGCTTACCTTTGCGACCCTAAACAAGCACAAATCTAAAAGCGACGAGCTAAACATGCTAGAACATGTTTAGTAAAGGTAGAAAACAGGTTTGGTATTAAAACAAACGGTTTTAATACCCTAGAGTAGTTTGGTTACAAAATACGTGAGAAAACGCATTTTGGCCGAAACTACTACTCGTCACTGAGCCTAGATAACGTGGTAATCAGTAGGTATGGTCACTAGGGACTATAACCATCGTGATTACGCTCACGTTATGAAGTTCAAACGAACTTCGCGTTGACCATAAACTGGTCAATGCAGAAAGTCAAACACAGTTTGACTTTAACGATAGAAATGAACGAAAAGAACGAAGGAATACTTACAGAAGGTCCCCGCAAGGTTTGATTCCAAGTAATCTCAGGTAGGAAGTGCACAAACACAACCACTTAGAGAAAACTCAGATCAAATGTGAGGAAGATGGGCAAATGGGTTGGGTATTTATAGGAAAGGAACAACCGTGAGGATCGTTTCTCGATAATCGAGCTTCAATCTTGGCCCTCCACTTGTGCCCATTGTTTTACAATACAAGGGGTGACTAAAAACCATCAAACTCTGCCCCTAGATTGATCAAAAACATGTCCAAGTTCAACGAATACAAGCTGCTGTTTTAGAAATGGTTTTTCTGTTACTGGGCATCTCAGGCGGCCCGCTTTAGATATGTACATGGGCTCACGCGGGCCGCATGGCTAAGTATTCAGAAATTGCATTTTAGTCCCTGCACTTCAGAAACATGTATTTTGGCCCATTTTTGGCACATTTAAGCCCCGTTAACCTCATTTCAAGGCTCTAAAATGAAGCTAAAGTGTAGGGAACTCAAAACATGCTCAAAAATATATCGGATGTCGGTTCGTTAGGTCGTACGGTTGCGTTATTCGCTTAATTACGACGGAATACGCATAAGCGCGAAAGATGATCCAAATTGCGCGACGAATGGATTTTTCTTATGCCAAACACTAAAACATAATATTTTAATGCTTACATAAATTTTTGGATGTCCGGAGGTATTCAGAGCGTAAGTTATGCGCGAAAATGCAAACTTATGCACTTTTTGACGCTTTTAGTCCCTGAATGACCCAAAAGTTTATTTTAGCACACCGAACCCCTCAAAGCCTATTTCTAAGCTATGTAAAGGATATTTAGGGTGTGTTTAACTTATGGGCATGTTCCGGAATGTTCGTTACAGTTCAAATCGGCATACTTTCGCAGTTTGTCAATTTTAGTCCCTGTAAGCGAATTAACTTGATTTTGCCATACCAAATCCTTCAAAACTTATTTCTAAGTTATGTAGAGGTTATTTAAGGTATGTTAAGCATAAATTGATGTTCCGGAGTATTTGTCGTATTAAGCTGATTGCGTTTACGCACCAGTTTGTGTATAACTCTCAAGAAAGCGATATAGAGTTTGAAATCGAATAAAAGTCAAAACATGAAAAACATCAAACATTAACAAACAAACATTGGGATCAAATAACTTTATTTCATTGATAACTGAATTGTTTACAATGATTACAAGCACAGATGTCACAGTCTCCCCTACTTGTGGAAATTTCGTCCTGAAATTTGTTTAAAGGAAACTCGTGGGAAAAGATGTGGATATTTCGCCTTTATTTGATCTTCACGTTCCCAAGTAAACTCAGGTCCACGTTTAGATTCCCAGCGAACTTTAACCAACGGAATGCGCTTGCGTTTAAGCCGTTTGACTTCACGATCCATAATTTCCACAGGTTTCTCAACAAAATGTAGTGTTTTATCAACACGGATTTCGTCAAGTGGTATGTGGAGGTTCTCATCAGCTAGACACTTTTTTGAGATTGGATACGTGGAAAGTTGGATAAACATTTCCAAGTTCGGGAGGTAATGCAAGTCTGTAGGCTACCTTACCGATTCTTTCGACGATCTTGAATGGTCCAACGTATCTAGGTGCACGTTTTCCTGTCTTTCCAAATCTGATCACACCTTTCCAAGGTGAGACCTTAAGTAATACACGATCACCGACCTGGAATTCCAAGGGCTTGCGTCGTCAGTCCGCGTAACTCTTTTGACGGCTTCAAGCTGTCTGTAGGTTATCACGAACTTTCTTAACCTTGTCGGTCGTCTTTAGAATGAGGTCAGGGCCAGTAAGCTGAGCCTCACCTATTTCATTCCAGCAGACTGGTGAACGACATTTTCAACCATAGAGAGCCTCGAAAGGAGCCATATTGATGCTGGAGTGATAACTGTTGTTGTGGGAGAATTCAATCAATGGAAGATGTGAATCCCAACTACCACCAAAATCGATCACACAAGCTCTAAGCATATCCTGCAAAGTCTGGATTGTTCTTTCAGTTTGGTCATCTGTTTGTGGATGATATGCTGTGCTCAGATTGAGTTGGGTCCCCATAGCAGATTGCATGGTTCTCCAAAATCGAGAAGAGAAGCGAGCATCTCTATCAGAAATAATGTTCAAGGGAACACCATGTCGAGATACAATTTCATCCACGTAGATTTTGGCCAGTCTTTCAGCAGAAAAATCCTAACGGATTGGCAAGAAATGTGCTGACTTTGTAAGACGATCAACAACTACCCTGATGGCATCGTGACCTTTCTTTGTGCGCGGAAGTTTGGTAACGAGATCCATAGCAATGCTTTCCCATTTCCAAACTGGGATTTCTGGTTGCTACAAAAGACCATTAGGATGTTGGTGTTCAGCCTTAACCTTGAGACAAGTAAGGCATTTTGAAACGTACAAGGCAATGTCTTTCTTCATACCAGGCCACCAATATTGAGTACGAAGATCCTTATAAATCTTGTCTGAGCAAGGATGAACAGAATAACAAGACTTATGGGCTTCATCCATAAGCAAAGTGCGAAGATCATCTTGGCTTGGAACCCACAAACGGTCCATGAAATAATACGATCCATCTTCCTTCAGAACAAGATCAGGTTTAATGTGATAGGGTAATTCCTTACCCATCAAGTCTTGTGAAACACAAGCATGTTGAGCCTGAGAAATGCGTGCTTGAATATCAGATCGAGCTTGAACCTCAGATTGAACACGAACACAATGAAGCTTAGTACGTTCCTTACGACTCAATGCGTCAGCCACAACATTTGCTTTACCAGGATGGTAGCGAATTTCGCAATCATAGTCGTTCAGGAGTTCAACCCAACGTCTTTGCCTCATGTTGAGTTCTTTCTGATTGAAGATGTGCTGAAGACTTTTGTGGTCAGTGAAAACCACGCATTTTGTGCCGTACAAATAATGTCTCCAGATTTTGAGAGCGAAAACAACTGCACCCAACTCAAGATCATGAGTGGTGTAGTTTTTCTCATGCACCTTCAATTGCCTGGATGCATAGGCTATGACTTTATTCCTTTGCATCAGAACGCAGCCAAGACCCAATTTCGATGCATCACAGTAAACGACGAAATCATCATTGCCCTCAGGTAAGGTCAGAATAGGTGCATCACAAAGCTTCTGCTTCAAGGTCTGAAATGCTTCCTCTTGCTTAAAACCCCATTTAAAGGGTTTGTTCTTCTGAGTTAGAGCAGTTAGAGGAACTGCACTCTTTGAGAAGTTCTCGATGAAGCGGCGGTAATAACCCACAAGACCAAGAAAAGAACGAACCTCAGTAGGAGTAGTAGGCGTATCCCAATCTTTAATCACACTGATCTTGGAGGGATCTACATGAATACCTTGTTCGTTGACAATATATCCCAAAAATTGAACTTCCTTAAGCCAAAATTCACACTTGGAGAACTTGGCAAAAAGTTGCTCTTTCTTTAGGAGTTCCAGAGTAAGACGAAGATGTTTCTCATGATCAGCTCGCGTCTTAGAATAAATCAAGATATCATCGATAAAAACGATGATGAACTTATCTAAATAAGGCTTACAAACCCTATTCATTAAGTCCATGAAAACAGCAGGAGCATTGGTCAAACCGAATGGCATGACTGTGAACTCATAATGCCCATATCGAGTGCGGAATGCTGTCTTGGGAATATCTTCTTCATGCACACGAAGTTGATGATACCCAGAACGAAGATCGATCTTCGAGAAGCAAGTAGCACCCTGTAACTGGTCAAAGAGATCATCAATGCGAGGTAGGGGATATCGATTCTTGATGGTAAGCTTATTCAGCTCAAGATAATCGATACACATTCTGAAGGATCCATCCTTCTTCTTGACAAAAAGAACGGGAGCACCCCAAGGTGAAAAGCTAGGACGAATGAAACCTTTGTCAGAAAGCTCTTGAAGCTGCTTAGACAGTTCTTGCATCTCGGATGGTGCAAGACGATATGGAGCTCTGGCAATAGGATTTGCACCAGGTACGAGGTCAATACGGAACTTGACTTGGCGTGCCGGAGGTAGACCAGGTAACTCTTCAGGAAACAACTCTGGATAATCCCGAACAACAGGAATATCTTGCATAGACTTACCTTGGCCTTTATCTGCTATAACATGTGCCAAGAAGGCCACATAGTTCTTTCGCAGATACTTCCAAGCTTGAAAACAGGACATAAGCTTGAGGCTACTAACAAGTTTTTCACCACGAACCTGTAGAATCTCGCCAGACGAAAGCAGAACTCGAACAATCTTCTCAAAACAAACTACCTCTGCGCGATGCTTGGCTAACCAATCCATACCCACAATAATGTCGAAGCTTCCAAGTTGCATAGGCGTGAGGTCAATGGGAAAAAGATGGTCGTTAAGGTTCAATTGGTAGTTGCGAAGAACCGAATCAAGAATAATGGGTTCTCCATTAGCAACTTCTACTGTCAAAGGCTTACCTAGTTTCGTTCTAGACACGCGAAGCAATGGCTCAAAAGACAACGACACGAAACTCTTATCGGCCCCTGAATCAAAAAGAATAGACGCAGGTTGATTATTAACAAAGAACGTACCGTTCACCACCTCATTGTCTGCTTGCGCCTCAACAACATTCATGTTAAAAGCTCGTCCACGAGCCTGAGCCTGAACTGGATTCGCATTAACCAGCCTTGGACACTGGTTTCGATAGTGGGTCAGGTCTCCGCAATTAAAGCACGAGCCAGGAGGATAGTGAGGTCGTGCAGCTTGTGCTTGCTGTTGAACAGGTAGTTGAGCTACCTGCTGAGCTGGATTTCGAGCAACCTGATTTCGAGCAGAACGACAAACCTCTGCAAGATGACCCGATTTTCCACAGTTGGTACAGAAACGGCACGAAAGTTGCTGTAGATGGTGACTATTGCACAAAGGTGCATTCCCTTCATACCGCTTCTTAGCTGGAGGCTGCGCTGGCTGATTAGGAGCTGCCTGGTTCTGTTGAGCAGTGATGGCAAAATTCTGGGAAGCCTTTCACTTCCTAGAGCCCTTTGAGGAACCAGAATCCTTCCCCTTCTTGTTTTTGCCTTTCTTGCTATCCCCTTTGTCAGACTCCTGTTTCTTACCCTTCTTGTCACCCATTCTGTGCAACTTACCCTTTCGAATCTGCAACTCAGTCAACGTCGCAGCTAACTCGATTGCCTGACGGACAGTGGTAGGATTATTACCAGTAACGATGTCTTGCACGGGGTCAGGTAGACCATCGATGTATCTCTCGATAGCCTTGTCGAGTGGGGTGACCATTGTTGGGCATAATAAGCTCAGCTCTTCATATCTATCAGTATACGCCCTGTGCTCACCACTAACCTGCTTCAGATCATCAAACTCCCTCTCTAATTTTCGTAGCTCATGACGAGGACAAAACTCCCTCATCATAAGAGTTCTCAGTTCAGCCCATGTTTGTGCTAAAGCAACTTCAGCTCCACGATCTCTCATAACCCCGTTCCACCATGTAAGCGCCCTCTTCTGAAATACACTAGAGGCGAACTCGACCTTCCTATTATCTGGACACAGAACGTGACGGAATGTACTCTCAATGCTCTCAAACCATTGAAGGAGCCCAGTTGCCCCCTCAGTACCACTGAACTTGAGTGGTTTAGCCGAATTGAAGCTCTTGAAGTTACAAGGAGCGTTCTGATTGTTGTTGGCTTGGTTTATCTGAGCGATAATGTTTGGGAGTGCGGCAGCCATGTGCTGTGCCAAAATGTCTGCCATTTCGGCATTAGACAACGGGTTTCCACGTCTAGGAGGCATGCTAAAAAGAGGAAAACATGAGAGGAAACGAGTGAGATGATTAGACGAAAAGAATGAGATGAAACTAAATCAACAAAGCAAGGATGGTGGTCATTTGTCCGTATCACAAAGCAAACAAACGACACACAGTGACTAATCAAAGTAAATGGGCTCGTAAATAATGCTTAGCGAAGACATGCTCGCCTATAAGTGAACACTCACCCCAGGAGTTCCCAGGTAAGATTGACTGGTCCGATTATGTGGATTTGTACGAACACTCTAGCCTTAGACAGAAAACCCAGGGTACAGGCATTCACCCTTCCAGTTTGCGCGTGTTCACACTATTTAGAACCCAAAACTTTGATGAGATTTTGAAAACTTGGAAGACACAAGGCCCAAAAGAATCATTCAAAAACAAATGATAAAGTTTCAAAATCAAATTGAAAAATCAAAAAGGTTAAAAACCATATAAGAAATCATTTAAAAATAGAGGATTGTTTTTCAAAAATCGTTTCAGAAAATTGGGTTCACGTTTTGGCGATCACCTAAGAATAGGTGAAGTGCATGTTTTAAGATCTAAACACAAGATAACTTGTGTTGTGGTCCTAGAAAGGTTATAGTCTAGGTCAAAGCATTACTAATAACCTAATTCCCTATAACCATTGGCTCTGATACCAACTCTTCTGTCACACCCCGACCACGTAAAACATCAAACCGTGGCGGAAACGTCGGGGGGTGTTGTAACAGAATTATTGTTTCACAACCATGGCATACAAAGTTATATTTTATTGAATCAAACAAACGAGTTACATTGTCTTAAAATAACTGAAACAAAGAGTACATAACAAGTTTTAACTAGTCTAGTTCCATTTTATCGTCACTAAGGCCCAAGTCCACCCTAGCGTGTCACGAACGTCCTATGCATTAGCTCCTGAAACACATGTGAAAATAGGTACGTCAGCATAAAAATGCCTGTGAGATACAAAGGTTTTGTGAAAATAAGATTCATGACTTAAGTTTAAGAAAATGTTTAAGAAAAGTTAGTCATGAACTTTATAAATTGTTTTGTTTTGTAAATCATTTAAGAAGTGATAAAATCAGATGATATGTATAAGTAAAAGAAATAATGTATGGTTAAATAAATAACCAAGTAAAATAAGTTGTAACAAATAAACTGTTTTGTAAAATAATATCTTGTGAAAATATGTTATTTGTAAAAAAAAAATGTATAAATCCAAAATGAATGAATGGTTTAAATAACGCTACGACATGTAATACAATACAAGCACTTATATATAGGAAGTACCAGCGGCGTATCCACCATGCTTGTATCACATTACATACGTTTCGTTACTTAAACCACTTACCCAAACAAACCACCATTGTAAATTTGCCCATGTCTAAACCAAATTGTCAAATGTCATTGTGAAAACCATGTCAAAATGTCTATGTCAAATGTCAATCATGTAGTGTGTAAACAAAATGTCATGTATGGCAAGTGAAATATGTATCTACTAAACCATAGGTGAAAATGCACAAAACAAGGTATTGAAGTAAAACTCAGTTTAAATCAACGTTATGTTTCGTGGAAATGCATGCTACACTGAATACAAACATTTATATGGTATTGTAAAAATGCATACATTCAAGCCTTGTGACTGTGGTGATAAACCTTTAAACAAACTAAAGGTCTATCGGTTTTTATGTTTAAATCGAATTCGGTCATTCCTTCCATCCAAACATACCCAGGATGTCAGGAACGGGAGTTGTCAATTCCTATGGTACCATTACCTACTAACGAGCGGCGTGATCAAAGTTAATGAATGTATATGGTCCCACTTAAACAATCCAAATGTCATACCCAATATGTAACCATGTGAAGAAAAACAAATGCACTAAGTATGATGAACATACATAGCGTGAAAAGGTAATGTAAACAATGTACTAAGTATGCGCTAAACGAACATACGTAGCATAAAATGTCATGTAAAACGATGTACTAAGTATGCACACAATGGACATACATAGCAAAAACACGATGAAAAGCATGTACTATATGTGTACTATTGAACATAACAAGCAATATGATGTGAAAACATGGAAAGCAAGAAAGTAACAAGTAGGCACATGTGTTTCACCCCAAAATGTTTGAAAAACAGTAAAAGAGGGGTACTATGTACTCACTTGAGATTGCTTAGAAGTCGTAGGATAACCACCAAGCAATGCTAGAAGATGACGGAAATCAAACGGCACCTATATAGGCATCTACATTAATAAACGGACCTATCGGAGGATCGGGTAGTACGAGGGTTTGTAAACCAAATAAGTAGGGGAACTTATGTAATATGGTTTAACAAAGCCTACGTACTAAAGCGAAACCTATCCTAAGTGCTTTTGACCCGTTACGACCCGCTTAGGTAGCTTATGCTACTTTAACGCGTCGTTCGCGTAAAACGCGTTTGGAATGCTTAACTAGCCCTATGACAAGCAAGATATGCCTTAACATGTTTAATATTGTTGTTAAATCAGTTTGGATACCAAAAATTATGTTACATAGGCTTAAAATGAATTTTGGCGCAAAAAGGGTATTTTGATAATTTACCTAAGGCATAAGAACTACTTATCATACAACTACTTAAACGTTGTGACCATAAGGTATAACCTCGGAAGGTTATTCCCTATACACTATGGTCACCTAAAGTGTTTGGTCGGATTCCAAAGATCGACCAAATGGGTCGGGTTCGAAAGCATAAGCGATTGATTAGATCGCTTACCTTTACGACCCTAAACAAGCACAAATCTAAAAGCGACGAGCTAAACATGCTAGAACATGTATAGTAAAGGTAGAAAACAGGTTTGGTATTAAAACAAACGGTTTTAATACCCTAGAGTAGTTTGGTTACAAAATACGTGAGAAAACGCATTTTGGCCGAAACTACGACTCGTCACTGAGCCTAGATAACGTGGTAATCAGTAGGTATGGTCACTAGGGACTATAACCATCGTGATTACGCTAACGTTATGAAGTTCAAACGAACTTCGCGTTGACCATAAACTGGTCAATGCAGAAAGTCAAACACAGTTTGACTTTAACGATAGAAATGAACGAAAAGAACGAAGGAATACTTACAGAAGGTCCCCGCAAGGTTTGATTCCAAGTAATCTCAGGTAGGAAGTGCACAAACACAACCACTTAGAGAAAACTCAGATCAAATGTGAGGAAGATGGGCAAATGGGTTGGGTATTTATAGGAAAGGCACAACCGTTAGGATCGTTTCTCTATAATCGAGCTTCAATCTTGGCCCTCCACTTGTGCCCATTGTTTTACAATACAAGGGGTGACTAAAAACCAACAAAATCAGCCCCTAGATTGATCAAAAACATGTCCAAGTTCAATGAATACAAGCTGCTGTTATAGAAATGGTTTTTCTGTTATTGGGCATCTTAGGCGGCCCGCTTCAGATATGTACGTGGGCTCACGCGGGCCGCATGGCTAAGTATTCAGAAATTGCATTTTAGTCCCTGCACTTCAGAAACATGTATTTTGGCCCATTTTTGGCACGTTTAAGCCCCGTTAACCTCATTTCAATGCTCTAAAATGAAGTTAAAGTGTAGGGAACTCAAAACATGCTCAAAAATATCTTGGATGTCGGTTCGTTAGGTCGTACGGTTGCGTTATTCGCTTAATTACGACGGAATACGCATAAGCGCGAAAGATGATCCAAATTGCGCGACGAATGGATTTTTCTTATGCCAAACACTAAAACATAATATTTTAATGCTTACATAAATTTTTGGATGTCCGGAGGTATTCAGAGCGTAAGTTATGCGCGAAAATGCAAACTTATGCACTTTTTGACGCTTTTAGTCCCTGAATGACCCAAAAGTTTATTTTAGCACACCGAACTCCTCAAAGCCTATTTCTAAGCTATGTAAAGGATATTTAGGGTGTGTTTAACTTATGGGCATGTTCCGGAATGTTCGTTACAGTTCAAATCGGCATACTTTCGCAGTTTGTCAATTTTAGTCCCTGTAAGCGAATTAACTTGATTTTGCCATACCAAAGCCTTCAAAACTTATTTCTAAGTAATGTACAGGTTATTTAAGGTATGTTAAGCATAAATTGATGTTCCGGAGTATTTTTCGTGTTAAGCTGATTGCGTTTACGCACCAGTTTGTGTATAACTCTCCAGAAAGCGATATAGAGTTTGAAATCGAATAAAAGTCAAAACATGAAAAACATCAAACATTAACAAACAAACATTGGGATCAAATAACATTATTTCATTGATAACTGAATTGTTCATCCACGTAGATTTTGGCCAGTCTTTCAGCAAAAAAATCCTCACGGATTGGCAAAAAATGTGCTGACTTTGTAAGACGATCAACAACTACCCAGATGGCATCATGACCTTTCTTTGTGCGCGGAAGTTTGGTAACGAGATCCATAGCAATGCTTTCCCATTTCCAAACTGGGATTTCTGGTTGCTCCAAAAGACCATAAGGATGTTGGTGTTCAGCCTTAACCTTGAGACAAGTAAGGCATTTTGAAACGTACAAGGCAATTTCTTTCTTCATACCAGGCCACCAATATTGAGTACGAAGATCCTTATACATCTTGTCTGAGCCAGGATGAACAGAATAACGAGACTTATGGGCTTCATCCATAAGCAAAGTGCGAAGATCATCTTGGCTTGGAACCCACAAACGGTCCATGAAATAATACGATCCATCTTCCTTCAGAACAGGATCAGGTTTAATGTGATAGGGTAATTCCTTACCCATCAAGTCTTGTGAAACACAAGCATGTTGAGCCTGAGAAATGCGTGCTTGAATATCAGATCGAGCTTGAACCTCAGATTGAACACGAACACAATGAAGCTTAGTACGTTCCTTACGACTCAATGCGTCAGCCACAACATTTGCTTTACCAGGATGGTAGCGAATTTCGCAATCATAGTCGTTCAGGAGTTCAACCCAACATCTTTGCCTCATGTTGAGTTATTTTTGATTGAAGATGTGCTGAAGACTTTTGTGGTCAGTGAAAACCACGCATTTTGTGCCGCACAAATAATGTCTCCAGATTTTGAGAGCGAAAACAACTGCACCCAACTCAAGACCATGAGTGGTGTAGTTTTTCTCATGCACCTTCAATTGCCTGGATGCATAGGCTATGACTTTATTCCTTTGCATCAGAACGCAGCCAAGACCCAATTTCGATGCATCACAGTAAACGACGAAATCATCATTGCCCTCAGGCAAGGTCAGAATAGGTGCATCACAAAGCTTCTGCTTCAAGGTCTGAAATGCTTCCTCTTGCTTAAAACCCCATTCAAAGGGTTTGTTCTTCTGAGTTAGAGCAGTTAGAGGAACTGCACTCTTTGAGAAGTTCTCAATGAAGCGGCGGTAATAACCCGCAAGACCAAGAAAAGAACGAACCTCAGTAGGAGTAGTAGGCGTATCCCAATCCTTAATCGCACTGATCTTGGAGGGATCTACATGAATACCTTGTTCGTTGACAATATATCCCAAAAACTGAACTTCCTTAAGCCAAAATTCACACTTGGAGAACTTGGCAAAAAGTTGCTCTTTCTTTAGGAGTTCCAGAGTAAGACGAAGATGTTGCTCATGATCAGCTCGCGTCTTAGAATAAATCAAGATATCATCGATAAAAACAATGATGAACTTATCTAAATAAGGCTTACAAACCCTATTCATTAAGTCCATGAAAACAGCAGGAGCATTGGTCAAACCGAATGGCATGACTGTGAACTCATAATGCCCATATCAAGTGCGGAATGCTGTCTTGGGAATATCCTCTTCATGCACACGAAGTTGATGATACCCAGAACGAAGATCGATCTTCGAGAAGCAAGTAGCACCCTGTAACTGGTCAAAGAGATCATCAATGCGAGGTAGGGGGTATCGATTCTTGATGGTAAGCTTATTCAGCTCACGATAATCGATACACATTCTGAAGGATCCATCCTTCTTCTTGACAAAAAGAACGGGAGCACCCCAAGGTGAAAAGCTAGGACGAATGAAACCTTTGTCAGAAAGCTCTTGAAGCTGCTTAGACAGTTCTTGCATCTCGGATGGTACAAGACGATATGGAGCTTTGGCAATAGGATTTGCACAAGGTACGAGGTCAATACGGAACTAGACTTGGCGTGCCGGAGGTAGACCAGGTAACTCTTCAGGAAACAACTCTGGATAATCCCGAACAACAGGAATATCTTGCATAGACTTACCTTGGCCTTTATCTACTGTAACATGTGCCAAGAAGGCCACATAGTTCTTTCGCAGATACTTCCGATCTTGAAAACAGGACATAAGCTTGAGGCTACTAACAGGTTTTTCACCACGAACCTGTAGAATCTCGCCAGACGAAAGCGGAACTCGAACGATCTTCTCAAAACAAACTACCTCTGCGCGATGCTTGGCTAACCAATCCATACCCACAATAATGTCGAAGCTTCCAAGTTGCATAGGCGTGAGGTCAATGGGAAAAAGATGGTCGTTAAGGTTCAATTGGCAGTTGCGAAGAACTGAATCAAGAATAATGGGTTCTCCATTAGCAACTTCTACTATCAAAGGCTTACCTAGTTTCGTTCTAGACACGCAAAGCAATGGCTCAAAAGACAACGACACGAAACTCTTATCGGCCCCTGAATCAAAAAGAACAGACGTAGGTTGATTATTAATAAAGAACGTATCGTTCACCACCTCATTGTCTGCTTGCGCCTCAACAACGTTCATGTTAAAAGCTCGTCCACGAGCCTGAGCCTGAACTGTATTCGCATTAACCAGCCTTGGACACTGGTTTCGATAATGGGTCAGGTCTCTGCAATTAAAGCACGAGCCAGGAGGATAGTGAGGTCGTGCAGCTTGTGCTTGCTGTTGAACAGGTAGTTGAGCTACCTGCTGAGCTGGATTTCGAGCAACCTGATTTCGAGCAGAACGACAAACCTCTGCAAGATGACCCGATTTTCCACAGTTGGTACAGAAACGGCACGGAAGTTGCTGTAGATGGTGACTATTGCACCTATTGCACAAAGGTGCATTCCCTTCATACCGCTTCTTTGCTGGAGGCTGCGTTGGCTGATTAGGAGCTGCCTGGTTCTGTTGAGCAGTGATGGCAAAATTCTGGGAAGCCTTTCGCTTCCTAGAGCCCTTTGAGGAACCAAAATCCTTCCCCTTCTTGTTTTTGCCTTTCTTGCTATCCCCTTTGTCAGACTCTTGTTTCTTACCCTTCTTGTCACCCATTCTGTGCAACTTACCTTTTCGAATCTGCGACTCAGTCAACGTCGCAGCTAACTCGATTGCCTGACGGACAGTGGTAGGATTATTACCAGTAACGATGTCTTGCACGGGGTCAGGTAGACCATCGATGTATCTCTCGATAGCCTTGTCGAGTGGGGTGACCATTGTTGGGCATAATAAGCTCAGCTCTTCATATCTATCAGTATACGCCCTGTGCTCAGCACTAACCTGCTTCAGATCGTCAAACTCCCTCTCCAATTTTCATAGCTCATGACGAGGACAAAACTCCCTCATCATAAGAGTTCTCAGTTCAGCCCATGTTTGTGCTAAAGCAACTTCAGCACCACGATCTCTCATAACCCCGTTCCACCATGTAAACGCCCTCTTCTGAAATACACTAGAGGCGAACTCGACCTTCCTATTCTCTAGACACAGAACGTGACGGAATGTACTCTCAATGCTCTCAAACCATTGAAGGAGCCCAGTTGCCCCCTCAGTACCACTGAACTTGAGTGGTTTAGCCGAATTGAAGCTCTTGAAGTTACAAGGAGCGTTCTGATTGTTGTTGGCTTGGTTTATCTGAGCGATAATGTTTGGGAGTGCGGCAGCCATGTGCTGTGCCAGAATGTCTGCCATTTCGGCATTAGACAACGGGTTTTCACGTCGAGGAGGCATGCTAAAAAGAGGAAAACATGAGAGGAAACGAGTGAGATGATTAGATGAAAAGAATGAGATGAAACAAAATCAACAAAGCAAGGATGGTGGTCATTTGTCCATATCACAAAGCAAACAAACGACACACAGTGACTAATCAAAGTAAATGGGCTCGTAAATAATGCTTAGCGAAGACATGCTCGCCTATAAGTGAACACTCACCCCAGGAGTTCCCAGGTAAGAGTGACTGGTCCGATTATGTGGATTTGTACGAACACTCTAGCCTTAGACAGAAAACCCAGGGTACTGGCATTCACCCTTCCAGTTTGCACATGTTCACACTATTTAGAACCCAAAACTTTGACGAGATTTTGAAAACTTGGAAGGCACAAGGCCCAAAAGGATCATTCAAAAACAAATGATAAAGTTTTGAAAATCAAATTGAAAAATCAAAAAGGTTAAAAACCATATAAGAAATCATTTAAAAACAGAGGATTGTTTTTCAAAAATCGTTTCAGAAAATTGGGTTCACGTTTTGGCGATCACCTAAGAATAGGTGAAGTGCATGTTTTAAGATCTAAACACAAGATAACTTGTGTTGGGGTCCTAGAAAGGTTATAGTCTAGGTCAAAGCATTACTAATAACCTAATTCCCTATAACCATTGGCTCTGATACCAACTCTTCTGTCACACCCCGACCACGTAAAACATCAAACCGTGGCGGAAACGTCGGGGAGTGTTGTAACAGAATTATTGTTTCACAACCATGGCATACAAAGTTATATTTTATTGAATCAAACAAACGAGTTACATTGTCTTAAAATAACTGAAACAAAGAGTACATAACAATTTTTAACTAGTCTAGTTCCATTTTATCGTCACTAAGGCCCAAGTCCACCCTAGCGTGTCACGAACGTCCTATGCATTAGCTCCTGAAACACGTGTGAAAATAGGTACGTCAGCATAAAAATGCCTGTGAGATACATAGGTTTTGTGAAAATAAGATTCATGACTTAAGTTTAAGAAAATGTTTAAGAAAAGTTAGTCATGAACTTTATAAATTGTTTGTTTTGTAAATCATTTAAGAAGTGATAAAATCGGATGACATGTATAAGTAAAAGAAATAATGTATGGTTAAATAAATAACCAAGTAAAATAAGTTGTAACAAATAAACTGTTTTGTAAAATAATATCTTGTGAAAATATGTTATTTGTAAAAAAAATGTATAAATCCAAAATGAATTATTTAAATAACGCTACGACATGTAATTGTCACACTCTGGCTTTGCGGAAGCGTGGTTAATTTGGTGTGACTTCTTAATACCATAGCTTAACCATAACAAGCTATATGAATTTAAAAACCATGCGAGATCATCCATTAATTTAGGTTCGAAAAGTAAAATACCATAACATTGTCTCAATGGAAACACATCCTAACAACATAAACAGTGTTCAACAGACACAAACATCATCATGACATAAACACATAAACAGTGTTCAACGACCTACATGTACTAACTCTATTAGACGGACGGCCGTGCCTTAGCTTTATGGTTTAAGTTTTGGGAAATAGTTAGACAACTATTTCGTGTTTACATTCTGTGCATACTTGGTAATTATTTTCCTTCCCAAGGATGGGGGATTTAATACATGTGTGTTCGAAATATATTATTAAGTCTCACTTAAAATATATCTTATTTCTAACTTCAAAATATAAATATTTTTCTCAAAAATATTATATTTTCTATTATATAAGATTTTCCCAAAATAATACCTTAACAAAAATACGCGTTCATAATTATTTCCGTAAAATGCGTAAGTTACGTTTTAACGATCGAGTGGTAATAATAATTACCGGTGTAACTTATATGTTTATCGTGAAAGCGTTCGTATTATTTTGGATTCGTTAACGTTCGATGATATTATTTTCACCCTAAAAATAATATTTATGTATCTTCACAAAATAATCATAAACACACATCAAGTGACGTTGTGAAAAATATATTTATTAAATATATTTATCACGTTTAAATTTTGTGAAAATCCCACCTCCGATATTTTGTAAATAAAGTCGTGGCGAAACTTATATTTTGAAAACATGTCGAAAAGTATTTCTAACACTTATAGTGAAAATAATTCTAAGTGTTAGGTTTTTGGAAAAATTTCGCCAGAGTTTCCTCTGTAACTGGAGGTGGCCACGCTTTCAAGCGTATCATTTTCTTTTATAAATCAATCAACCATTTTTCTTATTTAACCAAAACAATATTTCAACACAACAAACTAGTTAATAAATATGTAAATCGCATAAATCACATGAACTTGTAGTTTTCATAAATTATGAAGTAAATCCCATTACTTTTAGCGGATCTTTATAAAGTAATCCGATCTCGTAAAAACCTTGCTTTTAAAGAAATCCCGTCTCTATATCTTCTTGTAAATTTTACAAAAATTGTTATTTTGTCGAAACTTTGTGCTACACAAGTGTTTACACACTTGTGTGTTCTAAAAATCATTCTTGTTAACGTAAGATCCGTCTTTAGGAAAACATGATTTCTTTTATACTTGGTTCTTTGAAAATACCACTTGTAGATCCGTAGATCTACTAGTTTTAAACACTATTTCACAAGTAAAATCGCTTTACACAAGTTCATGATTTGTGTGTGGTAGAGTTTCATCCTTTAACCCTTGTTATTTTCAAAACAACCTTATGCCATGATCCATGATCATGACCAACCCGGGTTAAATGATGATCCGAGCTACCACAACATAGATCGGGTCCAAATAACCACACAAATCAAACACTACAAGATTTACACAACAAACAAGCTTTTAACCATCAATATTAGTGTTTTTAGTAGACTTTTGTGTGTCATCTTGTAATATTACGAGTTTTAACCATTACAAGTCATATTAACCATCTTAAAATAGTTCGAGAAGGTGATTTAAGCAACTTACTACTAGCTCGAGGCTAGGGAAGAATCTAGACGCAAAACGGGTGGATAAAAGCAATAGAGTGAGGTCCTTTGAGCTCCGAATGCACCAAGCCTCCTTATACGGGATCCTTGACGTTTGTATGAACTTGGAATGTGATGAAGGAAATCGAAAATATGATGGATGGATATAGGGGATCTCGGCCGAAGCCTTTGAGAGAGAGAGAGGGAGTGTTTGAGTGGTAAAATGTGAATGTTAATGATCATTGTGCATTCCCTTGTTACTTATAGACAATGCTTAAGGCTATAATACAAAGGATCTTATGTCACTTAGATTTTAGGCACCCTTGATTAAAATAATCAAAGGAGGACAAAGTATGTCCCCTCTTGGGGACGGTTTAGTTAGATGGGGGGGGGGTCTTGGTTCAAATCTAACTAATAGTTAGTTAATAGTTAGGTTAGATTAGTTAAGTTTAGGGATTAACCCGGTTAGTAGTGTGTTGTGCTTTATGGCAAGTGTTAGGGTATTCAGGGACCCTAACTGGCTCAGAAAAAGATAAATAATGTTATGGCAATATTTCCATGTTCCGGGTATAGTCCGGTTGTTCGGTTGGATAGTAATCCGTTAAAGCGTTAAACAAAGCTTTAAAGTGTCGTTAATACCGTTTTTAGTGACACAACTTATTCCCGACACTTTGGAAAGTGTCTAGTAATATTTTTCTCATGTTTTGGCACTTTATTAGTTAGCTAGAAGCTGAATTGTTTATTAAAGTGCTGAGTTTTGTGCTTAGAGTACGTTTTAGGCACATCCAGTCATTGTAACTTATTCCTAGAGACACAGTTCTACAATCCTTGTATCTCTACACTCACTGTTAGTGTAGTAGACTATCTCGGGCTCATACAGGCCTTAGAGGCAGTGTCTGCCTGATGCTGGCTTTATCAGCATGTTTTGATAGGTTATCCGTTCATAGTGCTACTGTGCTTTTGTGCATCATGTTTGTCACTAAGGTTCAGCATGTAAATAATGTAGTGACAGTAAATAAAGTATGATGCAGGTATGTGCATGTATCATTAATCAAGTAGCAGTTTATCCACAATTTCAGGTAGGCACAGTAATTAAGCAGTAATTAATTGTTAATTAAGTCGTACGGATACCTGGTTTAGTGAGGGTTGTCACATTCTCCCCCCGTTAGAAAAATTTCGTCCCGAAATTTTAAGTTCTGCTTCTAGTTGTAGGGTTCTTGGGAAATAAGTGGGGGTATTTCTCTTTCATCCGGTCCTCACGCTCCCAGGTGTATTCAGGACCATGTCTGGCATTCCAACGAACCTTGATGAGCTTGACACTGCTCCGGCGGGTTTTGTTCACTTTCCAATCTGTAACCTCAACCGGTTCTTCGACAAAATTGTGACAACTCGAACTTTCGACTTGCTTTGATGTAACGTTGCGTGCTTATGAGAACTGAATTATATGATTTTAAATGAATATTTGTTTACGTGTGTTATGTGTGTATGTTATGTTTTGCACGAGCCCAAACCACACACTGAAACCCGATTGCACAAGGCTAACCGGTCACACAAGCCCGTTTGGGCCACACCTTGAAATCGGACTCCATTTGATACCCGAGTTGGGCTCGGCCCACTCCCCACTCGCAACACAAAACCGGGACTAGGGATTTGTTTTACTACTTTGCAAAAACACCACACACACACAAACCCTAGGCGATTTCCTTTCTCTCTCGGTCACTTGGAACCCGACGGCAAGAACACCTCTACTCGGAATCACCCTCTTTTCCCTTCGTTAATCCGGTTAGTGATGATATGTTTTGATTATATGTGATATCATGTGATTGTTATCATTCTGTTAGGTGATGCAATTAGGGTGTATGCTAGTAATACTGATTAAATGTTGATGTAAATTGGTATTGTTAATCGGTTCTCATGAATGATTAAGCTATATGGTTACTTGACATGAAATCGGTTATATGTATGTTTGGCTTTATGAAGATTAGTTTAGGATTCGGTATAAGGCTCGTGTGGTAATCCGATTGCATGTGGTTTGAATGGATTGTTACTGTTCTTAATAATATGAATTGCTATGAACATGATCTATTGTTGATATGAAACTGTTGATAAATTTCTGTGATTGATCTGAATTCGAAACTGCCTTAGATGTTTGCTAGAATCACGGATGAGTCAATGCAGGAATTATGGAAACCAGTTACACACACGGTTGCGACTCGGTATCACTCGTTGCGAGTCGGAACCCCACTCGAGACCACAAACAGCATAAGCCGAGATCACGGTTGCGAGTCCCGTTGCGACTCGTAACCGGACCATGACGAACCGAGATCACCATTGCGACTCGTAACCAGCTGTTGCGACTCGAAATCTCCGGTTGCGACTCGAGATCGCCGGTTGCGACTCGAGACCGGCTATGCACAAACACTGTTTTGGGCCTACACTGTCACGGGCCCAATCTTATGACTGATTGTTATTGGACTGCTTATATTATTTGGGCCGAGATCTTTATGTGGGACTTGTATAATTCTGGGCCGGGTATAGTCTGGGATTAGACATTCAAATCACAAGTGATGTTTACAACATGTTGACTGTTTACGTGCATTACATGCTGCCATGATTACTTGAACCGAACCTGACTTGTGTGGTAACTCTATTAGGACGTGGTTTACCACTATTAGTTCAAGAACCCTCTTTCTTTTGTGTATCTGCCGAGCAAACCAAGGTGAGTTCACACAGCCAAGGCATGGGATTCCCGGGTTGGGAATTGGGTTGGATATGTTGGATAAGGATTACTCGTACTTACGCATTCTCTAGACTATAGACCATCGTCCTCAGGTTAGTCAGGACACGTTACGTAAAGCCTACGTAACCCAGTATAATTGCCATCTGTCTCCCGGGTCGGGAGGACACGTTACGTAAAGCCTACGTAACCCAATACCATTCACTGGCTTCCAGGTCGGAAGGCCACGCTGCGTAAAGCCTACGTAGTCCCCACGCGTACCACTGTCCTCGGGGAAGGGCACGTCACGTAAAGCCTACGTGACCCTGTACGTTTTCCTGTTCTCGGTAAAGAAGAACACATGGTCGGAAGTTAGTCTAGTAAGTACCGTTAATGAGAAGCCCTCATTAGCCAGGATAAACATGGGAAGCCCCCACCAGTATTATGAACACAAGGTTTGGGGAGCCCCCACCTTTAGTACACACAAGTATGGGAAACCCCCCGCTAGCTATACTTATGCACTATGTTATGAACTTACTTTCTGTGAACTCGCTCAACTAGTTTGTTGATTATTTGCTGCGTGCCTTGCAGGACCTTAGGTATACTGGGAGCTTGCACAGGGAGGAGCAGGTCGTTGTGGGATACGGATTATGAACTTTATCTGAACTTATAACTATTTTGAGATTACATACTATGCTTCCGCTATTTAAACGATGTTTGGTTTTGGAACATCAATCATGTCGTGATGATTTACATTGATTACCTTTATTATTAAATGCTACGTTTGATATGATTGATGGCTTGATCCTGGTCATGTCACGCTCCCAAGCGGTGGTACTCCGCGGGTGGATTTTGGGGGTGTGACAGATTGGTATCAGAGCCATTGGTTATAGAGAACTTGGTTTTAATATGGGAAAACATTTTTATTAAAATCGGACTATAACCAGTACAGTGCTCTCAATGATCCACAACGACGCTTCGCTCCTCGTGCAAGACTCGACATCCTAGGTAATAAGGTTTATGTTTATTGCCTGTTTGCTAGAACTGCTTAGAACTTTGCTCGCATTACGCTTAGATACACATGATGCTATAGCATGAGAATCCCTACGTGCTTACGCTTTTCTGTCATCGCCCTACTCGCGAACCATTCTTACGTATGCTACTTGTTACAATGAAGATCATGTCTGGACGAATCAACATGACACAAGCCCAGCTAGAGGCTCTCGTTCAAGCTCAAGTTGCTGCGGCAGTTGCAGCAGCTCAAGCAGGTAGTATATCCTGCAGTATAGGCACACACTAGGATCTTTAGATCCTACATTAACTCTCGTATTTAACCTCGTCCTATTCGTACACAATAGGTCAACACGCGCAGCAGCCTGTCTGCACTTTCAAGAACTTCATGGACTGTCGTCCAAATTCTTTCAGCGGCATAGAGGGGGCAGTGGGACTCCTCCATTGGTTTGAAAAGTTAGAATCAGTATTCGAAATGTGCGAGTGCCCTGAGGCTCGCAAGGTCAAGTTTGCTACTGGCACTTTGGAAGGAATAGCGTTAACTTGGTGGAACGCCCAAGTTCAGATCTTAGGGTTGGCAGCTGCTAACGCCACCCCGTGGAACGATTTTAAGGAACTCATCAAGCGTGAGTATTGCACGCGTGAAGATATTCATAAGCTGGAAGACGAGCTGTATAACTTGAAAATGGTTGGATCGGAAATCGAAGCGTATACCAAACGGTCGAATGAGCTGGCCGTTCTGTGTCCTACTATGGTGGACCCTCCATACAAGCGTATTGAGTTGTATCTCAAGGGATTGGCGCCAGAAATTCAGAGCCACGTGACGTCGGCTAACCTCGAAAACATCCAGGAAATCCAGCGCCTCGCTCATCGTATCACCGATCAGGCAGTGGATCAGAATAAACTGCCCAAGCGTGTTAATGCTACTGCTAATGTCACCACCTCAGTTACTCCTGCTACGTCTGGTGACAGTAAAAGAAAGTGGGAAGGAGATTCTAGTAAAGGCTCAGCGACTGTTCAGCCACAAGCTCAGCAGCAGAAAATCGACCACTATCAGAGTCCCAGTCAGCAATCCTCTGGTGGTCACAGACAGAGGAGATATCAGGGTAGTCAACCTAGGTGCCACAACTGCAACAGGCATCACCACGGCCCATGTAACAAGGGTCGTTGTCAAAGGTGTCTTAAGATGGGTCACGAGGCCAAAGACTGTAGGAGTCCACGGCCTGCGAATCAGAATCAACAACCTCAGCAACCAGCTCCACAGAACCAGCAGCAGCAACAGCAGCCACAGCGTGGAAACCGGGGATGTTTCCAGTGTGGGGCTGAAGGTCACTTCAAACGTGATTGCCCTCAGTTGAACCAGAACCGCAACAACAACAATCAGGGCAACGGAAACAACAACGGTGGAAACAACAACAATAACGGCAACGAAGCTAGGGGACGCGCTTTTGTGCTAGGTCGAGGCGACGCAGTGAACGATCCCAACGTTGTTATGGGTAAGTTTCTCCTCGATAATATTTACGTTACTGTTTTATTTGATTCGGGAGCGGATACAAGCTATATGTCTGTGAAAATGTGTCAACTGCTAAAACGTGCACCAACACTTTTACCCACCAAACATGTAGTAGAGTTAGCTAACGGTAAAAGTCTAGAAGCCACGCACGTAGTTCAGGGTTGTAATCTTATCTTAGCTGGTCAAGCCTTCTCTATTGATCTCGTTCCCATAGTTTTGGGTAGTTTCGACGTTGTGATTGGGATGGATTGGTTATCCCAACACCAGGCAGAAATCTTATGCAGCGAGAAGGTTATTCGCATTCCACGTCTTGGTCAAGAACCTCTCGAAGTCCAAGGCGACAAGAGTGGTGCTGTGGTCGGCATCATCTCATTCTTGAAGGCTCAGAAATGCTTGCGTAAGGGTCACACAGCCATTCTGGCACTCGTTACAGACGCATCAGCAAAGGAAAGGAAATTGGAGGATATTCCAATTGTACGTGATTACCCTCAGGTGTTTCCTGAAGACTTACCTGGCTTACCGCCTCATCGTCAGGTTGAATTTCAGATCGAGCTCGCTCCAGGAGCAGCACCCATAGCTCGCGCACCATATCGTCTAGCTCCATCGGAATTGGAGGAATTGTCAAAGCAACTGCAGGAACTCTTGGAAAAGGGTTTCATTCGTCCAAGCTCTTCGCCTTGGGGAGCTCCAGTACTTTTCGTGAAAAAGAAAGACGGTACGTTCAGGATGTGCATAGACTACCGTGAACTCAACAAGGTGACGGTGAAGAACCGTTATCCTCTTCCACGCATAGACGACTTATTCGACCAGTTGCAAGGGTCGTGCTACTATTCGAAGATAGATTTGAGGTCGGGGTACCATCAGCTGAGAGTCCGGGATGAGGACATCTCCAAGACAGCCTTCAGAACTCGTTACGGTCACTACGAGTTTCTCGTCATGCCATTCGGGTTAACGAACGCGCCTGCTGTATTTATGGACCTTATGAACAGGGTATGCAAACCCTACCTTGACAAGTTCGTCATAGTATTCATCGACGACATTCTGATTTACTCCAAGAGTCAGGAGGAACACGAGCAGCATCTTCGTCTTATTTTGGAACTCCTTCGGAAGGAGCAGTTGTACGCCAAGCTTTCTAAATGCGACTTCTGGCTTCGTGAAGTCCACTTCTTAGGCCATGTAGTGAACAGGGATGGGATCCATGTCGATCCATCCAAGGTAGATTCGATCAGAAACTGGCCTGCACCGCGTACACCGACAGAAATACGCCAATTTTTGGGTTTGGCAGGTTACTACCGACGGTTTATTAGAGACTTTTCGAAGATTGCTCAGCCGCTTACGCTACTGACACAGAAGGGTGTTACCTATCGCTGGGGAGAGCCCCAGGAGACTGCTTTTCAGCACCTAAAGGATAGACTTTGCAGTGCACCTATCCTCTCCTTGCCAGAGGGCACAGATGACTTCGTGGTTTATTGTGATGCATCCATTCGGGGACTGGGATGTGTGTTAATGCAGCGCGACAAGGTTATTGCTTACGCCTCTCGTCAACTCAAGGTTCATGAACGGAACTACACGACGCACGATTTAGAGCTGGGAGCTGTTGTTTTCGCGCTTAAGATATGGCGACACTACCTGTACGGTACCAGGTGCACGATTTACACCGATCACAGGAGTCTCGAGCATATCCTTAAGCAGAAAGATTTGAACATGCGTCAACGACGATGGGTCGAATTACTTAACGATTATGAATGCGCTATCAAGTACCATCTAGGCAAAGCCAATGTTGTGGCTGATGCCCTCAGTCGGAAAGACACTTTACCACGGCGCGTGCGAGCGCTACAGCTTACGATTCAGTCTAGCCTTCCAGCACAGATACGAAATGCTCAGGTAGAAGCATTGAAGCCCGAAAACGTCAAGGCTGAAGCCTTACGCGGCTCACGGCAGCAAATGGAACAGAAGGCAGACGGCGCCTACTATGTAACGGGGCGTATTTGGGTCCCACTTTATGGCGGTTTACGCGAACTTGTGATGGACGAAGCACACAAGTCTCGCTACTCGGTACATCCAGGGTCGGATAAAATGTACCACGACATCAGCACTACATATTGGTGGCCTAGTATGAAGGCCCACATTGCTACGTACGTTGGAAAATGCTTGACCTGTGCGAGAGTCAAGGTCGAATATCAGAAACCAGCTGGCCTACTTCAACAGCCTAAGATACCTCAGTGGAAATGGGAAGAAATTTCCATGGATTTCGTTACAAGCCTACCTAGATCCCAGCGTGGGAACGATACGATATGGGTGATCGTGGATCGACTCACTAAGTCTGCACACTTCCTACCTATAAAGGAAACCGATAAGTTCTCCACTCTCGCAGACGTCTATCTTAAAGAAGTTGTTTCGAGGCACGGGGTGCCCACATCTATCATTTCGGATCGCGATGCACGATTCACGTCAGAACTATGGCAAGCGATGCACAAATCGTTCGGCTCACGATTAGACATGAGCACAGCATATCACCCTCAGACGGATGGACAGTCTGAGCGAACAATCCAAACTCTCGAAGACATGCTTCGGGCATGCGTTATCGATTTCGGCAACGGCTGGGAAAAGCACCTCCCTTTGGTGGAGTTCTCGTATAATAATAGTTACCATACCAGCATTCAAGCCGCTCCATTTGAGGCATTGTACGGGCGTAAATGCCGGTCACCCCTCTGCTGGGCAGAGGTGGGGGATAGTCAGATCACGGGTCCAAAGATTGTAGTGGACGCCACAGAAAAGATTGCACAGATACGACAACGCATGGCGGCAGCACGCGACCGTCAGAAAGCCTACGCGGACAAGCGTAGAAAGCCCTTGGAATTTCAGGTCGGGGACCGGGTTTTATTGAAAGTCTCACCCTGGAAGGGTGTGGTACGTTTTGGCAAACGGGGCAAACTGAATCCGCGATACGTCGGACCATTCGAAATTATAGAAAAGATTGGCAAAGTAGCCTACAAGTTGAACCTACCAGCTGAACTCGGGGCAGTTCACAATGTCTTTCATGTATCAAACTTAAAGAAGTGCCTATCAGATGAAAACCTCATCATTCCTTTTAAGGAACTTACTATCGACGAGCGGTTGCAGTTCGTCGAGGAACCAGTGGAAATCACGGACCGGGATGTGAAGGTCCTCAAACACAAGAGAATCCCTCTTGTCCGAGTTCGTTGGAACTCCAAACGTGGTCCAGAGTACACCTGGGAACGCGAAGACAGGATGACAGAAAAGTACCCACAGTTATTCGAAACCAATGCTACCACTACTGAGGCTGAAGCTACTACTTCGGAATTTCGGGACGAAATTCCAGATCAACGGGGGGAGGATGTGACACCCCAGGAAAATCAGTGAACAATACAGTTTACCTAGCTTCCTCAGTGAGTGCATACCAAATTTCGGGACGAAATTTCCAATTAGTTGGGGATAATGTGACAACTCGAACTTTCGACTTGCTTTGATGTAACGTTGCGTGCTTATGAGAACTGAATTATATGATTTTAAATGAATATTTGTTTACGTGTGTTATGTGTGTATGTTATGTTTTGCACGAGCCCAAACCACACACTGAAACCCGATTGCACAAGGCTAACCGGTCACACAAGCCCGTTTGGGCCACACCTTGAAATCGGACTCCATTTGATACCCGAGTTGGGCTCGGCCCACTCCCCACTCGCAACACAAAACCGGGACTAGGGATTTGTTTTACTACTTTGCAAAAACACCACACACACACAAACCCTAGGCGATTTCCTTTCTCTCTCGGTCACTTGGAACCCGACGGCAAGAACACCTCTACTCGGAATCACCCTCTTTTCCCTTCGTTAATCCGGTTAGTGATGATATGTTTTGATTATATGTGATATCATGTGATTGTTATCATTCTGTTAGGTGATGCAATTAGGGTGTATGCTAGTAATACTGATTAAATGTTGATGTAAATTGGTATTGTTAATCGGTTCTCATGAATGATTAAGCTATATGGTTACTTGACATGAAATCGGTTATATGTATGTTTGGCTTTATGAAGATTAGTTTAGGATTCGGTATAAGGCTCGTGTGGTAATCCGATTGCATGTGGTTTGAATGGATTGTTACTGTTCTTAATAATATGAATTGCTATGAACATGATCTATTGTTGATATGAAACTGTTGATAAATTTCTGTGATTGATCTGAATTCGAAACTGCCTTAGATGTTTGCTAGAATCACGGATGAGTCAATGCAGGAATTATGGAAACCAGTTACACACACGGTTGCGACTCGGTATCACTCGTTGCGAGTCGGAACCCCACTCGAGACCACAAACAGCATAAGCCGAGATCACGGTTGCGAGTCCCGTTGCGACTCGTAACCGGACCATGACGAACCGAGATCACCATTGCGACTCGTAACCAGCTGTTGCGACTCGAAATCTCCGGTTGCGACTCGAGATCGCCGGTTGCGACTCGAGACCGGCTATGCACAAACACTGTTTTGGGCCTACACTGTCACGGGCCCAATCTTATGACTGATTGTTATTGGACTGCTTATATTATTTGGGCCGAGATCTTTATGTGGGACTTGTATAATTCTGGGTCGGGTATAGTCTGGGATTAGACATTCAAATCACAAGTGATGTTTACGACATGTTGACTGTTTACGTGCATTACATGCTGCCATGATTACTTGAACCGAACCTGACTTGTGTGGTAACTCTATTAGGACGTGGTTGACCACTATTAGTTCAAGAACCCTCTTTCTTTTGTGTATCTGCCGAGCAAACCAAGGTGAGTTCACACAGCCAAGGCATGGGATTCCCGGGTTGGGAATTGGGTTGGATATGTTGGATAAGGATTACTCGTACTTACGCATTCTCTAGACTATAGACCATCGTCCTCAGGTTAGTCAGGACACGTTACGTAAAGCCTACGTAACCCAGTATAATTGCCATCTGTCTCCCGGGTCGGGAGGACACGTTACGTAAAGCCTACGTAACCCAATACCATTCACTGGCTTCCAGGTCGGAAGGCCACGCTGCGTAAAGCCTACGTAGTCCCCACGCGTACCACTGTCCTCGGGGAAGGGCACGTCACGTAAAGCCTACGTGACCCTGTACGTTTTCCTGTTCTCGGTAACGAAGAACACATGGTCGGAAGTTAGTCTAGTAAGTACCGTTAATGAGAAGCCCTCATTAGCCAGGATAAACATGGGAAGCCCCCACCAGTATTATGAACACAAGGTTTGGGGAGCCCCCACCTTTAGTACACACTAGTATGGGAAACCCCCCGCTAGCTATACTTATGCACTATGTTATGAACTTACTTTCTGTGAACTCGCTCAACTAGTTTGTTGATTATTTGCTGCGTGCCTTGCAGGACCTTAGGTATACTGGGAGCTTGCACAGGGAGGAGCAGGTCGTTGTGGGATACGGATTATGAACTTTATCTGAACTTATAACTATTTTGAGATTACATACTATGCTTCCGCTATTTAAACGATGTTTGGTTTTGGAACATCAATCATGCCGTGATGATTTACATTGATTACCTTTATTATTAAATGCTACGTTTGATATGATTGATGGCTTGATCCTGGTCATGTCACGCTCCCAAGCGGTGGTACTCCGCGGGTGGATTTTGGGGGTGTGACAAAAATGGAGCGTGTCGTCAACATGAATTTCGTCGTTGGGAATGACAACGGTATCTTGAGTTGGACTTTTCTTCAAATTGGATACATGAAATGTATCGTGAACTCCATTCAGTTCAGCAGGTAAGTCCAGCTTGTATGCTACTAGCCCAATTCTTTCCAAAATTTTGAACGGACCAATATACCGCGGATTCAACTTTCCACGCTTTCCGAAGCGTGCCACACCCTTCCAGGGTGATACCTTCAACAAAACCATATCACCTACCTCAAACTCTAGAGGTTTTCTTCTTCGATCCGCATAACACTTTTATCACGAGCCGCCTTGATGCGATCTCGGATCTGTGCGATCTTATCTGTGGTTTCCTGGACCATATCAGGACCAACCAATTGTCTATCACCTGCATCAGACCAACAAAGCGGTGATCTGCACTTGCGTCCATATAAAGCTTCGAATGGCGCGGCACCAATACTGGTGTGGTAGCTGTTGTTGTATGAAAATTCGACCAATGGCAAATGCTTATCCCAGCTACCGCCCAAATCCATACACACGCTCTCAGCATGTCTTCCAAAGTCTGTATCGTTTGTTCGCTTTGTCCGTCGGTCTGTGGGTGAAATGCAGTGCTCAGATTCAATTGTGAGCCAAAAGCTTCTTGGAAGGATTGCCAAATCCTTGATACGAACCTTCCGTCTCTATCAGAGATGATCGAGAGAGGTACTCCATGGCGCGTAACGATTTCTCTCATGTAAATTTCAGCCAATTTACTCGTATTATCTTTCTCCCTGATAGGTAAGAAGTACGCTGACTTCGTTAATCGGTCCACTATTACCCAAATAATGTCATGGCCTCTTGGCGTTCTTGGCAACTTTGTAATAAAATCCATGGAAATTTGTTCCCATTTCCACTTGGGAATTCCTGGTTGTTGCAGAAGTCTTGAAGGCTTCTGGTATTCTGCTTTCACTTTAGCGCACATTAAACATTTGCTCACATAAACAGCAACATCGCCTTTCATCCTAGGCCACCAGTAGTAATCTTTAAGGTCTTGGTACATCTTATCCGCTCCAGGGTGGATAGAGTACCGCGATTTGTGAGCTTCATCGAAAATAACCTTCCTTAAACCACCAAACAAAGGAACCCAAATCCTTTTCTCAAAACATAACGTTCCTTCCTCGTTTGGTACCAAGAGCTTCTCCATCCCACGGAGATATTCTTCTTCAAGGTTTCCTTACTTGAGGGCTTCTTTTTGTGCGGCACGAACGCGCAAAGAAAGATCGGTCTGAATAATCATTTCTAAAGCCCTAACCCTTATGGGCTTGATTCTCTCTTTTCGACTTAGGGCATCGGCGACCACATTCCCCTTCCCTGGATGATACTTTATCTCGCAGTCGTAATCATTTAGCAACTCAACCCATCGTCTTTGTCTCATATTCAGCTCTTTCTGGTTGAATATGTGCTGTAGGCTCTTGTGATCTGTAAAGATTTTGCACTTCGTACCATAAAGGTAGTGTCTCCAGATCTTTAGTGCAAAAACCACTGCGCCAAGTTCCAAATCATGTGTGGTATAGTTCTTTTCATGTACCTTCAGCTGGCGCGATGCGTAAGCTATAACCTTTTGGCGTTGCATCAACACACAACCCAATCCTTGACGTGAGGCGTCACAGTATACCACGAAATCATCAGTACCTTCCGGTAATGCTAAGATTGGCGCATTGCAGAGCTTATCTTTCAATATCTGAAACGCTTCTTTCTGTTTGATTCCCCAATCAAACTTCTTATCTTTCTGCGTGAGGAGCGTCAATGGTTGAGCGATTTTTGAAAAGTCCTCAATGAATCTCCGATAATAGCCAGCCAAACCCAAGAATTGTCGAATCTCGGTTGGCGTCTTTGGCGTTTCCCAATTCTTAATCGCTTCGATCTTGGTTGGATCCACGTGGATTCCATCTCCATTTACCACGTGCCCAAGGAATTGCACTTCTCGCAGCCAAAACTCGCACTTAGAGAACTTGGCATACAACTGTTCTTTCTTCAGCAACTCCAAAATAGCTCTTAGGTGCTGTTCATGTTCAGCCTTCGTCTTTGAATAAATCAAAATATCATCGATGAACACTATCACGAACTTGTCCAAATACGGCTTGCAAACTCTATTCATCAAAATCCATGAAGACTGCAGGTGCGTTTGTTAACCCAAACGGCATAACGAGGAACTCGTAGTGCCCATAACGAGTTCTGAAGGATGTCTTTGGGATACTCTCCTCTTGTATCCTTAACTGATGGTATCCAGATCGAAGGTCGATCTTAGAATAAAAGCTCGAACCTTGCAGTTGGTCAAACAGATCATCAATCCTTGGCAGAGGGTATCTATTCTTGATCGTTAGCTTATTCAACTCCCGGTAGTCAATGCACATACGGAAACTACCGTCCTTCTTCTTGACAAACAGGACCGGAGCTCCCCAAGGCGAGAAGCTTGGTCGGATAAATCCCTTGTCTAACAACTCTTGAAGTTGTGTCGACAGTTCTTGCATCTCAGACGGGGCAAGTCTATAGGGTGCCTTAGCCACAGGCGCGGCGCCTGGAACTAAATCGATGCGAAACTCTACTTGCCTCTAAGGCGGCAATCCAGGCAAGTCCTCTGGGAAGACTTCTGGATATTCCCTCACGACAGGGATGTCTTCGATCTTCGGTTCTTCAGCTTTCTTATCCACAATGTGTGCCAGAAAGGCAGCACATCCCTTCTGTAAACACTTTCGCGCTTTCAAGAAGCTGATAATCCTCAAAGGCGTCCCACGCTTCTCTCCATGAACCACAATTGTTTCACCATCTTCGGTTGGGATACGGACAACCTTTTCATGACAAACTATCTCAGCCTTGTTGCCTGATAACCAATCCATTCCTACTACCACGTCAAAGCTTCCCAACTGGACTGGTAGTAGATCCAGAGCAAACTCACGCTCTCCCAATTCGATCACACAGCCTCTGATAACTTCGTTGGCTTCTACCAACTTTCCATTAGCCAATTCGATTGAGTACGGAACATCTAATTTACTAGCAGCTAAACCAAGCATATTCTTAAACTCTAACGACACGAAGCTATAATCGGCGCCAGTATCAAATAAAACGGATGCATAGCGTTGGTTTACAGGGAACGTACCAGTAACAACATTGGGATCCTGGCGCGCTTCCCTTGCTTCAATATTAGACACTCTTCCACGGGCTTGGTTCAACTCGGGGCAGTTCCTCTTGTAGTGCCCAAGATCACCACAGTTGAAGCATCCGGATCTCTGCCCGTTTCCACCAGCTTGATTATTCCTCTGATTACGATTCACAGCGCCCGCTTGATTAGCATTGTTGCCTCGGTTTCCATTACCTCCATTGTTTCCTTGTGGGCGATTCCCATTCCCACCCCGGTTATTATTCCTGTTTCCAAAACCTCCTTGGCCTCCCTGGCCAACAGTGGCCCAACAAGAGTCCTTCAAGTGGCCAGATTTCCCACAAGCTTCACATACCTTCAACCCACAACGGCCAGAATGGTGGCGCTGGCAGGTATTACACTTGGGCTGGGTGCCCATGTATCCTTTTCCTTTCTTCCCACTACCAGCTGTAATCTGAGTTGGCGTGCTTGATTCCCCTTTCTTAACCACACCGCTAGTGCCTTGCTTGAAGTTCGAAAACTTCCGCTTGTTACCTCCTGATGACTCCACATGAGTCTCTTTCTTCTTAGGCTCAGCATCATCGAACTTGTTCAGGCGAATAGCCTCCTCTGTGAGAGCCACGCTCAAATCAATCGCCTCAGTAATTGTCGCAGGCTTGGAGGAGGTCACCATGCTTATGATTTGAGGAGCTAATCCCCAAATAAAACGTTCAATCCTTTTGAACTCTAGAGTGACCATGTAGGGTACCACATGCGATAAGTCATGAAACCTCTTAACGTATTCTGTGATCTTTGGACCTTCCATCTTTAAATGCTAGAACTCTGTTTCCAATCTTTGGATTTCCGCGCGGGAACAGTACTTTTTGCGCATAAGTTCCTTCAGTTCGGTCCAGGTCAGCGCGTTGGCAGCAGCTTCACCAAGTGTCTATACTTGCAAATTCCACCAAGATAGGGCTCCATCCAAGAATAGCCCAGAGATATAGGTGACTTGCTGGTCTAGTGCGCATTTGCTCATGCGAAGAACAGATTCAGTTTTCTCAGCCCAACGAACAAAGGCGACAGCACCTCTTGTGCCATCAAAGTTGACTGGCTTGCAGTCTAGAAACTGCTTATAGGTGCACCCTGCACATACGTTACAACATGAATGGCATTAGCATCCTGGCTAAAGATATCCGATTAGGTCATGGTATGTCTTAACGTCTTAGTATTACCATTGTTGGTGCACTACATCTGCTGATTACGTCTTGTATCGAGTCATTATCTTAGAACGTTAGATCTAGGCACGTAACACGAGAAATTATGAGATTGCATAGGTTTATAATGTTTGGATCGCTCATAGGTACATGGTGATAGTGGACCGCTCGTATGACACTATCTTGGGCTGCTTATGTGTCAACTTTCTGGACCGCTTTTATGACATGTATATGGACCGCTTATTGGGCCTGTCCAATAAGCGGTTCCAGTTGCCTATAAATACCTTATGAGTGGATTCATTTGTAACAATTCTTGATTTTCGTACCGAAGTGCTGCCGGATCGAAAACAGGTTGTATTCATTGTCAAATCAATAGAAAAGTAGTTTAAAGTGTATATCAAGCTATTCCTACGTCATTTACTTGTTTTCCGCACCTGTAATTGACGAAAACACCTTTGAACGACTCGTTCGGGTCGCCAAACGATCCTACAAGTGGTATCAGAGCTTCAGGAGGAGGAGTTCTACAGGAAATAGCTGAAAATTGTCGAAAATTCTGTCTTCTACTCATTCTTTTTCAGTTTCAGATATTTTTCACGGTCGAAACTTACTGAAAATCTCAGGGATTGTGCACGATAGTGTAGAGATAAATCCTTGAAAGTTTGGGGTTGAAATTCAAAGAAATAGTGGGTCAAATTGTTGTCCGAATTTGGATCGTCTTTCTGAACATTCATGGATCGCTTATTGGACCTAGTTTGAACCGCTCGAAATTGATTGTATTTGGACCGCTTATACGGTCAGGTGACTTGAACCGCTCGAACAGTAAACTTGTGAACCGCTTATTCGTACATTTCTTGAACCGCTCGAACAACATATCTTGAACCGCTCGAACAACACACCTTGAACCGCTCGAACATCATTCTTGGACCGCTCCAAATACATTATCTGGATCGCATTTAAGGATTTCTTTGGACCGCTTTTCTGTCAGTTGCCTTGAAAAACGTGTTAAGTCATCATGAATTCTGAGTTTTACAACGCCTTTGCTACATCGACTACTCCAGCCGCGATTGCTCAAGCTATGAACCTGGAAAATGAGACTGGAACCACCCAGAAACCCCCGAAACTGATGAGTATTGAAGAATACTATGGGTGGAAAGATCGCTTTGAAAACTGGGTTCAGGCAAATCATCTCAGATCGTGGGAATGCATATTGGAAAAGTACACATTGCCTCAAACAGAATTGCAAGTCATTAAACAGATATCTGAATTCTCAGAACAAGAACGTGCAATGTACAGAGCAGAGAAAATGATGATAAGTTTGTTACAGCAGGCAATTAAAGAAGATATATTCATTCTGCTACAACACGACAAAACTGCAAAGTCAATTTGGGATGCTCTTAAAGTGAAATTCGAGGGTAGTGAAAGCATGATCAAAAGCAAGAAGGCATTGCTTAAAAAGGAATTTGATTTGTTTAGCAGTTTGCCGGGAGAGGATACTAAAAAGCTAATTGAGAGATACTGCCACTTAGTGCGTTCGTTATCGATGTTGGGAGTTGAAAAAGGTCGTGAGGAATGGGTTGATAAATTGGCTGACGCGTTACCTCAGAAAGAGTGGGGAACGTATTTGATGATACTGAAAAACACGGGTGTTTATGACAAACTTACAATTGGTCAGTTTATTGAGAAAATTGAGAGTCAGGATCTTGAACAGCAAAAGATCGCGAGGATGAATAATCCTAGTGGTCAACAAGATGTTAAAATGTACTATAAAGGTAGTATTCCAGTTTCTGAAAATGAAAGAAGTCCGAAAATTCAAACCGCTTTCAGTGCTGGTGATTCATCTGAGAAAGCTGATCAGGGTTCGAACAAGAGTAGCAGCGGGTTTTCATCATTTCCGAGTGTAAATCCGAAAGAGACTAACACAAGCTTTCAGTCTCAGAGTACAAAAACCGGAAATGGATACATAATTCAGTGCAATATAGCTCTCAACCTTCCAGAAGGTCAAAGCTTCTCTGAAGACACTGCTAAAGACCACATGGCACTTCTGGGTTCAGTTCTGTTATCTTATGAAGGTCTTGTTGCTGGTCGGATCGGAAATCCTATGCTCACCAAAGAGGATTACGATCAAATAGACGCCGAGGAAATGGAACTTATGGATATCAAATGGTGTCTTGCTAGTGTTCTTCGTCGGGCTGAGAAACTCAAAACCATTACTGGGAGAAATGACTTTCTTGATGCACATATTTCTACTTTAGGTTTTGATAAATCTAAAGTTACTTGTTTTCGATGCAGGGAGAAGGGCCATTTCAAACGAGAGTGCAAAGGAAGAGAAGCTAGCGGAGCACAAAATCCATTCGGGAAAGATGATTACTACTGCAAAGCAATCTATCAACAAGTTGGTCAATCCCAAGAACCTCAGACAGCTCATGGGAGAAAGATTGAAGATTCCAAAAGAGCTTGTGTTGTAGATTTCAGCTGGAGTGATTACATATCATCTGAAGCTACAGCAGAACGAGTTATCGATCAAGATGATGAGAAACTACCAGAAGGTTTCAGTTGGGATATGTTTGTAGATGAAAAGGGAGGTTTTAAAGCTTTCATTGCAAAGATCGTCCGAGAGCCAAATTTGTTTGCTACTTGGATGAGATCTATTGGAGAGAATGTATCAAGTGGAGATGAAAAATCTGTGTCATCTGATGATAGTTCAGATAGTACTGATAGATTCTCAGAACACTCTAGGGATGTTTCAGATAATTCAGATGAAACTGTTCAAGAACAGGATGTTGTATTTGATAAAACACCATCTGATTCTAGTATATCTGATGATGATTCTGAAAAATCTGTACAATTTGATCAATCACCAGATCATAGTAGCAGTGATGATGAGGAAGAGAAACATATAAATACTGCAAAATCTCATATGTCTCCTGAAAGTTTTCATTTTTATTTTGCAGAAAAAATGGAGAAACTAAAAGAGAAACAAGCTGCTAAAGAACAACAATCTGAATCTGAAGGTGATGTTCAGAATGCTGAAAATGTTGCTGAGAAAATTGGTGAGTTTGTGAAAGAAGCAGAAAAGGTGATTGAAGTAGAAAAGGTGATTGAAGTAGAAAAAGTGGTTGAAGTTGTGAAAACAGTCGAAGTTGAAAAAATTGTTGAAGTCATCAAGCCCTGTGAGAAGTGTTTGAAAGCCTGCAAAGAGTGTGCAGCAAAAGATGACATCATCTCTGAGTACGAGAAAAAGAAAGAGCAGTTATTGTTCAACCTCAATTATGTGAAGGAATCGTACGACGTGTTGAACAAAACAGTAACTGGTCTCCAAACAACAAACTCAGAAAGAGAACAGGCGCTGACAATAATGAATGCAACGTTAATGTCAAAGCAAAAAGCTATAAATTTCTACATTGAAGAAAGTGCAAAATGGAAGCAAGAGTTGGAAACTGAAAAGATTGAAAATGAGAGGATTAGGAGGTTATTGTTGAGCTATTCTACCTCTGATTATGTTATTGATCGTGTTTACCCAACTGTTGCAGGTATGGAAGCTTTTCAAGCTGAGAAGCCGAAAGAAAAGAAAGATTGTGGTAAGAAACCGACCGTTAGCTATAACAAGTGTCCGCCTCCAATTTGGGATGGGTATTCACCTAGGAAACCAAATGAGGAACAACTTGCAAAAGCAGTCAATATACAGCTTAAAACAGATACAACTGATGTCTTACCAGAAAACATTGATGTGACGTTTACCTCATCCGATACTGATCATGAGTCTGAAATAATCAAAAAGATGGTCGATCAAGTGTTGGATACTGATGAGGAGACAGAATCAAAATCGGAGTCTGAAAAGCCAAATTCGTCTGTCAAAAGTCAAAATTCGTCGATTAAACGGTCTTATAGTAAAGAATTTTTGTTATCAAAGGCAGACTTGGATGATGAAACATTCGAAGTTGTTTATACTTTGAATGGTTCTGACAAATTATATTACAACAAAAAGTTTCCGATAATGAGTATCAAAACAGAATTAATCAACAAAACTTTTAAACTAATAGAGGTTAATATTCCTGAATTAAAAGTTTTGAAAAATTTTGATAAACCTAAAAAATATACTTCCAGAGTTCAACAACGTCTAAACAAGAAAAAAGGTTATAATTCTGGTTCTGGTTTTCAAAAGAAACCTAACCAAAATCGTAGCTACAAAAAGAAAGGTTTAGGTTTTGTTCCACAAGAAAATCATAAAAATGAGAAAAATTCTAATTCAAACACTGAATTTGTGACAGGTGGAAGCTCGGAAGATGAACAGCAGAAACCATTTTGGAAACAAACTAACAAAGAGTTTCTTGCTGAAAAGAGAAAGAATGGAACTGGAGTATTTCATCCAAGAAATAATCACACCTGTTTGAAATGCAATGAAGCTGGTCACATTGCATCGGATTGTTCGAAAGATATCAAAGCAAAACAGGGAGCTTCTCAGAAGATGAAAGACAAAGTTGAAGAAAAATCTGAGAAATTCAAAATTTTTAAAAATTCGAAAAATGAAGTTGGAGAATGTTCAAAGAAAAAGACAAAATTTTACAAAAGACAAGGAAATGACAACCAAGTGTGGGTTGCTAAAAAGGTAGAAGAAAAAGTCGGCGATGAATCTGGTTCCACAAAGCCAGAAGAGCCACAAGTTATGGAGAAAAGTTCAGAAAATGATGATGTTCTTCCATCATTGAAGTTTGAGGAGGTTAAAAAGAAAATTGGAAAAATTGAAATTTCAAATCAATTTTATGATGATGAAAAAGAATTTGATGTCGAGAAAACATTCAACGGGAATGTTAAGAAGATATTTGGGAAAATGTTGAGTGGTAAAGCTAAAGGGGTAAAAGACTTTTACGCAACTAAAAAGGCGACATACAACCCTACAGCTGAAGAGTTGAAAGCCCTCAAGTCTGAGAAGACTTGGAGGGAAGTTTGCTTCCCAGAATAGTCAAAGGACTATGCCGGAGATCCCAAGTTTATATCGTGGATCAGGAATCGGCATCATTCTAGTTTATGATATGTTTGTTTGAATGATTGTGATTCATGTTTGGATGTTTTGCAGGTGAAAGGACTACGCCGGAGCTTCCAGGTGGTTAATTGCGAAGCAGGAATCGGCATTTTAATTGGTAAAATGGTGATGTAGACGTAATATTCCTACAATTGGTAGTTTTTGGGTATCTACAAGTGGTAATCTTGATCCCACAAGTGGTATTTGTGGTTAAATCTTGAAAAGTTTGTATACTTTGAAGTGATTACATTTACAAGTGGTACAGGAGGCTATTAAATGCAAATGGTAAATCAGGGACATTAAATTGTACTTGATTTACTATTCATGGCAAAAGATAGACAAGATGATGAACCACATCCCCGTTCTTAAAATTGATAGACCTACAAGTGGTTGTTATCAACACAAATTCATTTTCCGGAAAAATCATTTTGATTAAAACAAACTTAAGTGTTTTGAAATCTAAATGAGAAAATGGTTTGTGATAGGGGGAGTTCAGATTGTTTATGCCTAGTGGATGGCGATTTGATGTGTTTCAGTGTCAGTTGTCAAGTTTTTGTACAGTTTTGTTTTTTGCATTTTATGTTTCTAGTAGATCAAATATCTAGAAGTTTTCAAATTTTCTTTAAAATGTGTTTGCATTTTAGGGGGAGTAGGGAAATTTCATAAAATCCAAAAACATTTGAAAATTTGAAAAAGCCAAAAACATGATAAAATTCAAAAATGAGTTTTGTTGCGAAAAAGAGGAAATGATAGGGCATCAGTGGACTATCACGGCACGCTAAAGAATTGAATAGTCTAAAAAGTGTTAAACAATCTTACTGCGGATGTGTCAGTAGATTTTTGCACATTTAGTAAATTGAAACGAGATATAAACCTAATTCAAACTTGCTTAATTCGTGGGTAACTATTCTTGAATATATGGGTAACCCCCGAAATCTTGTTTGAAAGGTCCCGTATTCTGAGATACTAGGTCTTTATGCTCAATGATATCTGGGGTATTATCCCGGGACTTCTGCTGTATGGAAATACTGACCTAGTCCCCGGATAATACTTTCTGCTAAAAGCTTTGAAACATAAGCTTCGCCCTCAGCATGCTGATGAAACAATAAAATTGATAGTCGCTGCTGTTGAAATGCAAAAAGATCCTCTAAAGGGGACCCACCAAAAGTCGAGCCGTCATCTCTCTGCTGAACGGAAGTTCTGACCTGAGCTCTCACGGTTTCGCATCTACCCCTCTACAGATGTCATCTGTGGTATACTCACCTGTAAGATTGAATATTTGGGATCTGGATACGGGAGTATATTCAAGTGGAGTGATACACAATTAAGTTTAAGTCTCTAAAACATTAATATCGTATCTCGAATCGATTGAAATTTGTGTGAAGATTTAAGTGGACAAACATACTGACAATCTAGGTAAATTGTTTATAACTGAATATGAAATCAAGCTTAACGGTGTTGGTGATAGGTTTCATAAACTGATATGATCCTTTTGCACGAACTCACAAAAATATTGTTTGTAAATATTTCATTCTTTGCATTTTATTTTCTCATATTGAAAATCCAAAGAGATTTTAGTGTGTTTTAGCATAAATTTTTGAATAAGTCAAAAAGATTTTCGACAACTGATGTTGGAAAACTGATTTTCAAAATTCCGTGTGCTAAACATGATGAACAGCTTTTGAGGGGGAGTGTTTGTATAAATCTGATTGTTAAATCTGATTGTTAAATCTGATTGTTAAATCTAATCTTCTTCAAGTGGTTCATCATAGATTGTTTTCGAGGGGAGTCAAATGCTGGTGCATAGTTGTTGAAATCAATTTGTAAAAGAAATTTACTTTGAGGTAGAGTCTATGCAGGAAAGCCAGGCGTTGATCCTGAAGATGTTACTGAAGATGAGAATACCAGTAAATCGAGAGGGGGAGTCTGTAAATAGAGAAAGAAAAGCTCGAAGACTGATCAAGACTGACGATGTGAAGATACAGCCTGGTGTGACTCGATAGTCGACTCCATCAACATCTGAGGGGGAGTCTGTTGGTGCACTACATCTGCTGATTACGTCTTGTATCGAGTCATTATCTTAGAACGTTAGATCTAGGCACGTAACACGAGAAATTATGAGATTGTATAGGTTTATAATGTTTGGATCGCTCATAGGTACATGGTGATAGTGGACCGCTCGTATGACACTATCTTGGGCCGCTTATGTGTCAACTTTCTGGACCGCTTTTATGACATGTATATGGACCGCTTATTGGGCCTGTCCAATAAGCGGTTCCAGTTGCCTATAAATACCTTATGAGCGGATTCATTTCTAACAGTTCCTGATTTTCGTACCGAAGTGCTGCCGGATCGAAAACAGGTTGTATTCATTGTCAAATCAATAGAAAAGTAGTTTAAAGTGTATATCAAGCTATTCCTACGTCATTTACTTGTTTTCCGCACCTGTAATTGACGAAAACACCTCTGAATGACTCGTTCGGGTCGCCAAACGATCCTACAACCATGAGGTGGGTTGTTGTTGCCAGTGTTGCCTGAGTTGCTTCCACTAGTCCCTCCTTGAGAGGCGGCGTATTGTGCAATGGCAGCAGCGATGATTTGCTGGAGTTCTGCCTCATTGGTAGGCATTTGCGGTTGTTGACGTCTCAGCGGCATCTTCTAAAGATGTGTTTATGTTGGTCAGGACCTAGTAAAGCGTACGTATATAATGATAGTAATAGTACATAACATCTCATGTTATCAATATATCATTCACATATCATCTCATGTCACAAATATCATTCACACAACATCCCATGTCATAAAAATATAAATAATCAATCAAGCATCAAATATGATGAGAATACTGCGATTGCCATATATCGAGACCACATAGTAAGTGTACATGTACATCACAGTGTCATACAACATCAGTCGACTAAGGGCTACATCACCCTAGTCCAAAAACTATCTCAAACCAGTGTCAATACATCAAATACATGTCAACAAAAGTCAGAATCATAATGTAGTCTCCAAAAATGTTGTGCAGTCAAAAGCAATCGCCGTCTTCTCACCAACATCTACCCATACGGTACTGATGAGCTCTACACAAATGGCGGTGGAGGAGGGGGAAAGTGAGTGTAAAACAAACGACGCAACTGGAGCCAGTCCTCCTCCATGGCTCTTTGAGTACGTAAGAAAGAAGCAACCTGCAGCTCTAAAGTGAGAAGACGTGCAGCATAATCCGGTGGTAAAGGTCGAGAGGGCTGCAAAGGAGAGTAGGTCTGACCCTGGCACTGACACGGCAGCGGCTGAGCTCTCTCAAGCTCCTGAATGCGTTGTGTGTGTGCCTCGTGCTGAAAAACAAAAGACATCAAAACGTCCTCAATAGAGTGCCCCATATGGAAAGGATGGTAGGGGTCGGTCGGTGGCATAACAGGTGGTGATGACCAGAGAAACGGCTCCCTGGCTGGATCAAAAGGTGCCACATGAAATGGAGAAACAGGGGGTAAAACAGGTGAAAACTGAGGCATGAAGGGAACAGACGTCGGCACATGCCCAAAGGGATGGGCTGAAGAACCCTCTCCAGGTCGGGCTGGAGGTGTAAACTGAGGAAATGAAAAGGAGGTATCAACGTGACGGGTATCAGTGGTATGAGGGGGAATAGGTGGAACCTCATCATCAGCAGGAATCCACCCGTGCTGGGTGTGCTCATCTCGTGGGTCCATGTGGGTCGCGAACAGTGCATGCTCGGGCTCTAGTGGAACGGGATCAGGTGGGGGAGCAACAAGAGGGTCAACAGGTGCATCAGCAATAAGTGGGGGATCAACGTGATCAGTAGCAATGTCATGATCGCCCTCCAATAACGGAGCATCCACAGGGTGATCATCAGCAGGTGGGTCAGCAATCACAGGCTCAATAGGCATGCCAACATGAACGGGGTCATGCTCAAGCACAGGGTCTAGAGCGGCTGCCTGCTCAGGGGCGATGGCAGGCTCGGGATCATCAAAGGCCATCTCAAAATCAAACTCAGGGTCAATGGGATCAACTGGGTCAGCTGGGTCGACCGGATCCTCCATAGGCTGATCCATAGGTATAAACTCTATATCCTGATCCGGGTCGAATCCTGGGGGAAAGATAGGATCGGAATCCTCCACATCATCGTGGTCGAAAGCAAAGCTAGGAATAGGGGCAGCAGAGGATGCCTGGTCAGGATCTGAACCATGTGAAAAGTGCTGTGCGCTCAGAGTGTGGGAAGGTGCGGAGGCCACAGACTCGAAGGAGTCTGGAGCAGGTGAGTGTGCAGGTGACTCCGCAGCTGGAGCATCTGCGAGCAGTAAAAGTCCTCTGTCGGCTATAAGGGCCTCGCCCTCCTCATCGTCCTCTAGGAGATCATCGTCAAACAGACCAATATCGCCATCAGCCTCGGCGTCAAGAAGTAAATCGTAGGCAGGGTAAACAGCTAAGGGTATGGGAGCAGGGATCTCCACAAGCGGTAGGTCCCCAATAAGAGGGCTATCGACGAGCTCATCAGCCTCGTCAGGTAGCGCGAAGGGCTGAAAGTCGTCCTCGTCCGTGCTAGTAACGTCCGATGTGTGCACCTCATGCTCTGAAGATGCTAGGCCATCTGATACTATAGGTCTAGGGCCTGTGGTGTCTGAGTCGCCAGTGCCGGGCGAGTCCATGTGTCTGTAACATAAACACAAATATGCACAAATAATCAGTCATACAATCAGGTATACACATTAGTCACCAAGTAAGAAATCACATAATTCTCCTAGTCCCACTAGCCTCCCAGTCTCCTAGACTGACACTCCTAGTCCCACTAGCCAAATTCCTCCCAGTCTCTAAGACTGCTCTATCATCTACCTCGACCTCTTAGATCGAGCCTCGGCCTCCAAGACCGAGCCTCAGCCTCCAAGACTGAGCCTACTCTTCCTAGTCTTCATAGCTATCTACCTCGATCTCTTAGATCGACCCTCGGTCTCCAAGACCGAGCCTCAGCCTCCAAGACTGCGCCTAAAAATAATATATAAAATGTGCTCAACATTTGTTTGTAAAAACATTTTGGATCTAGACTTAAGTGGTATGCAGTAAAAGTGTTTTCGTGAGAGCCCTGGTGATCATAGTCTAGACTCGAGAAGGAATCCTAGTTCGCTATGATCAGAGCTCTGATACCAAGCTGTCACACCCTGGCTTTGCGGAAGCGTGGTTAATTTGGTGTGACTTCTTAATACCATAGCTTAACCATAACAAGCTATATGAATTTAAAAACCATGCGAGATCATCCATTAATTTAGGTTCGAAAAGTAAAATACCATAACATTGTCTCAGCGGAAACACATCCTAACAACATAAACAGTGTTCAACAGACACAAACATCATCATGACATAAACACAGTTTAAGAACTGTGACTCGTCCAGGAAAAAGTCACATCCCTTAAACTTGGATGACCTCGTAACTAGTGCAGCGGGAAAACGTGCCATACCGTGCCAGATCCTTTAATTCCCTGAAATACATGTAAGTTGAAAAATCAACAATAATGTTGAGCGAGTTCATGTGTAAGTGAGCAAATAAACCTTTGTTTGTATAAAACCCTGGTATGTAGCAAATAAGGAAAAAGAGATCACCAATGGTTTGCAAGGCCATTGATATGTGTGAAATGCAAGTAGGAAGGCTCAAACCTAGCAGATTTATGCGTTGGGAACAAAGTCACCCCGAGGTCCGTTATGCTGGGCCTGGGGCTGGGCTCGCTACACCCAGATAGATCTACCGCTCCTGCCCCTCGGTCCTATCCTGAGGATTAATGACCTCAAGTTTCCGCCTACCCATTCACATGATCTAAGTAATAACCCTCCTTACGCTAACCATACCATGTAAGAAATATTCGTAATCATAGTAACATGTATTTCACCCCCGCAGTTTGGAAAACTGAAAACAGTTAAGAGAAAAGGGGAACATGAACTCACAGCGGTGCGTCGCTACCAAGTATGTCTCCAAGTCAAGCAGCTGTGCAACGACCTACATGTACTAACTCTATTAGACGGACGGCCGTGCCTTAGCTTTATGGTTTAAGTTTTGGGAAATAGTTAGACAACTATTTCGTGTTTACATTCTGTGCATACTTGGTAATTATTTTCCTTCCCAAGGATGGGGGATTTAATACATGTGTGTTCGAAATATATTATTAAGTCTCACTTAAAATATATCTTATTTCTAACTTCAAAATATAAATATTTTTCTCAAAAATATTATATTTTCTATTATATAAGATTTTCCCAAAATAATACCTTAACAAAAATACGCGTTCATAATTATTTCCGTAAAATGCGTAAGTTATGTTTTAACGATCGAGTGGTAATAATAATTACCGATGTAACTTATATGTTTATCGTGAAAGCGTTCGTATTATTTTGGATTCGTTAACGTTCGATAATATTATTTTCACCCTAAAAATAATATTTATGTATCTTCACAAAATAATCATAAACACACATCAAGTGACGTTGTGAAAAATATATTTATTAAATATATTTATCACGTTTAAATTTTGTGAAAATCCCACCTCCGATATTTTGTAAATAAAGTCGTGGCGAAACTTATATTTTGAAAACATGTCGAAAAGTATTTCTAACACTTATAGTGAAAATAATTCTAAGTGTTAGGTTTTTGGAAAAATTTCGCCAGAGTTTCCTCTGTAACTGGAGGTGGCCACGCTTTCAAGCGTATCATTTTCTTTTATAAATCAATCAACCATTTTTCTTATTTAACCAAAACAATATTTCAACACAACAAACTAGTTAATAAATATGTAAATCGCATAAATCACATGAACTTGTAGTTTTCATAAATTATGAAGTAAATCCCATTACTTTTAGCGGATCTTTATAAAGTAATCCGATCTCGTAAAAACCTTGCTTTTAAAGAAATCCCGTCTCTACATCTTCTTGTAAATTTTACAAAAATTGTTATTTTGTCGAAACTTTGTGCTACACAAGTGTTTACACACTTGTGTGTTCTAAAAATCATTCTTGTTAACGTAAGATCCGTCTTTAGGAAAACATGATTTCTTTTATACTTGGTTCTTTGAAAATACCACTTGTAGATCCGTAGATCTACTAGTTTTAAACACTATTTCACAAGTAAAATCGCTTTTACACAAGTTCATGATTTGTGTGTGGTAGAGTTTCATCCTTTAACCCTTGTTATTTTCAAAACAACCTTATGTCATGATCCATGATCATGACCAACCCGGGTTAAATGATGATCCGAGCTACCACAACATAGATCGGGTCCAAATAACCACACAAATCAAACACTACAAGATTTACACAACAAACAAGCTTTTAACCATCAATATTAGTGTTTTTAGTAGACTTTTGTGTGTCATCTTGTAATATTACGAGTTTTAACCGTTACAAGTCATATTAACCATCTTAAAATAGTTCGAGAAGGTGATTTAAGCAACTTACTACTAGCTCGAGGCTAGGGAAGAATCTAGACGCAAAACGGGTGGATAAAAGCAATAGAGTGAGGTCCTTTGAGCTCCGAATGCACCAAGCCTCCTTATACGGGATCCTTCACGTTTGTATGAACTTGGAATGTGATGAAGGAAATCGAAAATATGATGGATGGATATAGGGGATCTCGACCGAAGCCTTTGAGAGAGAGAGGGAGTGTTTGAGTGGTAAAATGTGAATGTTAATGATCATTGTGCATTCCCTTGTTACTTATAGACAATGCTTAAGGCTATAATCCAAAGGATCTTATGTCACTTAGATTTTAGGCACCCTTGATTAAAATAATCAAAGGAGGACAATGTATGTCCCCTCTTGGGGACGGTTTAGTTAGATGGGGGGGGTGGGTCTTGGTTCAAATCTAACTAATAGTTAGTTAATAGTTAGGTTAGATTAGTTACGTTTAGGGATTAACCCGGTTAGTAGTGTGTTATGCTTTATGGCGGGTGTTAGGGTATTCAGGGACCCTAACTGGCTCAGAAAAAGATAAATAATGTTATGGCAATATTTCCATGTTCCGGGTATAGTCCGGTTGTTCAGTTGGATAGTAATCCGTTAAAGCGTTAAACAAAGCTTTAAAGTGTCGTTAATACCGTTTTTAGTGACACAACTTATTCCCGACACTTTGGAAAGTGTCTAGTAATATTTTTCTCATGTTTTGGCACTTTATTAGTTAGCTAGAAGCTGAATTGTTTATTAAAGTGCTGAGTTTTGTGCTTAGAGTACGTTTTAGGCACATCCAGTCATTGTAACTTATTCCTAGAGACGCAGTTCTACAATCCTTGTATCTCTACACTCACTGTTAGTGTAGTAAACTATCTCGGGCTCATACAGGCCTTAGAGGCAGTGTCTGCCTGATGCTGGCTTTATCAGCATGTTTTGATAGGTTATCCGTTCATAGTGCTACTGTGCTTTTGTGCATCATGTTTGTCACTAAGGTTCAGCATGTAAATAATGTAGTGACAGTAAATAAAGTATGATGCAGGTATGTGCATGTATCAGTAATCAAGTAGCAGTTTATCCACAATTTCAGGTAGGCACAGTAATTAAGCAGTAATTAATTGTTAATTAAGTCGTACGGATACCTGGTTTATTGAGGGTTGTCACAGTAATACAATACAAGCACTTATATATAGGAAGTACCAGCGGCGTATCCACCATGCTTGTATCACATTACATACGTTTCGTTACTTAAACCACTTACCCAAACAAACCACCAATGTAAATTTGCCCATGTCTAAACCAAATTGTCAAATGTCATTGTGAAAACCATGTCAAAATGTCTATGTCAAATGTCAATCATGTAGTGTGTAAACAAAATGTCATGTATGGCAAGTGAAATATGTATCTACTAAACCATAGGTGAAAATGCACAAAACAAGGTATTGAAGTAAAACTCGGTTTAAATCAACGTTATGTTTCGTGGAAATGCATGCTACACTGAATACAAACATTTATATGGTATTGTAAAAATGCATACATTCAAGCCTTGTGACTGTGGTGATAAACCTTTAAACAAATTAAAGGTCTATCGGTTTTTATGTTTAAATCGAATTCGGTCATTCCTTCCATCCAAACATACCCAGGATGTCAGGAACGGGAGTTGTCAATTCCTATGGTACCATTACCTACTAACGAGCGGCGTGATCAAAGTTAATGAATGTATATGGTCCCACTTAAACAATCCAAATGTCATACCCAATATGTAACCATGTGAAGAAAAACAAATGCACTAAGTATGATGAACATACATAGCGTGAAAAGGTAATGTAAACAATGTACTAAGTATGCGCTAAACGAACATACGTAGCATAAAATGTCATGTAAAACGATGTACTAAGTATGCACACGATGGACATACATAGCAAAAACACGATGAAAAGCATGTACTATATGTGTACTATTGAACATAACAAGCAATATGATGTGAAAACATGGAAAGCATGAAAGTAACAAGTAGGCACATGTGTTTCACCCCAAAATGTTTGAAAAATAGTAAAAGAGGGGTACTATGTACTCACTTGAGATTGCTTAGAAGTCGTAGGATAACCACCAAGCAATGCTAGAAGATCACGGAAATCAAACGGCACCTATATAGGTATCTACATTAATAAACGGACCTATCGGAGGATCGGGTAGTACGAGGGTCCGTAAACCAAATAAGTAGGGGAACTTATGTAATATGGTTTAACAAAGCCTACATACTAAAGCGAAACCTATCCTAAGTGCTTTTGACCCGTTACGACCCGCTTAGGTAGCTTATGCTACTTTAACGCGTCGTTCGCGTAAAACGCGTTTGGAATGCCTAACTAGCCCTATGACAAGCAAGATATGCCTTAACATGTTTAATATTGTTGTTAAATCAGTTTGGATACCAAAAATTATGTTACATAGGCTTAAAATGAATTTTGGCGCAAAAAGGGTATTTTGGTAATTTACCTAAGGCATAAGAACTACTTATCATACAACTACTTAAACGTTGTGACCATAAGGTATAACCTCGGAAGGTTATTCCCTATACACTATGGTCACCTAAAGTGTTTGGTCGGATTCCAAAGATCGACCAAATGGGTCGGGTTCGAAAGCATAAGCGATTGATTAGATCGCTTACCTTTACGACCCTAAACAAGCACAAATCTAAAAGCGACGAGCTAAACATGCTAGAACATGTTTAGTAAAGGTAGAAAACAGGTTTGGTATTAAAACAAACGGTTTTAATACCCTAGATTAGTTTGGTTACAAAATACGTGAGAAAACGCATTTTGGCCGAAACTACGACTCGTTACTGAGCCTAGATAACGTGGTAATCAGTAGGTATGGTCACTAGGGACTATAACCATCGTGATTACGCTCACGTTATGAAGTTCAAACGAACTTCGCATTGACCATAAACTGGTCAATGCAGAAAGTCAAACACAGTTTGACTTTAACGATAGAAATGAATGAAAAGAACGAAGGAATACTTACAGAAGGTCCCCGCAAGGTTTGATTCCAAGTAATCTCAGGTAGGAAGTGCACAAACACAACCACTTAGAGAAAACTCAGATCAAATGTGAGGAAGATGGGCAAATGGGTTGGGTATTTATAGGAAAGGCACAACCGTTAGGATCGTTTCTCGATAATCGAGCTTCAATCTTGGCCCTCCACTTGTGTCCATTGTTTTACAATACAAGGGGTGACTAAAAACCATCAAAATCAGCCCCTAGATTGATCAAAAACATGTCCAAGTTCAACGAATACAAGCTGCTGTTTTAGAAATGGTTTTTCAGTTACTGGACATCTCAGGCGGCCCGCTTCAGATATGTACATGGGCTCACGCGGGCCGCATGGCCAAGTATTCAGAAATTGCATTTTAGTCCCTGCACTTCAGAAACATGTATTTTGGCCCATTTTTGGCACGTTTAAGCCCCGTTAACCTCATTTCAAGACTCTAAAATGAAGTTAAAGTGTAGGGAACTCAAAACATGCTCAAAAATATCTCGGATGTCGGTTCGTTAGGTCATACGGTTGCGTTATTCGCTTAATTACGACGGAATACGCATAAGCGCGAAAGATGATCCAAATTGCGCGACGAATGGATTTTTCTTATGCCAAACACTAAAACATAATATTTTAATGCTTACATAAATTTTTGGATGTCCGGAGGTATTCAGAACGTAAGTTATGCGCGAAAATGCAAACTTATGCACTTTTTGACGCTTTTAGTCCCTGAATGACCCAAAAGTTTATTTTAGCACACCGAACCCCTCAAAGCCTATTTCTAAGCTATGTAAAGGATATTTAGGGTGTGTTTAACTTATGGGCATGTTCCGGAATGTTCGTTACAGTTCAAATCGGCATACTTTCGTAGTTTGTCAATTTTAGTCCCTGTAAGCGAATTAACTTGATTTTGCCATACCAAAGCCTTCAAAACTTATTTCTAAGTTATGTAAAGGTTATTTAAGGTATGTTAAGCATAAATTGATGTTCCGGAGTATTTGTCGTGTTAAGCTAATTGCGTTTACGCACCAGTTTGTGTATAACTCTCCAGAAAGCGATATAGAGTTTGAAATCGAATAAAAGTCAAAACATGAAAAACATCAAACATTAACAAACAAACATTGGGTTCAAATAACTTTATTTCATTGATAACTGAATTGTTTACAATGATTACAAGCACAGATGTCACAGATGGCATCATGACCTTTCTTAGTGCGCGGAAGTTTAGTAATGAGATCCATGGCAATGTTTTCCCATTTCCAAACTGGAATCTTTGGTTGCTCCAAAAGACCATAAGGATGCTGGTGTTCAGCCTTAACCTTAAGGCAAGTAAGGCATTTTGAAACGTATAAGGCAATATCTTTCTTCATACCAGGCCACCAATACCGAGTACGAAGATCCTTATACATCTTATCTGAGCCAGGATGAATAGAATAACGAGACTTATGGGCTTCATCCATAAGCAAAGCGCGAAGATCATCTTGGCTTGGGACCCACAAACGGTCCATGAAATAATATGATCCCTCTTCCTTCAGCACAAGATCAGGCTTAATGTGATAGGGTAATTCCTTACCCATCAAGTCTTGTGAAACACAAGCATGTTGAGCCTGAGTAATGCGTGCTTGGATATCAGATCGAGCTTGAATAGCAGATTGAACACGAACACAATGAAGCACAGTACGTTCCTTACGACTTAATGCGTCAGCCACGACATTCGCTTTACCAGGATGGTAGCGAATTTCGCAATCATAGTCGTTTAGGAGTTTGACCCAACGTCTTTGCCTCATGTTGAGTTCTTTTTGATTAAAGATATGCTGAAGACTTTTGTGGTCAGTGAAAACCACACATTTTGTGCCATACAAATAGTGTCTCCAAATTTTGAGAGCGAAGACAACTGCGCCCAACTCAAGATCATGAGTGGTGTAGTTTCTCTCATGTACCTTCAATTGTCTAGATGCGTAGGCTATGACTTTGTTCCTTTGCATCAGAACACAGCCAAGACCCAATTTTGATGCATCACAGTAAACAACAAAATCATCATTGCCCTCAGGCAAAGTCAGAATAGGTGCATTACAAAGCTTCTGCTTCAAGGTCTGAAATGCTTCTTCTTGTTTGGAACCCCATTCAAAGGGTTTGTTCTTCTGAGTTAGAGCAGTTAGAGGAACTGCAATCTTTGAGAAGTTCTCGATGAAGCGACGGTAATAACCCACAAGACCAAGAAAAGAACGAACCTCAGTAGGAGTAGTAGGCGTATCCCAATCCTTAATCGCACTGATCTTGGAGGGATCTACATGAATACCTTGTTCGTTGACAATATGTCCCAAAAATTGAACTTCCTTAAGCCAAAATTCACACTTGGAGAACTTGGCAAAAAGTTGCTCTTTCTTTAGGAGTTCCAGAGTAAGACGAAGATGTTGCTCGTGATCAGCTCGCGTCTTAGAGTAAATCAAGATATCATCAATAAAAACGATGATGAACTTATCCAAATAAGGCTTGCAGACCCTATTCATTAAGTCCATGAAAACAGCAGGAGCATTGGTCAAACTGAATGGCATGACTGTGAACTCATAATGCCCATATCGAGTGCGGAATGCTGTCTTGGGAATATCCTCTTCATGCACACGAAGTTGATGATACCCTGAATGAAGATCAATCTTCGAAAAGCAAGTAGCACCCTGTAACTGGTCAAAGAGATCATTAATGCGAGGTAGGGGATATCGATTCTTGATGGTAAGCTTATTCATCTCACAATAATCGATACACATTCTGAAGGATCCATCCTTCTTCTTGACAAAAAGAACGGGAGCACCCCAAGGTGAAAAGCTAGGACGGATAAAACCTTTGTCAGAAAGCTCCTGAAGCTGCTTAGACAACTCTTGCATCTCAGACGGTGCAAGACGATATGGAGCTCTGGCAACAGGATTTTCACCAGGTACAAGATCAATACGGAACTCGACTTGGCGTGCTGGGGGTAGACCAGGTAACTCTTCAGGAAACAGCTCCGGATAATCCCGAACAACTGGGATATCTTGAATAGACTTACCTTTGCCCTTATCTATTGTAACATGTGCCAAGAAGGCCACATAGTTCTTTCGTAGATACTTCCGAGCTTAAAAACAAGACATAAGCTTGAGGCTACTAACAGGTTTCTCACCACGAACCTGTAGTATCTCACCTGACGAAAGCGGCACACGAACGATCTTTTCAAAACAAACTACCTATGCGCGATGCTTGGCTAACCAATCCATACCCACAATAATGTCGAAGCTTCCAAGTTGCATAGGCGTGAGGTCAATAGGAAAAAGATGGTCGTTAAGGTTCAACTGGCAGTTGCGAAGAACAGAATCAAGAACAACGGGTTCACCACTCGCAACTTCAACTGTCAGAGGCTTACCTAGTTTCGTTCTAGACACGCGAAGCAAGGGCTCAAAAGATAACGACACAAAACTCTTATCGGCCCCTGAATCAAAAAGAACAGACGCAGGTTGATTATTGACAAAGAACGTACCGTTCACCACTTCGTTGCCTGCTTGCACCTCAACAGCATACATGTTGAAAGCTCGTCCTCGAGCCTGAGGTTGAACCGGGTTTGCATTCACCAACCTTGGACATTGGTTACGGTAGTGGGTTAGATCCCCACAGTTATAACAAGAACCTGGTGGGAAGTGTGGTCGTGCTGCTTGTCCTTGTTGCTGAGCAAAAGGCTGAGCAACTTGTTGAGCCGGGTTCTGAGCTGCCCGATTCAAATTAGCTGGAATACGGCAGGTGGCAGCAAGATGACCAGGTCTCCCACAGTTGGTGTATTGACGACATTGGAGGTGTGATTGATGATGGCCGTTACACCTGTTGCACAAAGGTGCATTGCCAAGATAAGGCCTCTTGGCAGGTTGTTGCGCAGGCTGATTTTGAGCAGCTTGAGCCTGAGTAGTAACGGCATAGCTTTAGGAAGCCTTCCGCTTCCTCGAGCCTTTTGAAGAACCCGCATCATTTCCCTTCTTGTTTTTACCTTTCTTGCTATCCTTCTTGTCAGAATCATGCTTCTTACCCTTCTTGTCACCCTTCCTGTGCAACTTACCCTTTCGAATCTGCGATTCAGTCAACGTTGCAGCTAACTCGATTGCCTGATGGACAGTTGTAGGATTACTACCAGTAACGATGTCTTGTACGGAGTCAGGTAGACCATCGATGTATCTCTCGATAGCCTTGTCGAGTGGGGTGACCATTGTTGGGCATAATAAACTCAGCTCCTCATACCTATCAGTATATGCCCGGTGCTCACCACTTACTTGTTTCAGATCATCAAACTCCCTTTCTAGAGCTCGTAGCTCATGACGAGGACAAAACTCCCTCATCATAAGAGTTCTCAGTTCAGCCCATGTCTGTGCTAAAGCAACTTCAGCACCACGATCTCTCATAACCCCATTCCACCATGTAAGCGCCCTCTTTTGAAAAACACTAGAAGCGAACTCGACTTTGTGATTATCAGGACACTGAACGTGATGGAAAGTATTCTCAATGCTCTTAAACCATTGAAGGAGCCCAGTTTCCCCCTCAGTACCACTGAACTTGAGTGGTTTAGCTGAATTGAAGCTCTTGAAGTTACAAGGAGCGTTCTGATTGTTGTTGGCTTGGTTTACTTGAGCTATAATGTTTGGGAGTGCGGCAGCCATGTGCTGTGCCAGAATGTCTGCCATTTCGGCATTTGTTAACGGGTTTTCACGTCGAGGAGGCATGCTAAAAAGGGGAAACATGAGAGGAAACGAGTGAGATGATTAGATGAAAAGAACAAGATGAAACAAAATCAACAAAAGCAAGGATGGTGGTCATTTGTCCGTATCACAAAGCAAACGAACGACACACAGTGACTAATCAAAGTAAATGGGTCCAAAAATAATGCTTAGCGAAGACATGCTCGCCTATAAGTGAACACTCACCCCAGGAGTTCCCAGATAAGAGTGACTGGTCCGATTATGTGGATTTGTACGAACACTCTAGCCTTAGACAGAAAACCCAGGGTACAGGCATTCACTCTTCCAGTTTGCACGTGTTCACACTATTTAGGACCCAAAACTTTAACGAGATTTTGAAAATTTAGAAGGCACAAGGCCAAAATCAAACTGGAAGGGTTCAAAACCATATAATAAATTATTTGAAAACAGAAGATTGTTTTTCAAAAATCGTTTTAGAAAACTGGGTTCTTGTTTTGGTGATCACCTAAGGATAGGTGAAGTGCATGTTTTAAGATCTAAACACAAGTCAACTTGTGTTGGGGTCCTAGAAAGGTTATAGTCTAGGTCAAAGCATTACTAATAACCTAATTCCCCATAACCATTGGCTCTGATACCAACTCTTCTGTCACACCCCGACCACGTAAAACATCAAATCGTGGCGGAAACGTCGGGGAGTGTTGTAACAGAATTATTGTTCCACAACCATGGTAATTAAAATAATATTTTATTCATCACCCAAGGGTGGAATACATCGTTCAAAACAAGAACCATCATGTTACATTGTCTTAAAAGAAACAAGAGTTCATAATTAAACTAAGTCTATCTTCATTTTATGTCACTAAGGCCCAAGTCCACCCTAGCGTGTCACGATCGTCATCCTATGCATTAGCTCCTGAAAACACATGTGAAAATAGGTACGTCAGCATAAAAATGCCTGTGAGTAACATAGGTTTTGTGAAAATTGGATTCATGACTTAGGTTTTAGAAAGATGTTTAATAAAATTCTGTCATGAATCTTGTAAGTTGTTTTGTTTTGTAAATCCATTGAAAAGCGATAAAATCAGATGATATGTATAAGTAAGGAATAATGTATGGTTAAAGAATAACCAAGTAGAAATAAGTTGTATAAAATAAATTGTTTTGTAAAACAAAGTCTTGTGAAAAAGATGTTATTTGTGTAAAATGTATAAGTCCAAATTGAATGATTTAATAACGCTATGATATGTAATATAATACAAGCACTTATATATAGGAAGTACCAGCGGCGTATCCACCATGCTTGTATCATACTACACACATATCGTTACTTAAGTCATTTGAAACAAACTATCGATGTATAAAGTCCATGTTTAAACCAACCACCAAATGTTCTCATCTAAACCATTGTCATATGTTTAAAAGTCCAAAATGTAGTCATGTATGTGTAACAAATGTCATGTATGTTAAGTAAAATGTGTTTACTTAAACCAAATGTATAAATGTACAAAACAAAGTATTTTGAGTATATCAAAAAAGTTATGTTTTGTAAAGTAAAAGCATGTTTTAATGATACAAACATTTATGTGGTAAGTTAACGCATACATTCAAGCCTTGAGACAGACGGATAACCCTAAGTAAAGGTTATCAAAGTAAAATGTTTTCGGATTCAGTCATTCCTTTCATCCAAACAAACCTAGGATGTCAGGAACGGGATTTGTCAAGTCCTATGGTACCATTACTTACTACCGAGCGGCGTAGCTAATATTAATGAATGTATATAAGTCCCGTTTGTGCAAACCAAATGTTATACCAAATGTAAACATGTTATATGAAAACAATATACTAAGTATGCTAAGTAAACATACAAAGCAGAAAAGTCATGTAAATCAATGTGCTAGCATGCTCAGTCAACATACATAGCTGAAAATGTAATGTAAAACAATGTGCTTAATATGCCAAGTAAACATATGTAGCAAAATAATGTAATGTAAATCAATGTGCTAGCATGCTCAGTCAACAAACATAGCAAAACAATGTAATGAAATCATGTACTATAAGTGTACTAGAGAACATAGCAACATATGATCTGAAAACAAGAAAGCACGAAAGTAACAAGTAGGCACATGTGTTTCACCCCAAAGTGTTTGAAAAACAGTAAAAGAGGGGTCTATGTACTCACTTGAGATTGCTTAGAAGTCGTAGGATAACCACCAAGCAATGCTAGAAGATCACGGAATCAAACGGCACCTATATAGGTATCTACATTAATAAACGGACCTATCGGAGGGTCGGGTAGTACGAGGTTTCGTAAACCAAATAAGTGTGGGAACTTATATAATATGGTTTAACAAGGCCTATGTACTAAAACGAAACCTATCCTAAGTGCTTTTGACCCGTTACGACCCGCTTAGGTAGCTTATGCTACTTTAACGCGCCGTTCGCGTAAAACGCGTTCGGAATGCTTAACTAGTCCTATGACAAGCAAGATATGCCTTAACACGCTTAATATTGTTGCTAAATCAGTTTAGGTGTCAAAAATTATGTTACATAGGCTTAAAATGAATTTTGGCGCAAAAAGGGTATTTTGGTAATTTACCTAAGGCATAAGAACTACTTATCATACAACTACTTAAACGATGTGACCATAAGGTATAACCTCGGAAGGTTATTCCCTATACAACTATGGTCACCTAAAGTGTTTGGTCGGATCCTAATGATCGACCAAATGGGTCGGGTTCGAAAGTATAAGCGATTGATTAGATCGCTTACCTTTACGACCCTAAACAAGCACAAATCTAAAAGCGACGAGCTAAACATGCTAGAACATGTTTAGTAAAGTTAGAAAACAGGTTTGGTATTAAAACAAACGGTTTTAATACCCTAGAGTAATTTGGTTACAAAATACGCGAGGAAACGCATTTTGGCCGAAACTACGACTCGTCACTGAGCCTAAATAACATGGTAATCAGTAGGTATAGTCATTAAGGACTATAACCATCGTGATTACGCTCACGTTATGAAGTCCAAACGACCTTAATGTTGACCATAAATTGGTCAATGCAGAAAGTCAAACACAGTTTGACTTTAACGCTAAAACGAATGAAAAACGCGAAAGAATACTTACAGAAGGTCCCCGCAAGATTGATTTCCGAGTATTTCTCAGGTATGAAGTGTTAATAACTCCAACTTAGAGAAAATCTCAGAATCAAGTGGGTTTTGAATGAAGTTGGGTTGGGTATTTATCGGAATGGCACAACCGTTAGGATCTTCATCGAGAAACGTGCTTCGATCTAGGCCGTCCATGTGTACCCATAGTTTTGAAAAACCATTTGAGCCCATTGTTTCAGTCCCCTGATTTGAAAATACCATTTGCAATGGGTTTTTGTGAGTGTAACAGCTGTTTACAGCTGGGTAAACTATTTTTGCAGTTCTGGGGAGGCCACGCGGCACGCGTAAGACACACATGGGATCTTACGCGCCCCGCCTGAGGGTCACAGTTCAGAAATTGCAGTTTTAGTCCCTGCACTTCAGAAACATGTATTTTGGCCTATTTTTGGCACGTTTAAGCCCCGTTAACCTCATTTCAAGGCTCTAAAATGAAGTTAAAGTGTAGGGAACTCAAAACATGCTCAAAAATATTTCGGATGTCGGTTCGTTTGGCCGTACGATCGCGATGTTCGCTTAATTACGACGGAATGCGCATAAGCGCGAAAAACGATCCAAATTGCGCGACGAATGGATTTTTCTCATGCCAAACACTAAAATAAAATATTTTAATGCTTACATAAATTTTTGGATGTCCGGATGTATTCAGAACGTAAGTTATGCGCGAAAATGCAAACTTATGCACTTTTTGACGCTTTTAGTCCCTGATTGAGCATAAAGTTTATTTTAGCACACCGAACCCCTCAAAGCCTATTTCTAAGCCATACCAAAGCCTTCAAAACTTATTTCTAAGTTATGTAAAGGTTATTTAAGGTATGTTAAGCATAAATTGATGTTCCGGAGTATTTGTCGCGTTAAACTGATTACGTTTACGCACCAGTTTGCATATAATTCTCCAGAAAGCGATATAGAGTTTGAAATCGAATACGAGTCAAAATATGAAAAACATCAAACATCAACAAACAAACATTGGGATCAAATAACTTTATTTCATTGATAACTGAACTGTTTACAATGATTACAAGCACAGATGTCACATTACATACCGGTTTTCATACAAATACATCTCACATTTTACGGATTCATCTTATACAACTAAAACGCATGAAATCGCCAACTTTTGTTGACTTTTTCAACTTAACATGTATTTCAGGGAATTAGTGGACCACGCGGGTATTTAGTCAAGAAAGCAAGTGTCAAGACTCCATGCCACATTTTGAAGGGTTTGTCCGTTATATACCGTCTCCTTGCGGTGATATAGTGGTCAAAGCCTTAACATTTTAAAACTTGCATTTTGATGTACGATACTATGACAATTTATTTTCATTTGATGGTTTGTAAAACCATATACTTAACTAATGTTGCGTTTTGAAACGGTTATGGCAATGGCATTGGAGCTTGTTTTATTCATTTAGTATGTTCACTTCTATTGTATGCAATGAGAATCAATCAGATCACACCTCGTGCTTCCGCTATGAGCGGGTGTGACAGAAGAAGGTCTCACTCTGTGAAAAAATGGACAAAACATAAACATTTGTGTTCAATTCAATAATCACAAAAGCTAAACAAAGTCGGCGGCTGGGTAAAAAAAGGGCGCAAACAGAGGAAAGGAACATTCGCATCCATCGAACTGAACGACAGATCATGTCCGACGAACCTGCAACTTATAATACACTCCGATGTGGGGCCCTTAGGGCAGTTTACTCCAACCGGCACGTGCCAGCACGTGGAAGGTGTGCTTCAGATGTCGCCGGAAGATAAGCAGGGTAAGCAGGAAACTGAGATGAAAGTGGTGAAGGTGTTGGATGTTGGTAGTGTGGACCCCTGCGTTGTGCCACCGGAGGACGCCGGAAAATTGAATCTACCGGCTCCTCACTTACACATTGATTTTGACGAAGATGGTTGGAGGCGGTGGTGGTGGTTGATGGTTGAAGGGAAAAAGTGGGGGTTGTGGTGGGTGGTTGTTAACAGAAAAATGAGGAGTGGGGAAGAAGAAGGGTGGGATGGGGGTAGGGGCCACTCAATTAATAATTTATTAAAATAATACTTGTAATGACCAAATTACCCCTGAGGAAAAGGACAGAATATCAGGATTTAATTTTAGGAATTTGAGTTGATTTCACTTTTGGACCAAAATGGCAACAAAACTGAAACCACTGGCACCCAGATGCAAAAGGTTTAAGATTTAGACTAAAGTGGCAAAACTGTCCAAATTTTTTACTCTTTTGTTTATGTATTATGGTTTCACTACCAGACTTTCACACATGCTTGCAGCACACAATGATTATTAATAGGGTAAATTACTTTTTGAGTCCTTGTATTTTAGTGGTTTTAACTAGTTGAGTTCAAAAGCAAAAAGTTTAACGACCTGAGTCCCTATAAGCATTTTCATTAACCATTTGAGTCTTTTTGGGTCCAAATTTTAACCTGTTGAGTCCAATTTTTGGACTCAAATCGTTATAAAATGAACAAAAAAGGGACTCAAAACGTTATAAAATAAATGGCTAGGGACTCAGGACGTTAAACTTTTTGATTTTGGATTCAAGTGGTTAAAACCACTAAAACACAGGGACTCAAAAAGTAATTTACTCTTATTAATATTTGTTGCATTGTTATAATGAATAAAATAAAATAGGCATTTTAATCCTGTAGGATAAACAACTAAAACACATGTAAAGAAAATGTTGTACTGTGTATAATTTACTTATGAGAGATATTTAAATAAATCCATTAGCTTTTGTATCTGTTCGATAATGTACTCAAACTAAAAGAAAAAAAAAAGGTTTTGTGAAAAGAAAAGTAAACATCATCTTCAAACCCAACTCCCAGTCAACTTTATTCATAGAGAGCACTTTCTAAAACAAAAATTGAAAAAAAAAAAACAATGCTTTTTTAACTAGAAAAAAACGTTATTAAAAAAATTAATAACATCGAAAGCACTTTCTAAAAGAAAATAATGCTTTTTTAAATTTGAAAAAAAAAAAGTTATTTTAAAAAATTTAGTAAACAGTTGAAAGAAAATAAAACTACTTAAAAACGTTCATAATTTTTTTTAAATAACAATAAAAGATAAAACATGACAAAAGAAAAAAAAAAGCACAAAAAGGTTTTAGTTATATTAATATGAAACTTGAGGGAAGGTGTACATTCATTAAAAATAAAGATTGATCGGTACGTTTAGCAGCAACCTTTAAAAATGATATGGAAATTAATTGCAAGTTATGACGTATCCAAAAATGAAGATGCTCCGAGTATGATGATTAAATAAAACTAATGAAAAGTTATGACGTATCCAACGTGAAAAATTAGAGGATTTTCACTAAATTTACATACAAATAAATATACGTGTTATTTATGTTCACTTTCACTGTGTAAGAGCTACACGGCGAATCAAACTGCGTCTAAAAACAAAGCTATGATGAATGAGATGTTGATGATCGAAGTTGTGATTGGAACCCTATATGATGTGAAACACCGTAACCAGCTATATGTTTATGAAGATTCGGATCAGTCGTTGCAAGGGATGGTGTGTCAGTCAGTGGGAAGGTGTCGTGTTGGGTGTGTTCATGAGTTGCTGCTGAGACGTTGGTTCAGTGAGTGCGGTTGCCGCTGAGAATATGAGACTGCTCTTGTTGTCACTGCTGGGTCAAGGTTACCACTGCTGGCTTGCGAGTCGCTAATGCTCATGGACTGCTAGTGATTTCTTTAATAAGTTTCACAATTATTTTCATTCAAACAAGTCCATGAGCTTAAGAACCAACTGGAACGAGTAATCTTTTCATATATATAATAAAAAGTGTTTCGGTTTTTTATAATATTAACCAATAATAATAACAATCAAGGTTCATATCTTTTCTAGAGATCTTTTCTTCTAGATCACAAGTGAAAAACAATAACAAAATCTAACCTACAAGAACAACCCGACTAACGACATGGTGACAACTTAAAATGTTTATATAAACTACGAACAATGTGTCAAAAAACGTGAATACAGGTTCTTGAATCATCCGGCTTTAGATGTTCTTGCTACAGGTGGAAGTACAACCGAATTAAGGTCAGCAGGATAAGGAGACCACAACCCTAATCCTCCTCTGCTTTCTTTTAATCCACTGTTGTTGCCTTTAAACTCATTTAAGGATTTAACCCACTCGATTTTAGAGGAATGTTCACGAGTGTGTGGGTGTAATATAAAGATCGAGTTATATTCACAGTTTGGGAACATGAAGAACTTGAAACTGCCCTTTAATCTGTAAACAACAAACCCAAAACTTAACTGATCTCTTGGCGTGAATAGATTCACCTCGTTGAACCACAGGCAACTAAATAAGTTGTTCAGTGGTGTATGTTCGCGTATAATTATAGCTCCTTCCGGTACATCTGGTTTACAAGAAATATGACATCAGACTTCAGAACAATGTCCAACTAAAAGAAAATCCAAAAGTAAAAATATTTGTTTTCTACAGAGTTTCAATTCATAATAATCCATCTTTACAAAATATTAACATCGACACGTCCATAATTAAAGATAAACATCTCTAATATACAGTTGCTAGCTAATTCTTAAAGTGAAAATTTTATAGAATAAAGTTTTCATAGTGTTCCAATAAAGTCACTTAAACTTGTTTTTGTCTCAATAAACTCGCTAAAGTTTCTAGTAGTGTGCTAATACTAGATTTTTTACGTATTTAACAAAAAGTTACCATGCTGATGTGGTATTGAAATTTGTTTTTTTATATTTTAAATTTGAGCCCCACCAAGACCCGACTCCTATCTTCATCCTCATTCCCAACAGTGCACTCTAATTGCAACTTCCGGCGATTTTCCGGTAGCTATTACCGACCATTGAATCCCGCTGGCCTCCACCTCCAACTTCCGGCAAAGCGGCTGAACGGAGCCAAGACATAGGATGATCTGCCATGCCCGAAGCCAGCGCTGAGCGGTAAAAGCAAGAGCGAGTGGAAAATAACCGTTGCAGCAGAGTAAGATTGAGGTCTATTTGTCATTTTAGTGTAATCGTGAATTGAAAGCTTGAAACCACCGAAGAGTCTCACTATGATCAAATACGGTTGCAAGATCTTCTACGGTGTTGAGGAGCTGTTACTCGGTAAGAAAGACAATTGATCCGAAAAAAAAGGTATGGGATTGAATATCGCAGGGGACGTTGAGAAGGTGAATGGTAATGAAATGGGTTGTAGTATTTTTGTAAAGAAATTCCTATCAAAAAAGAACGAACCGGTTGTTATAACTGGACTCATGATCGATTGGAGAGCTTGTCGAGATTGGGTTTTTGATGTTTAAAATCCTAATCTTCAGTTCATTTCTTTCAAGTTCGGTAATTCTAAAGCTCGGGTGCCTTTATTTTTTTCCCAAAAAATAAGTTTATTACCCTAGGTTTAAGAACTTATATCTGTTTTTGTGTTTATGTTTGTGCCTATACATCTCTATACCAGTTTAGTTCTTTACCTGGAGATGAAAAAGACCCCCCCTAGCTCACCTGTGGAAACTTCTGAATTACGTTTGTGCCTATATGTCTCTATGCCAGTTTAGTTCTCGGATATTCAGTTTCTTGGGGAGTTATGGATAACGCATCGAGCAGGGATTGAAGGCTATAGTGGTTCTAATGGTGTAATCATGTAATAGGCCTCCTACAGGGTGGTTCCTTTTTCTATATGTTTGTCCTGGTATCTATTCCTTTGGTATATAGCTTCTTGCTGTTACCAGTTTTGTAGGAAAAAAAAAAAAAAAAAAAAAAAAACTTAGTTCTTTAAGATGAAGATAGGGGTGGATGTTTTGGTGGGGTCCACATTTAAAAAAAAAATAGAAAAAGAAAAATTAAATGCCACATCAGCATGATAACTTGTTAAATAGGTAAAAAAATTTCATTGGGACAAAAAAAGTTTTGAGCGACTTTATTGGAACACTATGGAAACTTGGTTACTGTTTCATGAAGTTTTCCATTTCTTAAAAGTCGGCTCTTTTTACTCAGTAACCAACTAACCATGAGAACCCATTACCACAAAACTCACTGGACCCGTTTATATCCTACTAACCTACGGAATCGGTTGCATCTTACGCTTGGCCAGTAGCCTTTAAGAGGCTATTCCTCAAAAGTCAGCTAATGATAAGCGGCTGATTCTGAGCAGGAGCCAAAACTAGCTTCAACTGGTTTCTTGCCTTAATCCGTTGAAGGTCACTTGCCCGCTGGTTAGGTGGGTATGGGTAGGGCACGTTAGTTTTCCCTAATGGGTTCTCATAGTTAGCATAAAAAATAAGTAAAATGTGGACTCACATACAGAACATTTTCTTAAACTATGTTAACGGTCAAACATCACAATTTTCATGAAATAAGTATATAACAATAAAAAGATGTTGGAATGTTACCGCTTCTGGTTTGCTTCAACGGGGTCCAAGGCTCCAATCCCTCATAACGATATATTTTCATGTGGTGATCAATAAGAGGCCGAGCATATCGCTTCCTTCTTTTGTTAGAATCAGCCTCCTCGTATATGTTCTTATGATGCTTGTGCTGAGCTATGGCAAACGTATGCTTTCCACGCCACAAATATCTGCCCATGTCAAAAGCCTTAGGAACATTCAGCCGTTATATAAATATATACAACAAAATGACTATACCTTTCCAACATAAGCAAAGGATCAACAATAAGCTCCATTTTTCCATCAATCCAGATGCTGTATAGAGCTTGAGGAAAAAGCCGATGAGTCAATATTTTAGGAACCTTCCCGTTCCTTCTAGGCTCATCATATGGTGGATTCTTAAGCACGATAAGACGCCAAATACCGACCCATTCATCGTCTCTCACACTAACATTACTCTTTATAAAATCTAAGGATATCTCATCCACCACCATAAGAAAACAAAACAGTTTCTTGGATCTGGGACTTACATTTGATGGCTGGTGAGGTGTATCATATCCGTCAAATATTCCAGACGCAACCACAAATTTACATTTTTTTACATATTCCTTGTCTTTGGGAGACATTTCTGCACCCCCGTTTCTCATAAAACCACAATGTACCTAATAAGGAAAAGACTAAATTAACCCTCTATGAATCTATGTTGTCAAAGACGCAAGGCGCAGGCGAGGCGCATCGGCCTCGCCCGGAGCCTAGGCGCAAAAAAAGCGTGGGCTTTTTTAAGAAAAGCGCGCATAGAGAAAAAAAATATAAAAAATACGTTATGCTTTGAAAATAAATAAGATTCCACATATAAAATTAAAAAACTATTATATATGCCGTTTAAGAGGAGGGGGGGGGTGCAAAAATGATTTTCTGAGCTGGGATTTGGTTGAACTCGTGCGTGCGCACGTCCAGCGGGCAAGAATGCAGCTCCGAAAACCCGGGCCCCGCGTCAGACGGTTTTTGCACGCGCTCGGTTTCTTTTTTTTGTGCATTACCTTTTATTTTCTGCTTATGCTGCGCCTCAGCACACCGTTTTTGCGCCTAGGCGCGCGCTTTTTGACGCCTCAGCAGCGTTTTTTTCAAAAAAAGCCCATTTTTGCGCCTAGGCTACCACCAGGTGCTATAGGTGCGCCTCGCTGCGCCCGAGCGCCTAGGCGCGCGCTTTTTGCGCTTTTGACAACATAGCTATGAATTGAAATCAAATTGACAACACAAGATAGTTAGACAGGTGAACCACCTTCATGCTTGATTTGAGCTTAAAACTATCGTCTCTCTGTTTCCAGCTTTGATGCCCTCCAAATAGTGGAGAAGACTGTGACCCATTTGTGCTTGCATCATCCTCTTCAAAGTACGATAAACTTTGAACAAATTTTGAAGGAGACCTTTTTTCTGGAATAACTACTTTTTCTGGGTCACTAGCCAGGGGAATAGAACATCCTAATATAACATATCAACGATATTAACCTCTATTTTTGTAAAGATTTATAGTTTTCAAACATGGAAATCGGTAGCAGGCTTACGATGTGGCGGAGTTACCAGCCCCATTGTGTGTAACATCTGAAACACTGTGCTGTCTTTGTTACAAATAGCTGCAGAGTAGCAATAAGGAACATCAATACATACAATAGAAACATGAAAGAAAAACAAATTGTATGCGTACAACTCCAGTACCTGAAAGGAAAACAAGAGATGACTGGCAAGTCCATATATGAAACAATAGAACAGCTAGAATGAGCAACATCCATAAAATACCACCGACTAAAAGCAAACGAATGAATCCCCTTTTCCAAATGATCTTAATCGGGTAGTCTGAAGATAATTTATCTGCATCTAACAATAGGTCATATCACCATCACTGTTCATATCAAAAGCCTCTGAATATGTGTGCACTAAAAACAACAATCTATGCAATAAAATCATGTTCTTTGATTATCTGAATATCTTAATCCATGATGCATTGATGCATCACAGGGTATGTAAATGAAATACAAGTTATACAAGGTTTTTAGTGCTGCAGGGCATATTGCATCTAAATCAAGTAAGAAATCTATGATGATCAGCACATACGCAAAATCATAGTCAATTTTTGCAAATTACCTTTAATCTCAAAGATAACTTATCTGCACCTAACAATTGTTCAAATCACACCTCAAACCTTTGAGGGGCCCAAAGCAAGATGCAATTTGGGAGTCTTATTCCGAAGAGAAAATTTTCTGGGCCGGCTCTATCAAACAAACTTAGGCGTAAGCAGTTTTCGGTAGGACCAAAGATACCCAAAGAAAGACCGGAATTGGACTGAAACGTTATACTTCGATTGGTCGTCGGTTCTCTAGTATAGCAATATTAGGGTTTTGGAGGTGAATACTTGGTTGGACATCTTAAGTTAAAGTGTTGAACATTTGAACTATATGATTGCTGCTGCCAAATTATTTCTATCTACCATTTTACAAAACTGAAAGTGATGACTGGTGCCTGTCTTGGTTACTATTAACAAATCTGTGGGACTAAGTTATCAGGAAATTTCACTTTATTTTGATGAAAGATGTCAGCAATTTGCTTCTTTTTATCGCATTTCTAAACAATTATGCAGTTGTCTATGAAAAAGAAAAGAGTAGAAATACATACTGGGGAGCAATGGAATGTGTGATTTATCACTGGAGTACCAGTGCATTGCTTACATGTCAAAACCCAAAACCGGGCCTCTTGTTCTGTCTTCTAACCTTTTATTTTGGAAATTTGATGATGTAATTTTCGACTTTTACTTACTGTTCTCTAACTCCCCACTTAGTTACTATCAAGGTGTTACTAGGTAGTTAGTTGTGAAAATATTTGTGAAGTCAGCCCCACTACACTTACTGGGAAACTGAAGAAGTATGCTTTTGCCCTAAGTACTGGTTAATTCTTACATCAATTTTATGAGCCCCATGTAATTTCCGGGTGGTTTGTAATGCCTATGTTCTGCTTTGTTATTTTGATATGGGTTCATAGCTATAGCTTTGGGAGTGATCTGCAAAGTTTTATCCTCTTTTCAGCAAAAAAAAAAAAAAAAAAAAAATTGTATAAGTGGAACGGAAATACTTAGTTTGTTAACTACTTAACTGCTTTATTCAACCAGGAAATGAGCTAAAACACAAGTTAAGTAATAACATACTAGTGGAAGCCCGTTGCGGCGGGAGCTCGTTACATATGCAATTTAAGAAAAAGAAACAATTATAAATGTGCATGAACAAATGTATGAACGCATATTGATACAAACATGCTGTAAATTAAGGCTTTTGAGCACATGCTAACCTTTAAACCATCAATATGGTAACAAATGCTTGGCAAAGTGTATATAACTGTTATATAAAACTATACAGCCAACATAACATATAAATTTACCAAATATACGGATTACGGAGTCACTTGACCGGTTTTTACTTGATCACAACAGTAAAGCAAAAGCAAAAGCATAATGAATCACACAGTATGTAAGTTCCACAAATACTGCAGGGCATATTACATCCAAATCAAGTAGAAAACCTAATAACAGTTAGCTAGTTTACAAATACAAATTAATGTTATCACAAATTACCTTTGATCTGGAAGTTATCAACTGAACGGTCAGGCCGACGGCTTGCGCGTAGAGAGACAGACCGGTGAACGTCATTATCCATACTTAGAGCTCTACTACATTCAGATCTACATAATCGAAGGGGAAAACATTAACTACTTTATCAGAATAGTTGAATCTAAGGAAGAAACAATGGAGTTTTCAGTACCTTCGGTGTGGATCAACAATAGTTTGAAGTGCTGTCGATTTCTGAGCACGAATTACAGCAGTGAAATCAGCAATGGCAAGGAGTTTTAGAGGGGGTGTTTGGGATCTTGAATTCAAGTCCTGAATCTGGAATCTCGAATCATGAATTCTAAATCTCGAACGATGAATGTTGAACGACTCCAAGCATTGTGAATACTTTACCTCGTTGTTTTGTGGGTATTAAGAATTGGACGATTATGTCCATCTACTGTTTAACTGTTTTGATGCCAATTTGTGGCGGTTTAGGGTTTGTTTTTTCGCTGTTTGTTTCCTTTGATTGTTAAATTCAATGGAACTAGTGTCCGAATCAAATTCATAACCTATTTGATTCTCACTTAAGACAGATGGATTCATCCATCATGCAGTCATGTTGTGTCAATGTCCTGTAAAAGTTAATAAGTTGTTTTTTGAGTGTTTGGGTTTACTTATTTTAGAGGGTTTGTGTGTTTGAGAAGTTATTTTTGAGAAGTCAGATCAGTTATGACTTATATAAGTTAATAAGTCATTTTGAGAAGGAATCCCAAACACCCCCAGAGTCTAGATTGCAGGAAATGAGGATGCTCCGATAATCCTCGATTTTGCAATTTGGTTTGTTTATATCCCTTTTGTCGGCAATAAGGGGTTTCAGATGTTTTGATGGGGATGATGAGTAAATCGTCCCACTAGTAAGTTTCCAATAACCAGATTGGTTTCATGTGTTGTGTGCGAATGATCTTTTTTAAGGGGTGTAGATTTCTAACACTACAAAGAGACCCTAATATGAAATTTACGGGTTTGAGGTTTAGTTTAAACTGGTTTGAGATAGTTTTGTATTGAACCGGCGAACCTGTTTAGGTTAACGGGTCGGGTTTGGATCAACTGGTTATGATGGCGGGTTTGTAAGATTAAATATATTATGTATTACTATTTAATCTATAGCCATTATAATCATTTACATAATATAGATCAAAATATATAATAACCTATTAAATAATTAGTTGGTAATTGTTGATGGACCATATTACCCTTATTAACTAATTAGGTTTCCTCATGGGTACTTATATAAGGAGACTTATGTGGAGGTTAAGGGGTTAGACAGTTACACAATTAGACACACCCCATAAGCATAACATCATTACGTTCGACCTCTTCTCCTACGGCCGATACCCTTTTCGGTTTTCTTAGTCACCATCATCAGTCAGCACCCTAAGGAGGAACCAGATCACCTTGACAAAGATGTCGAACTCCATGTCCTCTTCTCTCACTGGATTCTCCACTGCACTGTCTGCGGTGACAGGTATGTTTTCATGTTTTCCATTATGTTTAAACAGAACTGATCCAACATGTGGTATCAGAGCATATGTTGATTAGTCAGTTCTGTTTTCGTATCCATAATTCTGGGATTGAAACTTGGAAAACGGATTTTTTGTAACTTTAAAACGGTAACAGCCGGTTTCGAGTCATGAAGATCGACTCGAGATCTCTGTTTTCGGGAAAAAGGATTAATTATATGTTCACTCGAATTCAATTGGGTTATGTTTGACCGAAATCTGTTTTAAAACCTTAAAAAATTCAGGTTTCGGGTTCCAGAATTCATGTTTTATTTTTTTAGGGTTCATCATGTTCTTAGGAAAATTCGAAAATTCTATTATGTTTTGGAATGTTTTAGGATTAATGAGTGTTTTTTCCATGTTTGATCCAATTTTATCTTTTAAGTTTATTCGAAAACTGTTAAAAGATATACAGTTATAATTTTTCGAAATATTTTGATAAAATTAGATCATCTTGAAACAGGAAATCATATCTCATAATCCCTTAGATTTCGAATTTTCAGTTATGCTTTCACATTCACAGCTGTTAACAGGAAGCTTCGAGATCATCAGATTACGACTCGAGACCATCAGTATCGACTCGAGACCATAAGGTCTCGACTCGAAATCATCAGGTCTTTAAACCTTCACAACTCGAGACCAACAGATCTCGACTCGAGACCATAAGGTCTCGACTCGACATCATAAGGGTTCAAAAGTCTACAACTCGAGACAAAGGTCTCGACTCGAGACATAAGGTCTCGACTCGAGACCATAATGTCATAACTCGAGACCATAAGGTTGCAACTCGAGACCGTGGTTGCGACTCGAGACCTCATCATGACTTGAGATCTCATAAGATATAGTAGTCGAGACCATGGTTCCGACTCGTGACAACAAGGTTGCGACTCGAGACCTCATATGTGACAACCCTCACTAAACCAGGTATCCGTACGACTTAATTAACTATTAATTGTTGCCTAATTACTGTGCTTAACTGAGATTTCTGATAAACTGCTACTTGACTGTTGATACTTGTACATATCTGCATCATACTTGGATTTTTCCGTCACTACATTATTTACTTACTGAACTCTAGTGACAAACATGATGCACAAAAGCACAGTAGCATTTGAACGGATAACCTATTGAACATGCTGATATAGCCAGCATCAGGCAGACACTGCCTCTAAAGGCCTGAATGAGCCAGAAATATTTTACTACACCCGTAGTGTGTGTAGGAATACAAAGGTTGTATAATTGCGTCTCTAGGAATAAGATACAGAGATTGGATGTGCCTAAAACGTACTCTAAGCACAAAACACAGCACTTTTATCAACGCACTAGCTTCTAGCTAATTAATAAAGTGCCAAAATATGAGGAATTATTCCTGACACTTTGCAGAATAAATTGTGTCGTTAAAAATATTATTTACGACGCTTAAAGGATTACTTAAGCACTTTAACGGATTACTATCCAACCGAACAACCGGACTATACCCGGAACATAAAAATATTGCCAGAAATATTATTGGTATTTTCTGAGCCAGTTAGGGTCCCTGATTACCCTAACACCCGCTTTATAACGCATTAAACAACTAACGGGGTTAGTCCCTAAAGTTAACCGACTTAACCAAACTAAGCTCTAACTGTACGATCAAGATCCAACCGGGTGACCCCACCCCCCTTAGGGCCGGTTTGGTCCCTTTGGAACTAGAGGGTACAAGCTTTTATTATTTTATTAGTTTCGTGGATATCTAGACGACTTGAAACCGTTGGACGATGATCTCACTTTTCTCTATAAATACACACACTCTCACACACATAGAACACACACACCACCCAACTCCACTCTCTCTCTTGCTCCCTCTCCCTCTCTCGGCCGTGAACCACCACAACCATCCATCCATTTTCGAGTTCGTGTCTTGCCATTCCAAGCATATACTAGTGTCGGGGATCACGCATAAGGAAGCCGGAAGCAGACGGAAGTTGGAGGACCACGTGCATTTGCTTTTATCCACGTCATTTCCGACTAGATTCCTCCCTAGCCCCGAGCTAGAGGTATAACATTTAAAACTTGTTCTTGAACATATCTAAAGTGGTTAAAAGGATTTTTAACGGTTAAAAGTCGGTAACCCACCTTTTGAATCTAAAAAGTCTACTAAAACATGAAAATCGTTGGATAAAAGGTCACGTCTTGTGTAAATGTCGTAGTATTTGAATATGTTGATTGTAGAGACCCGATCTACGATGTGGTGGCTCTTATCATCGTTTAACCCGACTTTGTTAAGGTCCTGAATCTTGACATACACTTGTTTCTTTTGTACAAGGGTTAAAAGGTGAAACTCCACCACACGGGAAACATGAACTTGTGTAAAAGTGTTTTGACATGAAAAATAGTATTTAAAACGAGCCGATCTACGTATGTACAAGTGGTACATTCGTAGAACCAAGTGTCGAGAAAATCATGTTTTATATAAGTTGGATAACATGTTAACAAAGATGATTTTTATAAACTACAAGTGTATGAACACTTGTGAAACGAAAGATCCGACAAAATAACAATTTTTATAAAAATTGTCGGGAAGTTGTAAAGAGTGATTTGTTCCAAAAAAACGGGGTTTTTGCAAGACTAAACTATTTTATACATAGATCCACTAAATATAACGAGATCTACACAATAGTTTTAGAAAAAAAAACTACAAGTTCATGTAATATTGTGATTTTACATACTAGCCTACGAATTTGAAGTGTTGAAACTTATGTAAAGTATCGGAAATTGATTTGGTTGATTTGAAGAATTGTTTAAATGATTTTGTAAAAGAAAATGATACGCTTGAAAGCGTGGCCACCTCCAGTTACAGGGGAAACTCTGGCGAATTTTTTCTAAAAATCTAACACTTAGAATTATTTACAAGTGTTAAACTATTTTGAGATGTTTTCAAACTATATTTCGCCATGACTTTATTTATTAAATAATCGGAGGTGGGATTTTCACAAAAACTAAACGTGATGAATATTTATTCGATAAATATATTTTTCACAACACTGTTTATGATTATTTTGTGAAAATGTATAAATATTATTTTTAGAGTAAAAATAATATTTACTAACTTTGTCGAACCCAAAATAATACCAACGCCTATACGACAAACATATAAGTTACAACGGTAATTACTATTACCACTAAATCGCCAAAACGTAACTTACGCTTTATACGGAAATATTCATAAACGCATATGTTGTCAACGTATTATTTTGGAAAGTATTATGTAAAGAGAAAATATATTTTTTTTGAGAAAAATAATTATATTTTGGAATGAGAAATAAAATATATTAAGTGAGACTTAATATTATAAATGTCACACCCCCAAAATCCACCTGCGGATAACACCCGCTTCGAGGGCGTGACTGACCAGGATCCAGCCACCAATTATACTGAGCATTTAATTAATAGTAGAAATATTTAAAATCCGAAGTAATTAACAACATTAGAGTTTAGATTCGGTAATTAGTTTAACAAAACAGCGGAAGCATAAACCAAAATAGTTTTAAAGACAGTTCATTGATCAAAACAGTTATCCCAACACACGGGTTTGACGAACACTACACTTCCCCAAGTAGCAGCTCCTGAATCATTGGTTACCTGCAAAGCATGCAGTAAGGAGTCAACAATAATGCTGAGTGAGTTCACTAGTTGTCCAGTTTTAATTACCAAAAACTTGTTTCACCGGTTAATTTATCCGTTTATACATGCCCTGGGGAGCTACCCCAAAAGTTAGCGACTAAACTGTTTTTCCAATACCGAACACTAGGTAACCGTTGCGTATCCGCAGGATGCCCCGATGTCAATGTTCTATCATCATTGACGGATTTCTGAGTCTATTAGTTCACGCCCGTCCCAAACCAGGGCACGGTGTGAGGCTGGTAAACACCTAAATAGCGCTATCAACTAATAACCCGCTCGCCTAACCCGGCGACTAATCGGTATTTGTAGTAGGGACTTGAGTGATAGAGTTTCGTTTAGTGCCGTTAGTTGCAATCCGTATAAACAGTAATTAACCAAAAGGTTTCCCAATACCCGGGAAGGAAAAGTAAGTTGTGTTCCCAATAACCAGGGAAAGTATGTAAATGGTATCCCCTTTTACCAGGGGATAGGATTGTCCAAAAGGTTTCCCAATACCAGGGAAGGAAAAGTAAGTTTTGTTCCCAATAACCAGGGAAAGTATGTAAATGGTATCCCCTTTTACCAGGGGATAGGGTTGTTGGTCTCGTGTCCCAAACCACCGGGACGCATGCTTTTAAGTTGTGAACTCACCTTGGGTTGCTCGGTAGGTTTAGGTTACTTGTCAATCACGTTGGTCACCACGTCCTAACATGGTTACCGGTATAGGTCAGGTTCGGTATACAAGTATTCACGTAAAACTTACACATAACTAACATGTATCAAGCATATAAGTAAACAGTGGGTTAATGGGCCGGCCTAAATAATTAAGCAGTCAACAGCAACACATAGTTCATTTAACAGATAGCCCAAGTTAACACAGAATGGCCCAATAACCAGAATGGACAGCCCACTCGCAACCAGCTGGTCTCGAGTCGCAACCAGGTGGTCTCGGCTTGTCACGCTGTGGTTACGAGTCGTAACCGTGGTCTCGAGTCATCATGTTTTGGTTGCGAGTCGCAACGGCGTGATTTCGAGTCGCAATCTCGTGGTTTCGAGTAGTCATGCTGTGGTTGCGAGTCGCAACTACGTGGTCTCGAGTTGTCTTGCCTTGGTTGCGAGTCGCAACGACGCGGTTGCGAGTCGTAAGCTGTCCCTTTCACGTACACGTGATGATGCAGATGCAACAGTCCGAAATTGTACCATGTATTCAGACCCAGATTAGGAAACAACCAATAAGGTTTCACTAACACTTTTCCTAAACTGACCAGCAATGAAAATAGATCAAACTTTGCCATTTTTACATCTTCAAGTCATATTCAAACAAGTTCATCTTATGTTCATCATTTTCTAGGGTTTTCATGCCAACATAAACACACATTTATGAACCGAAAATCACATATTTCTAGCAAGATCATCATGCAAGAACAAGAAACACACATGTTTGTAGCCGAAATCTCATATTTAACAACATCATTTTGCAAGGACAATGAAGCATAGATTGGTTAGCCATGAATACTCTTAGACTACCATTTTCTAACCATTTTTAAACATGTTACCACATATTGTCAAGCTTTACAAACCAACCTAAGAATCATGCATCTTGTTTCTAACCAAACATTTCTAGTTCATTTATCACACATAATTTCTACACACAAAATAGAACACTAACCGGTTTGAGAAGAAGAAGCCGTAAACAAGGAAAAGAACCGAGAAGATGGAGTGTCCGAGTTAGTGGTCTTGACCGAGTCCTTGTCCGGGATCCTTGCTTGAACCGAAAATTGAAAGGGATTGGGGTGTGTTGTTGAGGGTTTCTAGTTGAGAGAAAAATAGTAGAAGTGTGTTTGTGTGTTGTGTATGAAATGAGGGAAAGTGGGGAAAGATGGGGTATATATACCAAGGGATGTTTCGGGTTGGGCTTGGGGTTTCGGCCCAAACCGGTTACGGCCCAAAGGCCCACTCGCAACCGCCCGGTTGCGAGTCATGGTCTCGACTCACGTACATTTATATATAATACGTACATTCAACACACATTAAGCAAATAAAGATCACGTTTCCATTTAATAATATTTATATACACAAAATATTACAAGGTGTTCGTTCGGAAAAACCTCGAGTGTCACATTATCCCCAAGTTTTAAGAACTTTCGTCCCGAAAGTTGAAGCAGCCACTGCCAAGCTAGCGTGTTTTAACGGGGTGTCACATCATCCCCCCGTTAGTTTGGAATTTCGTCCCGAAATTCGGTTGTAGCTTCAGTGCTGGGGTTTTCGTTTGGGAATAACTGGGGATACTTGGACTTCATCTGGTCCTCCCGCTCCCAGGTAAGCTCTGGGCCGCGACGTGAGTTCCAACGAACTCGAACAAGAGGTATTCTAGTGCTCTTGAGGACCTTAACATCCCGGTCCGTGATTTCGACAGGTTCTTCGACGAATTTCAACTGTTCGTCGATCGTGAGTTCCTTCAGAGGAACTACGTGCGTCTCATCTGACAGACACTTCTTCAGATTCGACACATGGAAAACGTTTGTGAACTGCACCGAGTTCTGCTGGTAAGTTCAGTCTGTAGGCCACCCTGCCTATTTTCTCAAGGATTTCGAAAGGTCCAACGTACCGTGGGTTGAGTTTGCCTCGTTTACCAAAACGAACCACACCCTTCCAGGGTGAAACTTTGAGTGATACCCGCTCCCCAACCTGGAGCTCAAGTGGTTTCCTGCCCTTATCGGCGTAGGCCTTCTGCGTTGTCGTATTTGAGCAATCCGCTCAGTAGTGTCTATCACATGTTCTGGACCAGTGATTTGACTATCCCCCACCTCTGCCCAATAAAGAGGTGACCGGCATTTACGTCCGTACAATGCCTCAAACGGAGCAGCTCTAATGCTGGTGTGGTAGCTGTTATTATACGAGAATTCCACGAGTGGCCGATGCCTTTCCCAGCTGTTGCCAAAGTCGTTTACACAAGCGCGAAGCATGTCTTCTAATGTTTGAATAGTGCGTTCGGACTGCCCGTCCGTCTGTGGGTGATATAGATATGCTGTGCTCATAACTAAACGTGAGCCAAAAGACTTGTGCATTGCTTGCCACAGTTCCGAAGTAAAACGTGCATCTCGATCAGAGATGATAGAGGTGGGCACCCCGTGCCTCGAAACCACTTCCTTGAGGTATATCTTCGCCAGAGTGGAGAATTCATCTGTTGTCTTCGATTGCCAAGAAGTGTGCGGATTTCGTGAGTCGATCCACGATCACCCAGATAGTGTCGTTTCCGCGCTGTGATCTAGGTAGGCCAGTAACGAAATCCATGGAAATTTGCTCCCATTTCCATTGTGGTATCTCTGGTTGTTAGAGTAGGCCTGAGGGTTTCTGATATTCCGTCTTGACTCGCGCACAAGTCAAACACTTGCTGACGTAAGTTGCTATGTGGGCCTTCATGCTAGGCCACCAATACGTAGTCTTAATATCGTGGTACATCTTATCCGAACCAGGGTGTACTGAGTAGCGAGATTTGTGCGCTTCTTTCATCGCAAGTTCCCGTAAGTCGCCATAGAGTGGGACCCAAATGCGTCCTGTTACATAATAAGCACCGTCTTCCTTCTGTTCTAAGCGTTGCCTTGACCCGCGTAGGGCTTCAGCTCTAACGTTCTCTGGTTTCAGTGCTTCTATCTGAGCAGCTCGTATTTGCGAAGGTAGACTAGAATGGATCGTGAGTTGTAAAGCTCTTACGCGTTTAGGCGTAGTGTCCTTCCGACTGAGGGCGTCTGCCACTACATTGGCCTTGCCCGGGTGATACCTGATAGAGCACTCGTAATCATTCAGCAGTCCGACCCATCGTCGCTGTCGCATATTCAGTTCCTTCTGCTTGAATATGTGTTCTAAACTTCCGCGGTCGGTGTAGACGGCGCACTTGGTTCCGTATAGGTAATGCCGTCATAACTTAAGTGCGAAGATCACTGCTCCCAGTTCCAAATCAAGCGTTGTGTAGTTCCTTTCGTGCGTCCTAAGTTGTCGAGGGGCGTAAGCAATAACCTTCTCGCGTTGCATCCGTGTGTAACTGGGATCCTGATTCGAAGCATCATGGTATACCGCTAGATCACCCGTACCCTAGGGTGAAGATGATGCTCAGTGCATTACAAAGTTGGGATTCGAAAGCTGAAAAGACGTCCTCCTGTTTTGGTCTTTCACGAACACAACACCCTGCTGTGCCAACGAGACTTAAGCTGTGCGACCTTCGAAAATCTTGTGATTAAGCTGCGATAGTATCTAGTGGGACCAAGAAACTCCTGTATCCTCGAAGGGATCTTTGATGTTGATCAGTTCCTAACAAAATGGATCTTAGCGAGATCCATGTGTATTCCCACTTCGTTGTTTGATAAAAAGAAAATGTGTACTTCCCGAATCCTGAAGTCATACTTAGGTAGACTTCGCACGTAGACGCTCCTCCCCTAGAAGCTCTATAATGGAATACAAGTGTTGTTCAAGGTGCCCCTTTCTCCTAGAAGTGATTCAAAACGTACTAGATAAACACAGTTGCAGTGTGATCCATAAAGCAGCTGGTGGGTTGTTCACCCCAAAAGGTCATGGAATAATTCATCCGGTGTCTCCTGGAAATGGCCTTATTGCGTTCACTATGCCGTTTTAGGAACATCCTCCCTCTGGACTTCCATCTGATGTTAGTTCGTTCGCTACTCAATCTTCACATTGGAGCATGACCCATGTAACTGGTCAACAGGTTGTCAATACAGGATCGAGACAAACGGTTATGGGCTGTCACCTTGATGAGTTCTTAATAGTCAGTATACACAAGAAAAGGCTCATCTTCCCTAGGATAAGTGAGGCTCCCCCAAAGCGAAGAACTAGACCCTACAAAACTCCTGTCCAACGGTTCCTGTAGTTGCTTTGATAGGCCTTGCGACCTTCCTGGCGCAAAATGGTAAAAAGTACAAGTAATCAGGGCTGCCTCAGACGTGAGATCAAACTGAGATTCCGCCTAACAAATTTTCGGAAGAAAAACTGAATGTTCCTCGGATAGCACGCCGAGAGAAACAACGAACAACTGGTGGATCCTCGATCCACTTTTCCTTAGCCTTAACATCCGTAGCGGTTGCTAACACAGCGGAGTAATCCCTCTGTAGACGCTTCTGGCCTTCACAGCTGAAATGGCGCTAACTATTGAACTACTCTGACGCTTTAGAACAAATGCCGATTCTCCACACAAAGTTTTCTCCTCACTGGGTATATTCGCGTGATTCCTGGGTAACCAATTCACACTAACTACTGCGTTGTAACCATCGAGTGTGGTAGAAGGAAGGTCGACATCGGACACTCGTCCCACAAGGTCGTGTTTACATCCTGACGAACTCTTGAGATTCTATTTGACTTGCCATCAGTCGATTCCACATCTGGTTCAGTTTCAAGAAGTATCAGGGTCAAGCAGAACAGAGATGAAGCAAACAACTACCCATACCAGCTACCATGTTGCTACTATGCCTGGCGTCGCCGGCGCCAATCCTAAATGCCCTTCCACGAGCATCATTTCCAATGTTGTTGTTACGGTTGCGAGGATTTCCATTACTATCATCATTCCCTGGTTGTTGCCCTTGATGTTGTTGCGACTGTTGTTTCTGATGTCGTTGCTTGGAATGGTGCGCTACGATCCTTCACTGACAAGTCCACCTTGTCACGTTTCCGTGCCGCGTCCCAAGGTGTACTTATTGAGCTGGCCGTTACGCATTTCCGCACCATTGTCAATTGTCATCGCTTATGGCCCGACTGATTCGTAAGAGCTGGCTCCTATGAGCCGCTGACTAGGGTTAAGGGTTCGATTGGAGTCAATTCGCTGATGCTCGTTGTCGGTGACTAGGGTCGTTCAAATGCTGAAGCCAGTAAGGTACTACGTCTACCCTCTTGACTGAGTAATACACGGTATGTTGAGATAGTGTTGCAGAAGTGATCGCACTTCGGGATTTAAGACGTCAACACGTTAAGTTCCAGTAAGCGAAGAAAGGTGAGAAGGATATAGACCAATCGTTGTCGTTTCAACACCCATCCCGGGGATGTTCGTACAAGCACCTAATGTTCTACACAGTTTGCTAGGCGTTCATATGGGTGTTCAGGTACTACTCGATAGCATCGAGGTTCGAAAGGGGTGCAGGGAGAAGTGAAAAGATCGTGTTCGAGTAGGAGGCAATCATTGCTACGGCTCCTATGAACTGTTGTGTCTCTCATCATACAGATAACGAAACGGAACCCCTTTTTCACTTGTTAAGCCTCATTGGGACTCACATCCACCCCACTATATTATTATGTGTGCACCCACAATAATATTGTGATTTGCATGTTCATCTCAGCTCCTCTTAACTCATGTCAAATGGTTCCCCACACTCGAGTAGATTTCAAAGAGTATCAAGTAGTGTAAGTCATGGAGGTTTAGGGAATTACCACCCTATCAATCACATGATACGAGAAAGTGTACATAAATTCATGTTGGTGTGCTAACGTGCAATCACATGCAATATCGTATGTGGGCTTTCACTAGTTAGGCATACTAGTACGTATAGCGAAACAGGAAACATAAAGTAAGCAAACAAGTAAACACTGGTCCGAGCTATGAGGTCAAAAGTGTTGAGCCTTGCACTTGGAGTGTAGTGTCGTCACGAGTCACGGGTTATAGTCTGGTTTTCTCCAAAAAGATTTACCCCTTTTTAAAACCAAGTTCACTATAACCAATGGCTCTGATACCAATCTGTCACACCCCCAAAATCCACCTGCGGATAACACCCGCTTCGAGGGCGTGACTGACCAGGATCCAGCCACCAATTATACTGAGCATTTAATTAATAGTAGAAATATTTAAAATCCGAAGTAATTAACAACATTAGAGTTTAGATTCGGTAATTAGTTTAACAAAACAGCGGAAGCATAAACCAAAATAGTTTTAAAGACAGTTCATTGATCAAAACAGTTATCCCAACACACGGGTTTGACGAACACTACACTTCCCCAAGTAGCAGCTCCTGAATCATTGGTTACCTGCAAAGCATGCAGTAAGGAGTCAACAATAATGCTGAGTGAGTTCACTAGTTGTCCAGTTTTAATTACCAAAAACTTGTTTCACCGGTTAATTTATCCGTTTATACATGCCCTGGGGAGCTACCCCAAAAGTTAGCGACTAAACTGTTTTTCCAATACCGAACACTAGGTAACCGTTGCGTATCCGCAGGATGCCCCGATGTCAATGTTCTATCATCATTGACGGATTTCTGAGTCTATTAGTTCACGCCCGTCCCAAACCAGGGCACGGTGTGAGGCTGGTAAACACCTAAATAGCGCTATCAACTAATAACCCGCTCGCCTAACCCGGCGACTAATCGGTATTTGTAGTAGGGACTTGAGTGATAGAGTTTCGTTTAGTGCCGTTAGTTGCAATCCGTATAAACAGTAATTAACCAAAAGGTTTCCCAATACCCGGGAAGGAAAAGTAAGTTGTGTTCCCAATAACCAGGGAAAGTATGTAAATGGTATCCCCTTTTACCAGGGGATAGGATTGTCCAAAAGGTTTCCCAATACCAGGGAAGGAAAAGTAAGTTTTGTTCCCAATAACCAGGGAAAGTATGTAAATGGTATCCCCTTTTACCAGGGGATAGGGTTGTTGGTCTCGTGTCCCAAACCACCGGGACGCATGCTTTTAAGTTGTGAACTCACCTTGGGTTGCTCGGTAGGTTTAGGTTACTTGTCAATCACGTTGGTCACCACGTCCTAACATGGTTACCGGTATAGGTCAGGTTCGGTATACAAGTATTCACGTAAAACTTACACATAACTAACATGTATCAAGCATATAAGTAAACAGTGGGTTAATGGGCCGGCCTAAATAATTAAGCAGTCAACAGCAACACATAGTTCATTTAACAGATAGCCCAAGTTAACACAGAATGGCCCAATAACCAGAATGGACAGCCCACTCGCAACCAGCTGGTCTCGAGTCGCAACCAGGTGGTCTCGGCTTGTCACGCTGTGGTTACGAGTCGTAACCGTGGTCTCGAGTCATCATGTTTTGGTTGCGAGTCGCAACGGCGTGATTTCGAGTCGCAATCTCGTGGTTTCGAGTAGTCATGCTGTGGTTGCGAGTCGCAACTACGTGGTCTCGAGTTGTCTTGCCTTGGTTGCGAGTCGCAACGACGCGGTTGCGAGTCGTAAGCTGTCCCTTTCACGTACACGTGATGATGCAGATGCAACAGTCCGAAATTGTACCATGTATTCAGACCCAGATTAGGAAACAACCAATAAGGTTTCACTAACACTTTTCCTAAACTGACCAGCAATGAAAATAGATCAAACTTTGCCATTTTTACATCTTCAAGTCATATTCAAACAAGTTCATCTTATGTTCATCATTTTCTAGGGTTTTCATGCCAACATAAACACACATTTATGAACCGAAAATCACATATTTCTAGCAAGATCATCATGCAAGAACAAGAAACACACATGTTTGTAGCCGAAATCTCATATTTAACAACATCATTTTGCAAGGACAATGAAGCATAGATTGGTTAGCCATGAATACTCTTAGACTACCATTTTCTAACCATTTTTAAACATGTTACCACATATTGTCAAGCTTTACAAACCAACCTAAGAATCATGCATCTTGTTTCTAACCAAACATTTCTAGTTCATTTATCACACATAATTTCTACACACAAAATAGAACACTAACCGGTTTGAGAAGAAGAAGCCGTAAACAAGGAAAAGAACCGAGAAGATGGAGTGTCCGAGTTAGTGGTCTTGACCGAGTCCTTGTCCGGGATCCTTGCTTGAACCGAAAATTGAAAGGGATTGGGGTGTGTTGTTGAGGGTTTCTAGTTGAGAGAAAAATAGTAGAAGTGTGTTTGTGTGTTGTGTATGAAATGAGGGAAAGTGGGGAAAGATGGGGTATATATACCAAGGGATGTTTCGGGTTGGGCTTGGGGTTTCGGCCCAAACCGGTTACGGCCCAAAGGCCCACTCGCAACCGCCCGGTTGCGAGTCATGGTCTCGACTCACGTACATTTATATATAATACGTACATTCAACACACATTAAGCAAATAAAGATCACGTTTCCATTTAATAATATTTATATACACAAAATATTACAAGGTGTTCGTTCGGAAAAACCTCGAGTGTCACAATAAACACGCATGTATTAATTCCCCCATCCTTGGGAAGGAGATTTACTACCAAGTATATACACGGAACGGTTGTCTAACCGTTTCCCGAAAAATTAAACTATAAAGCTAAGGCACGGCCATCCGTCTAATAGAATTAGCACATGTAGGTCGTTGCGCAGCAGTTGGATATTTGGATTACTTGGTGTTGTGACGCACTCACTGTGAGTTCATGTCCCCCTTTTCTCTTAACTGTTTTCAGTTTTATAAACTGCGGGGGTGAAATACATGTTACTATGATTATGAATATGTTTATACACGGTATGGTTAGCGTAAGGAGGTTTATTACTCAGATCATGTGAGTGGGTAGGCACAACTTGAGGCCATTAATCCTCGTAGTAGGACCGAGGGACAGGAGCGGTAGATCTATCTGGGTGTAGCGAGCCCAGCCCCAGGTCCAGCATAACGGACCTCGGGGTGACTTAGTGCCCGACGCATAAATCCGCTAGGTTTGAGTCATCCCTACTTGCACTTCACACATATCAATGGCCTTGCAAACCATTGGTGATCTCTTTTTCCTTATTTGCTACATACCAGGTTTTTGATAAAGATAAAGGTTTGTTTACGCACTTTCACATGAACTCGCTCAACATTATTGTTGATTTTTCAACTTACATGTATTTCAGGAAATTAACGATCTGGCGCGGTATGGCTTGTTTTCCGCTGCATTAGGCCCGAGGTCATCCAGGGTTCGAGGCTTGTGACTCTTTCCTGGACAAGTCACAGTCCTTGAATCATGTTTATGTTAAGTTTGCATTTGTAATGTTAGACAAGTTGTGGTTGTTGGGTGTAAACCCGTTAAGACAATGTTTTATATTTTTATTATCAATGGATGATCTTGCATGTTTTTAATTCATATAGCTTGTTATGATTAAGCTATGGTATTAAGAAGTCACACCAAATTAACCACGCTTCCGCAAAGCCAGAGTGTGACATCATAACTGACTCGAGATCTCATAACTCAGTCGAGACCTGACTCGAAACCTCATTATTTTAGGCTGTTTAATGTGAACTAAGATTTAGCTCGGGGCTCCGCCCCGAACCCCGTGCGGGGGCACGCTGTCCCCCTGCACCCCCCAGCGAACTCACCGCGCTAACGGGTGGTTTGCTATTAAATGATTGGTTTTGTAATTTTTTAGCTAATTAATCAGAATCAGATAATGTTTTGCAAAACCAAGATGGCTGAACTTGAATGAGTTTTTTTTGATATATCATTTCTGGCCAAAACTGACTTGATACATCTACTTATCGTTCAAGTATTACGAAAGCTATGTTAAGTGTGCATCATAAACATGAATGTATTAATATCTGGCCAAAGCTGATTTAATTCCTTCATAGATGGCATACTTAACAAGTGCATAACTAAAGTGATTGTCTCAATTTCTAGCCAAAGCTGATTTGTTACAACCACTTTGCACATATGCTTAAATGATTACACTTCTGGCCAAAGCTGATTTGTCTTCGTTTAAGTAGAATTTTTAACTAAGTCTATTATTTTGATGTTAGTAATAGACAATATCACAGCTTCATAACGTAAAATGGTCATTATTTATGCCTGCCTTAGTTTAACGTGCCCTTAGATCACTTTAGGACTTCTTCTTTAGTATCATAATTTGCTCATCTTATTTCCACTATCAGCGCCCAATTACGGGAATCCACCTTTGACTGGTGATAACTTTGCTGCATGGAAGGATGCTCTCATGCTTACACTTGGATTGCTGGATTTTGATTATGCTCTAAGAGAGAAAAAGCCAGCGGACCTTACCATTCAAAGTACTGCTGCTGAGCAGTTAACTCATGAAAAGTGGACTAGGTGTAACCGCATGTCTCTCATGTTTATGAAGCAGTCCATAAGCAATGCAATCAGGGGAGCTATTCCTGATTCTAAAGATGCTAAAACCTATTTGGAACATGTGGAGGCGCAGTTCAAAGGGACGTCTAAAGCGCACGCTAGTACCCTTATCCTCAAGCTGGTGACAACTAAGTATGATGGGAGGAGCGGCATTCGCGAGCACATCATGATGATGAATGACATGGCCAATAAGCTGAAGGGGCTGGAAATGGAAATCAGTGATAGTTTCCTCGTTCATTTTATCATCACTTCGCTTCCTTCGTCCTTTGAAGCATTTAAGATCAACTACAACACTCAGAAGGAAAATGGACGATGAGTGAGCTGGTCGCTATGTGCGTACATGGGGAAGAGCGCATGAGGATGGATCGCACTACTGATGTTGCCAACTTCACCACCTCCAACTCTAAGAAACGGAAGAACAATCATCAGAGGAAGGATGCTTCAAAAGTCCAAAGGCCTAATCCTAATACAAGTGCACCTTCCAGCTCTTAGAACTCCTTAGGCAGTATCCGCTGCAAGTTCTATAAAAGGACAGGACATATGCAGAAGGAATGCCCTGACTTTAAGGAGTGGCTGGCTAAGAAAGGTAACGATTATTTTATGATACTTGAGTCCTATAATTTAAGTGTTCCTGCTAATTCTTGGTGGTTTGATTCTGGTTCTATGGTTCATGTTACCAATTCAACTCAGGGATTCCTTTCAATCCGGAAGCTGGAAAGAAACCAAAGAACGCTTAAGATTGGGGATGATCGACAATTAGAAGTGAAGGCCATTGGAACATTACAATTAGTTATGAAAACTGGTTTATGTATTAAACTTTATGATACCTTATATGTTCCTGAGGTAACTCGGAACCTTGTATCAGGACCAAAGTTAGACATGGACGGTTTTATTGTTTCCCATGGTCATCGCAAACTCTCTATCCTCTATGATTCTATTCTTTATGGTACTGGTGTTCTGGATGGTGGTCTCTATAGATTAGAACTAGATGATGGCTTTTCCAAATCTTTGTTGTCATATAACATTAATGAATCACTCACAAAGATGGAAGAGAAACGAGACTTAGAGACTTCATCCATGTTGTGGCATCAGCGTTTAGGCCACATTTCAAAAGAACGATTAAATCGTCTCATAAAGGATGAAGTCTTACCTCCTCTCGATTTCTCTGTTCCATTGAACATGTGTCAAATGTCTTAAAGGTAAAATGACATTAGCGAATAAGAAAGGTGCCACTAGGAGCTCTAATTTATTAGAACTCATTCATACTGACATTAGTGGTCCCTACCAAATCGCTGGCATAACAGGACATACTTCATTTATCACTTTCATTGACGATTATTCTCGTTACATGTACTTGTATCTTATTAAGGAGAAATCTGAATCTCTAACAACTTTTAAAGATTATAAGGCTGAAGTTGAAAAGCAATTAGATCGTCAGATTAAAGTTGTGAGATCAGATAGAGGCGGTGAATATTATGGAAGACATACTAATGTGGGTCAAGCTCCTGGTCCATTTTATGAGTTTTGTAAGGGCCAGGGGATTGTGAACCAATATACCATGCCTGGTACACCTTAGCAGAACGGCGTCGCTGAAAGAAGAAACCGTACCCTTATGAACATGGTGCGCAGTATGTTAGCCAACACTAATTTACCATTATTTCTCTGGACTGAAGTGTTAAAAGCAGCTGTTCATATACTCAATAGAGTTCCTTCTAAGTCTGTCCCTAAAACTCCTTATGAACTCTGAACAGGAAGGAAACCGAGTCTTAAATATATGAAAGTATGGGGCTGCATTGCTGAAGCAAAACTTTACAATCCTTTCCTAAGGAAACTTGACCCTAAAACAGTTACCTGTTTCTTTATCGGGTATCCTGATAATTCTAAGGGTTATCGTTTCTATTGTCCTTCTCATGTCACCCGTATTGTTGAAACCAAGCGTGCTGCGTTCCTGGAGGATTTCAAGGTCAGTGGGAGCAGTACCAACCCTTATGAAGAATTGCAAGAAGTACAAGACGCGGGGGGGAGAGACTCGTCGCTTACCATTACTCCGATTACTCCTCTTGTACCCAATGCAACTACTGCACCTGAAGCTACTGCACCAACTCCAAATTCACCTCTGCAATCAGAACCCATTATACCTCATGACGAAGGCACATCAAACGCTCAAAACCAAGACAACGTTGAACCCGATAATCCACTCAGGAGGTCATCTAGGCAAAGAAGGCCTACTAATTGGGATGATTATGTTACCTACCTGACTGAAATGGATCCCGGAAAGCTCAATGATCCTATCTCTTACAATGAAGCCATAAGCAGTGATCAGTATTCTGAATGGAATAAAGCAATGATTGATGAGCTTGAATCCATGAAGAAAAATGACGTTTGGGATTTGGTAGAATTACCCAACGGAGTCAAACCCGTAGGATGCAAATGGGTGTTCAAAACAAAACTGGATCCGAATGGGAACGTTGAACGCTACAAAGCAAGATTGGTTGCAAAGGGCTACACTCAGAAAGAGGGAATTGATTATCAAGAGACGTTTTCACCTGTCTCTCGTAAAGATTCATTAAGGATCGTCATGGCCCTAGTAGCTCATTTCGATTTAGAGCTGCATCAGATGGACGTTAAAACCGCTTTCCTTAACGGAGACTTGGACGAAGATGTTTACATGAAACAACCTGAAGGCTTTAAACCTGAAGGTCAGGAGCATCTAGTCTGTAAGTTGAAGAAATCCATTTACGGGTTAAAACAAGCATCACGTCAGTGGTACCTCAAGTTTGATGAAGTCATGAAGAAGCAAGGTTTTATAAAGAATCAAGTGGATCAATGCACCTACCTCAAGATGAGTGGGAGCAACTTTACTATACTTGTCCTTTATGTAGATGATATTCTATTGGCAAGTAATAGTTTAGACATGTTGCATGAGTCGAAGCGGTTACTCTCGCATAACTTCGACATGAAGGATCTCGGAGATGCTTCTTACGTCATTGGCATCGAAATTCACCGAGATAGACACAAAGGGATCTTAGGATTGTCCCAAAGGGCTTACATAGATCGTGTCCTTACACGTTACAACATGCAACAGTGCAAACCCTCCGTCGCTCCAGTAGTTAAAGGAGATGTTTTCGGTTCATTCCAGTGTCCGACAACAGAGGTTGAGAAGGAGCAAATGAGCCAGATACCTTACGCGTCAGTAGTCGGGAGCTTGATGTATGCTCAAGTCTGTACTCGTCCAGATATCGCTGGAATGCTAGGCCGTTATTAGACTAATCCTGGCCTAGATCACTGGAAAGCAGCTAAGAAGGTACTTCGATATCTGCAAGGGACGAAAGACTATAAACTGACTTATAGAAGAAGTGATCATTTAGAAGTGGTGGGCTATTCTGATTCTGACTTTGCCAAATGCAAAGATGACAAGAAATCCACTTTGGGCTATATCTTTATGTTAGCAGGCGGCCCTATCTCATGGAAGAGTCATAAACAACAGTTGACCACAACTTCCACAATGATGGCAGAGTACATTGTTGTTTATAACGCAACCTGTCATGGAATGTTGCTTAGAAATCTGGTCACTGGACTCAAAATTGTTAATTCCATTTCTAGACCATTGAAACTTTACTATGATAATTCAGCTGCCGTTAGTTTCTCGAACAGTAACAGTTTGACTGGAGCTGGTTTATATCTCGATACAAAATATCTGTTCGTACGTGAACGAGTTGAGGAAAATAATCTTTGTATCGAGTATATTAGTACTAAAGATATGCTTGCGGATCCGATGACTAAAGGTCTCCCTCCTAAGGTTTACGAAGAACATGTTCGGAACATGGGATTTAGTAAAGACCTTATTTAAGCATATTGTACTAGCTTATGTTTATGATTAATGAAATTTCCTCAGTTTGATTTTGTATGTCTGTTAGAATATGTTCAACCGGTATAATGGCATATAGACAAATAAAGTTACAAATCAAACAAAGGGCTAATGCGTATTTTGATCATGACGATTAGGTTTTAAATTAAGGCTATAGTATGATTAATGGGGGTCCTGAGTCGCATAATGATTCAACGGCTGTATTTCTCTACTGTAGTACTTGTTTAAGGCTAAAATGAGTGTTAACTCCTGATCAGGCTTATCTAATACTCATAGTAAATGATTACTCGGCTAAGTGGGAGAATGTAAGATTAAATATATTATGTATTAATATTTAATCTATAGCCATTATAATCATTTACATAACATAGATCAAAATATATAATAACCTATTAAATAATTAGTTGGTAATTGTTGATGGACCATATTACCCTTATTAACTAATTAGGTTTCCTCCTGGGTGCTTATATAAGGAGACTTATGTGGAGGTTAAGGGGTTAGACAGTTACATAATTAGACACACCCCATAAGCATAACATCAATACGTTCGACCTCTTCTCCTACAGCCGATACCCTTTTCGGTTTTCTTAGTCACCATCATCAGTCAGCACCCTAAGGAGGAACCAGATCACCTTGACAAAGATGTCGAACTCCATGTCGTCTTCTCTCACTGGATTCTCCACTGCACTGTCTGCGGTGACAGGTATGTTTTCATGTTTTCCATTATGTTTAAACAGAACTGATCCAACAGGGTTAAGCCGTTTAGCACATTTATATCATATTATATTTTTTACAATATATTTTATGTCATTAATTACATGTGGTGTGTATTTTAAATGGCGTGTTATCATTTTTATTGGCGTTTTGAATTTCAGCGGTAAAAGACCCTTTTACCCTTAATGAAGCGCGTCCCACATAATAAAATTGATGTTATTTACGAAAACGCCACCGCGCAATCTAGTCCATGGATTGTTTTTATCTGACGATCCATAACCGTTCTCACATTTTCCCCTGTTTTCTCTAAATCCTACCACTATAACCAAAACCAAATTCGCGATGCAAAGGAAAACACAACACTTGTTAGTAATTCTAATGGTGTGCATGAGAAGGTTCAGTTCAGTTAGGTCATAACTAAAATCTAAATTTCCGGTTAAGCTTCAAAAACGGCGGGGTTACAATTCATGACGCGGTACACGTTTTCTGTTAGTTTATCAATCCTCATGTGATATATTGCTCACTATTTCTATTGTCTTTTTTTATTCTCTAAGTTATACTTTGTTTCAATATCAAAAGTAAAATAAAGAAAATGATACAAAAGATGTTTGATTAAACCGGAAATAGTTTTAATGGCCGAGTGAGACATAGATTTAAGCTTTTCGTTCGGTATATATTTAAAAAAATTGTTTTATTTTGAGTTGAATAATAAAGTTTAATAAAACTATTTATTATATATGCATGCATAATATTTTTTTCTAAAAAAAAAGATAGAAACAAAGACTACGGATGTTCCGTGTTTGTGGTCTTTGACTCCTTGTGGGTCTATTTATGATCATGTAACCAAAGCCCATCTATGATTGGTCATTCTACATTGGTTCTCAGCCCAAATAAATGGTGATACCACTATGCTTGAATTTGTTAAGTTGTTAACTATAAGACCACAAATAAATAACCCAACCCATTCACTACAAGAGGAATTGTTTTTGTAAACACAATGGATAAACAACCCCTCATCATGTATGTTGTTTATATAATCTGTTTCTATATATATCTTCCTACTTCCAATCCTGCGCTTGCTGCATTCATCGCATTTGTTTCGTTACCATCATGGTTCACCTTTTGGTTTAGATCTCTGTTGTTGACTGATACGAGTCGCTTGTTTGAAACGGACACAAAAATAGTATAATTTAACATTTTAGCATAGTTTTCAGTTTCATTGTTAGAACCAAAACAAAGCTAATCAATCAATAAAAGAATCATGGAAACTAAAACTTAATAATGTTTAGTCACTGAGAATTTATCTTATCCAATGAACTCAGCATCATAGCCTTTTGTTTGTTCTAGGACATTTTTTGTTTGATGATAGTGCTTCTGACTCTTTGGACATTAGTGAATGCAATGTAGATGAAGCCTCCCCCTTACCTCTTTCTTGTTCCTGAGATATTTTATTAACAAATAACAAAGTAATAATTAATTTAGGTTTTGAAAATGCTAGAACATGAGGTTGAAATATTGCTTACTATTTGTTTAGAGGAAAATGTATTTGGTACCTCAGACTTGATGAGTTCAATTTGTGCAGAGAAAAGAGCCGATACGGGCCTAATGGTCGAAGAACTTGCTCTCGCTACGGAAATAAGAATGTTGTTTTACTCCTTTTCCGTACCATAAGATCCTGTCACACCTGTCCCATGAACGGCATAATTACATGATGCCTCATTTTTATAACGTAATATAAATATTGTATGATGAAGGCATTGGAGTAGATTTTCAAACCATGCCGGTGTCGTTTGTTTTTCTCCTGCTCGTCCTACCACTATATATATAGAGGAGGGTTTAAATGAGAACATCTATTTTTTATGAGAACCATGAGAACAATTCTTAGCCACTCATTTATCTTCTTTGGTGTTTTAATTAAAAGGTTAAATTAGTAATTAAATAATTCCATGTATTTTCTCCTGCTTCTATTATCACCCACGCTTTTCATAAATCGATCTCGACTCTTCTTCAATCCATAAATACATAAAGTTCAATTGATACTCTTCTTCAATTGATTATTGCTTGGATTAAGCAATCTTCACTGATTTCGTTCCAATTCCAAAGGTAGTGTTCTTCAATTGTTCATTGCTTCAGACGATTTTGGATTCACTTGTTATTGTTCAATTGATCTGGGTATCAATTTTTTATTTCAATTACTTTCGATTCACAGATTATTATCTAATCAATTTTGTTCCATGATTTCAATTCATGTTTCTATTGAGTTCATTATTTGCCCTAATTAGTGTTTGTTTTAATTACTTTGTTTAATTAATTTTGTTTGGATTCATATATTATTATTCAATCGATTTGGTTCCGTGATTTCAGGTAACGTTTTTATTGAGTTCACAATTTTCACTAATTAGTTTCTATTTGTTGGATTGCAGCCCTGGTTTATCTTAAACTATTGTTGTGGAATGGTAAGTTTCATTGTACAAGTGTTGTAAATCATGATGAACAACTTAAAGATTCAGATTAGGCATTGCTGATATGAGTATTTTAGTTGAAGCAGGTACATCAACTATTCAGGAGCAAAACAATTTGATGTTTAATATGGAGAATGCTTCAGTTCTGATGATGCACTCTAATAGAATTAAAATTAGGCTCAGAGTTCAAAAGGAAGTACTTAACGGAGTTGTTCTCGAGTAAGCTTATATGGTCAAGTATGTGGTTCAGGATCAAATGTGTAAGTTCTATTCTAGGCTTTAAGCCAACCCAAATCAATGGATCGTTGTTGTCTAGCTTAGACAACATGTTTCTTATAGGTGGGCCTTATTTTATTTGGATAAACTTATCTTTAAACATGATGTTGTTAAAGCCATTAGAATTAAACAAATGGACCGTGGTATTGATTATTATTTTTTTTGCCAATTGTGCGCATGTGGTTAAGTTTTCAGAGTCCATTCAGAAGGTTATCCCGATTTATAGCTGTTACGACAAGCAACTTGTGTCCCGAGATAGGAAAAGAAATAAATGCAATTACAAGTACACATTTTCTGTTGAAATTTGAGGATTCACTTTGTCTCCCCCCAAAAACTTGTTGTTAGCTTGGGCAACCTTGGCCCATTTTGTCATTTGCATGAAAATCAACAACATTACCGCTTTACTTGACCCGCTAAATATAGGGGCCTTGTCACTAACATAGTCCCTTGTCATGGTCATTCCTTTAAGTTTCATGAGAGTAGGTCCGACAAGTGTTTTTAGTTAAAAGAAGTGAAAAGAGATGTCTATTTAGGGGTAACATGCTTTAGATTGCATATGGTACGTGTCGGCAACCTTTTTACCCTTCTTTGGTGAGAATTTTCAGCCTGTAGAATGATAGAATGATTTACATATTGAATTCATTTGTTGAGAGCAGGCCGCGTGTTATTCTGTGTTAGAACTTGTATGATTTGATACAAGCTAAGACTGTGGTTTGACATGTGCACGTAAATGATAAAGGCGTTAGGACATCCCTTACACCCGTTGCGTTGTTTTATGTTTACCGAACCATCACCCTTGGTAGCCCTGTTGAGCCTAGTTTGTGACAACCGTCACTTTACCGTACATTCCGTACACGAAATGAACAGTAATTTGTGCTTAAATGACTGTGCATGATCTGGTTTACCAGACAAATAAATTTCTGAATTCCATACAAGTGAATTCATGCATGATATATGCTACAAGAATTACCTTATGATAGCGTTGCGTCAAAAATATTAGTAAACTCACCGGTAAGACCCACTGTATCAACAAAACTGCAGAAAGCAGTCAGACATTAGAATTGAGGCCTAGGCGTGGGTCCAACAACAAGAATACATTAAAACCCAAGAATACATACAAGGGTTTACATATATACCATCCGGAAGCTAAAATACGCACTAAAAGCACCCGAAACGCACTTTAAGTGCAAAATGTATTTAAATTCAGCTATAATCAGCATTATGACAATGAAATATTATGCAGAAATGATGAGTTATCATCCAGAATACTTCTCTAAGTGTCGGGAATTGAAAGTGTCACAAAAGATACTTGAAATACACTAAACGGTGCAATTTAGCACTTTGACGGAACAGTGTCAAACCGAACAACCGGACTTTACCCGGAACATAAAAATATTGCCAAAGACATAGTTTACACTTTTCTGAGCTAGCTAGGGTCCCCGAATATCCTAACACCCATTATATTAATTACTACACTTAAACATACTAACTAAACCTTTAGATTCCAACTAGTTTATAACTATAACATTACAACCCAACCATACCCCCCCCTTCAAAGTGACGGTCACCCAAGGGGGTGACACACATCCTTTTCTTGATTATTTTATTAATCTTGCTAAGTATCTAGTAGACACAATGTATGTTGGATAATATGGAGACATGGTCTATAAATTTGAACAAGGGTTCTTCACTCTCTTTCATTCCACACATCAAGCAACAACTCCTTCTCCTTCCTCTCTACCCCATTCACGGCAGCCACCACTAACCACCCTACCACCACCATCAACTTCCATTCAAGTCATTTTACATACGCTCAAAGGTGCTACGGGTCATACAACGAAGCTCAGTGCTCTCGGAAGTGGAAGGACCTTCTCCATTCGCTATTAACCATCACTTTTCTACTCCCAAACTTCCCTAGCTTTGAGCTAGTGGTAAGAACTTAGATCCGTTCATTCTTCATATTATGTAAGTGGTTAACAGGTGATTTAATGATTAAAATTATGAAACACTAAAGAACTTGTACTAAAGTCTTGAACATATGGAATAAAGATGGATAAAGAGAAGTTATTTAGGTAAATGATGTAAATCTTTTGTTGTTGTGATTATATGTTGATTATGTTGCTGATTAATTGCTGGTCTACTTGTTAATATTGATGTTTGATGTTGTTGTGATCACTAAACATGTTAACGGAATCAATCAAACACAGATTAGAAAGTTAAAAGCTGAAACAGAAAGCTGGTTGGTTTTTACAGCCAACTTCAGTTGGCTGTGACCAGACCGTAACTTAACAAAAAATGTATTTTCTGAAGTCTATATTTATGTATTATGAAATACGGTTCTAATGGCACTGGAACCATAATTTTTGGACTTCGTTTACTATTTTTAAAGACCCGATTTGTAACAGCAACTGAAGCTGAGTTTTTACAACAATAAATGGGTGTTATATTTTCAGTCATAACTTGAAACCTGGGTAGGATTAGATCATGAAATTGGTACTGTAGATGGACACTGATGTCGTAGTAATTGTCCCACTGGAATTGTGACACCTGTGTCACCGCGACCATCAAACAAATACCAAGCTGATGAAATATTGTATTTCATACTTGGGATCTTGCATAAATATGTGTATCTTTTGCACATATCAATTCTTGTTCAATTTCCAACTCTACAACGCTTTCTGGAGAATTATACGCAATCTGGTGCGTAAACGTACTCAGTTTAATGCGACAAATACTCCGGAACACCAACATATACTTAACATACCTTAAATAACCTTTACATAACTTAGAAATAAGTTTTGAAGGCTTTGGTATGGCAAAAACAAGTTAATTCGCTTACAGGGACTAAACTTGACAAACTACGAAAGTATGCCAATTTGGACTGTAACGAACATTCCGGAACATGTCCATATGTTAAACATACCATAAATATCCTTTACAAAGCTTAGAAATAGGCTTTGAGGTGTTCGGTGTGCTAAAATAAACTTTTGGGTCATTCAGGGACAAAAAGTGTCAAAAAGTGCACAAGTTTGCATTTTCGCGCATAACTTACGTTCTGAATACATCCGGACATCCAAAAATTTATGTAAGCATCCTTATATTATGCCTTAGTGTATGGCATGAGAAAAATCCATTCGTCGCGCAATTTGGATCGTCTTTCGCACTTATGCGCATTCCGCCGTAATTAACCGAACATCGCGACTGTACGGCCAAACGAACCAACATCCGACATATTTTGAGCACATTTTAAGTTCCCTATACTTTAACTTCATTTTAGAGCTTTGAAATGGGGTTAACGGGGCTTAAACGTGCCAAAAATGCATCAAATACCAAGTTTTGGGGCTGCAGGGACCAAAACTGTAAATCTGCCAAAGTGAGGGCTTACGGACCGTAAGCCATAAGCCATACGGTCCGTAAGGGCTCCCCAGTACAGCAGATTCAATGAACCCAGCTGTTGCCTCTTCAAGTTAGTGAAAGGTCCAAATCTTCTTGCCTCTTCAGAACAATGAGGGGCAAAACTGATGCTCATTAAGTGTTACAACATGTGTACGCACAAGATCATGGCACGATATTCAATAAACGATCCTAACGGTTCCACTTTTCCTATAAATACCCCCCCCTTTGTTGCCAAAAACCCACACAATCTGATCAAGAGCTCTAAGTTGGAACCTTTGTTTCATACCTGAGCCATTTTGATCTAGATTAGCTTGCGGGGACCCTTCGTAAGTGTTCTTTCGTTCTTTTATTCGCTTTTCGAGTCCGAAAGTCAACGTTTTGTTTGACTTTCCGTGTGACCAGCCTATGGTCAGCACGAAGTTCATAACGTGAGCGTGATCACGATGGTTATAGTCCGTAGTGACTATACCTACTGATTACCACGTTAGCTAGGCCCAGTGACGAGCCGTAGTTTCGGCCAAAATGCGCATTCTTGCGTATTTTGTAACCAAACTACTGGTGAGCATCAAAACCGTTTGTTTTGATGCCAAACCTGTTTTCTAAACTTAGTTAAGCATGTTCTAACATGCTTAGCTCGTCACTTTTAGTTTAGTGCATATATAGGGTCGTAAGGTAAGCGATCTAAACCATCGCTTACACTTTCGAACCCGACCATTTGGTCGATCATTAGGATCCGACCAAACACATTAGGTGACCATAGCTATAACCTTCTGAGGTTATACCTTATGGCCACGATGTTAGGCGTTCCAAACGCGTTCTACGCGAACGACGCGTAAGGTAGCATAAGCTACCTAAACGGGTCGTAATGGGTCGCAAGCACTTAGGTTAGATTTCATTTTAGTATGTAGGCTTTGTTAAACCATATTACACGAGCCTCCATACTCGTTTGGTTTACGAACCCGCATACTATCCGATCCTTTCGATTTGGTCCGGTATATTAACATAGCTACCTATTAGATGCCGTTTGATATCCCGTGATCTTTAGCATTATCTGGTTATTATACAAGGAATTCAAAGCAATCTCAGGTGAGTACATTGAACCCCTCTTTTACTGTTTTCCAAACTGTTTTGGGGTGAAACACATGTGCCTACTTGTTACTTTCATGCTTTCCGGTTTTCACATCATATACTTGCTATGTTCGATAGTACATATATAGTACATGATTTCATTGTGTTTATGCTATGTATGTCCATTGTGTGCTTACTTAGCACATCACTTTACATTACATTTTATGCTATGTATGCCCATTGTGTGCGTACTTAGTACATTGCTTTACATCACATCTCATGCTACGTACGCCCATTGTGTGCATACGTAGTACATTGTTTCACATTGCATTTCTGTTGCATATGCTCATCCAGCATATGAACACATTATACTACATTTTGAACCGTTGTACTCTACAATACATTTCATGCTATGTACGCCCATTGTGTGCATACGTAGTACATTGTTTCACATTGCATTTCTGTTGCATATGCTCATCCAGCATATGAACACATTATACTACATTTTGAACCGTTGTAACCATTTGACTATGTGAACCGTCTTAACCCTTCGATTATATGAACCGTTTGTAACCATTGAACCGTGTAAACTAGTTGTATCCGTTGACATGACTTACAATTGACAATAGACATTTGACTATACATAAACATTTCTACCGTTGTTAAACATTTCATCTTGATGGTTTGGTTTGAGTAAGTGATTTAAGTAACGAGGCGTGTGTAGTGTGATACAAGCATGGTGGATACGCCGCTGGTACTTCCTATATATAAGTGTTTGTATGGTATTACATATCGTAGCGTTATTTGAATCATTCCAATTTGAGACATAGAACATTTTACACAAATAACACGCTTTTCACAAGACATTGATTTACAAACAACATATCTTATACAAACTCATTTTACATGGTTATTCAGTTAACCATGCATTGTTCTCTTATTTATACATATCATCTGATCTTACCATTTTTCAAATGATTTACAAGACAAAGCAAAATACAAGGTTCATGACTAAACATTTTCTCAAACATAAGTCATGAATTCCGTTTTCACAAAACCAATGTATCTCACAGGCATTTTTATGCTGACGTACCTATTTTCACATATGTTTTCAGGAGATGATGCATAGGACTTATCAAGACATACTTAGGCGGACATGTGCCTTAGTAACTTAAAACGAGACAAGAACTAGTTAATTTATGTTATGTGTTCTTTGGTTCTTGTATAAAACAATGTAAACTTTCATGTTTGATTAATAAAACGAAACTTCAATTGACATGGATTTGAAACAATTGATTCTGTTACAACACTCCCTGACGTTTCCGCCACGTTTTGTATGTTCTACGTGGTCGGGGTGTGACAGAAAAGATGGTATCAGAGCCAATGGTTATAGGGAATTAGGTTATTAGTAATGCTTTGACCTAGTCTATAACCTTCCTAGGACCCTAACGCGAGTTTACTTGTGTTTAGTCATAAAACAAATACCGTCTCCTATCCTTAGGCGACGACCACAACAAGAACATAAATTTCAAAACCGCTTTGAAAACTAATCATCTGTTCTAGGATGATTGATTACTAGGTTTTGAACCCTCTGTTATAAGGTTTTGAACCCCTTTGAATTTTCAAAACTCTCGTCAAAGTTTTGGGTCCTAAATAGTGTGAACACGTGCAAACTGGAAGAGTGAATGCTTGTACCCTGGGTTTTCTATCTAAGGTTAGAGTGTTCGTACAAATCCACATAATTGGACCAGTCACTCTTACCTGGGAACTCTTGGGGTGAGTGTCCACTTATAGGCGAGCATGTCTTCGCGATACACTATGAGGATCTATTTGCTTTGATTCAGCCTTGGTGTTGTTTATTTGCTTCGTGGATTCAAACAAATGACCATCAACCATGATTATGGCCGGTAATTGTAACATCCTATTCTTACCCAATGCCATTTCATTTGTTTTCTTTCTTGTTTCTCTTTTAGAATGCCTCCTCGACGCGAAAACCAGATAGCAACTACCGAACTGGCAGAGATCATTGCGCAGCAAATGGCTGCTCAATTCCCAAACCTCTTTGCTCAATGGAACCAAGCCAACAACAACAATCATGCCCCCTGCAACTTCAAGACGTTCAACTCGGCTAAGCCATCAAAGTTTTCTGGGTCTCAAGGAGCGACTGCACTTCTGCAATGGTTCGAGAGTTTAGAGAACACCTTCAGACATGTTCAATGTACAAACGAGCGAAAGGTAGAATTCGCATCTAGCGTCTTTGAGAAACGAGCTTTGACATGGTGGAATGGTGTGATGAGAGATAGGGGTGCCGATGTGGCACTGGCTCAAACATGGCAAGAGCTTCGAGCTCTGATGATGAAGGAATTTTGTCCTCGTCACGAGATCAGGGCCTTGGAAACGGAGTTCGACGATCTTAAGCAATTTAGCGGTGAGCATCGAGCCTACACGGACCGTTATGAGGAGTTAAGTTTGTTATGCCCGGATATGGTTACACCTTTGGATAAAGCAATCGAAAAGTACATTGATGGCCTCCCTGACTCAATACAAGACATTGTGACTGGTAGCAACCCTACTACAGTTAGACAGGCCATTGAGCTATCTGCAACCTTGACTGAATCAAAGATCAGGAAAGGTAAACTTTTCCGAAAAGGTGACAAGAAACCGGTCGGGGAATCGAACCCAATCGAGGAATCAAAGATCATGGATGAACAGACTGAATCTCCTAAGAAGTCAAAGAAGCGAAAGGCTTCTCAGAACTTCGTCGTGGTCGCTCACAATGGTCAAGCCGTCCCCAACCAACCAGCTCAACCCCCTGCTAGAAAACCATACAATGGAACTGCACCCTTGTGCAACCAATGTAGTCTCCATCATCACGCCAATGTGCAGTGCCGCAAATGCCAAACTTGTGGACTTATAGGCCACACAGCAAGAGTCTGCCCAGCTGCAGCTGCACCAAACCAAGCTGGCAACAATCCTACTCAAGGTCGTTTTCTACCAGGCTCTTGTTTCAACTGTGGCGAGATGGGTCATTTCCGAAGAAATTGCCCAAAGCTTGCTAATACAAATCCAGCACAGGGATGAGCACCTGACTGACTAGAAGACAACATCGTTTAGAAATAATCGCGTCTTATGTATTATTTTCTTTTGTTGTCAAGATCCAAGAAACAGTTGTTATCGTTGTTTATAAATAAATCTTTTATTTGCATTGCAATGTATTTCTGTGGTTGCAGGTATAAACGACATATCCCTTACAATACCGACAATCAAGGAACCGTATTCCTTGAAGAACAAACTACCCCCAAAATTCTCCCATTCTATAATCGCTTGCGTCTTCCACGAAATTCCTAAGTACCCGTTTATTCTAAGGAAACGAAGTACAAGGCGCAGGTTACAACACAAGACGAATACCCAAAGTACCACTATAAATCCTTAATAGGGTACCTAAGGATTTCCCTTAAGTCTTTAATTGTTGTATACCTTAATTCGAATGTGGTGATTCCTTGTATTCAAGAAAATCGAATTTTGGGAGATCTTTCTATCTTCTTAGATAGATTCCAGTAAACATTGAAGTCCGTCGATTGGTTTCCATATCCGTATTCAATAAATAACAAGTTAATAACAAATTATAATCAAGTTAAACAATTATGTGACTTTGTGCTTATGTGTTGTTATGTTATCCAAATCTTCGTAGGATCTTACATATCCTTGTACAAGAGATTCAAAGTAGGATACCTAAAGGTATTACTTAAAATCCTTAATGGACTTCTATGTTATAGTTAAGTCCCTCGGATTATAAAGTACTACTTCATAATTAGACCCCTTGAGTGGTCTAGTTAAACAGATTCATCCAAAAATCTGGTTAGGGATATCATGTGATGATATAGCTGAAAGGACTCCTTGGTGGCCTAACTAAGAAGATCCCCTGTCGATCTAATTAAAAGGAACCGATGTAAGTCTAGTCACCCTCATCACAAGTTTGATATCCTTCCCCAAAACATTACAAAACAAACTGTGCGGACTGTGCAAGGGATTACGTAATTATGGATGCATACATAATTATGGAATTTAGTGCACAGAAATCACAGCAAGTTCTGTCACGTGTCTAGAGTTAACTCTATTCATTTCCAACTCTGATGAAGCAACCGTTGAAAATGACTCCGTTAGTTCATTTTCGTTTCTGAAGATTTATCTGTTGAGGAAATGAATATCCGTTGTGTAATCCTTCATTTCCAACTCTGATGAAGCAACCGTTGAAAATGACTCCGTTGGTTCATTTTCGTTTCTGACAAATTATCCGTTGGGGAAATGAATATCCGTTGTGTAATCCTTCATTTCCAACTCTGATGAAGCAACCGTTGAAAATGACTCCGTTAGTTCATTTCCTTTTCTGACGATTTATCCGTTGGGGAAATGAATATCCGTTGTGTAATCCTTCATTTCCAACTCTGATGAAGCAACCGTTGAAGATGACTTCGTTAGTTCATTTTCGTTCCTGAAGATTTATCCGTTGGGGAAATGAATATCCGTTGTGTAATCCTTCATTTCCAACTCTGAGGAAGCAACCCTTGAAAGTGACTCCGTTAATTCATTTTCGTTCCTGAAGATTTATCCGTTGGGGAAATGAATATCCGTTGTGTAATCCTTCATTTCCAACTCTGAGGAAGCAACCGTTGAAAGTGACTCCATTAATTCATTTTCATTTCTGAAGAATACCCGTTGAGGAAATGAATATCCGTTGTGTAATCCTTCATTTCCAACTCTGATGAAGCAACCGTTGAAAATGACTCCGTTAGTTCATTTTCGTTTCTGACGATTTATCCGTTGGGGAAATGAATATCCGTTGTGTAATCCTTCATTTCCATTTCTAATGAAGCAACCATTGAAAATGACTCGGTCTGTTCATTTTAGTTTCTGAAGATTTGTCCGTTGAGGAAATGAACATCCGTTTGCTTATTCCGTCATTTCCATTTCTGAAGAATACTCGTTGAGGAAAATGACTCCGTCTGTTCATTTTCGTTTCTGAAGAATGACCGTTAAGGAAATGTCAGGATATTACTTTGCATATCGCTGATGGTTATTTGGCAAAGTCACAAATAGACTCCTACGAATAAATTTTGGGACGAAATTTCCTAAAGTATGGGAGACTGTGACACCTGTGTCACCGCGACCATCAAACAAATACCAAGCCGATGAAATATTGTATTTCATACTTGGGATCTTGCATAAATATGTGTATCTTTTGCACATATCAATTCTTGTTCAATTTCCAACTCTACAACGCTTTCTGGAGAATTATACGCAATCTGGTGCGTAAACGTACTCAGTTTAATGCGACAAATACTCCGGAACACCAACATATACTTAACATACCTTAAGTAACCTTTACATAACTTAGAAATAAGTTTTGAAGGCTTTGGTATGGCAAAAACAAGTTAATTCGCTTACAGGGACTAAACTTGACAAACTGCGAAAGTATGCCAATTTGGACTGTAAAGAACATTCCGGAACATGTCCATAAGTTAAACATACCATAAATATCCTTTACAAAGCTTAGAAATAGGCTTTGAGGTGTTCGGTGTGCTAAAATAAACTTTTGGGTCATTCAGGGACTAAAAGTGTCAAAAAGTGCACAAGTTTGCATTTTCGCGCATAACTTACATTCTGAATACATCCGGACATCCAAAAATTTATGTAAGCATCCTTATATTATGTCTTAGTGTATGGCATGAGAAAAATCCATTCGTCGCGCAATTTGGATCGTCTTTCGCACTTATGCGCATTCCGTCGTAATTAACCGAACATCGCGACCGTACGGCCAAACGAACCGACATCCGACATATTTTTGAGCACATTTTAAGTTCCCTATACTTTAACTTCATTTTAGAGCTTTGAAATGGGGTTAACGGGGCTTAAACGTGCCAAAAATGCATCAAATACAAAGTTTTGGGGCTGCAGGGACCAAAACTGTAAATCTGCCAAAGTGAGGGCTTACGGACCGTAAGCCATAAGCCATACAGTCCGTAAGGGGCAAAACTGATGCTCATTAAGTTAGTGAAAGGTCCAAATCTTCTTGCCTCTTCAGAACAATGAGGGGCAAAACTGATGCTCATTAAGTGTTACAACAAGTGTACGCACAAGATCATGGCACGATATTCGATAAACGATCCTAACGGTTCCACTTTTCCTATAAATACCCCCCCTTGTTGCCAAAAACCCACACAATCTGATCAAGAGCTCTAAGTTGGAACCTTTGTTTCATACCTGAGCCATTTTGATCTAGATTAGCTTGCGGGGACCCTTCGTAAGTGTTCTTTCGTTCTTTTATTCGCTTTTCGAGTCCGAAAGTCAACGTTTTGTTTGACTTTCCGTGTGACCAGCCTATGGTCAGCACGAAGTTCATAACGTGAGTGTGATCACGATGGTTATAGTCCGTAGTGACTATACCTACTGATTACCACGTTAGCTAGGCTCAGTGACGAGCCGTAGTTTCGGCCAAAATGCGCATTCTTGCGTATTTTGTAACCAAACTACTCGTGAGCATCAAAACCGTTTGTTTTGATGCCAAACCTGATTTCTAAACTTAGTTAAGCATGTTCTAACATGCTTAGCTCGTCACTTTTAGTTTAGTGCATATATAGGGTCGTAAGGTAAGCGATCTAAACCATCGCTTACACTTTCGAACCCGACCATTTGGTCGATCATTAGGATCCGACCAAACACATTAGGTGACCATAGCTATAACCTTCTGAGGTTATACCTTATGGCCACGATGTTAGGCGTTCCAAACGCGTTCTACGCGAACGACGCGTAAGGTAGCATAAGCTACCTAAACGGGTCGTAATGGGTCGCAAGCACTTAGGTTAGATTTCATTTTAGTATGTAGGCTTTGTTAAACCATATTACACGAGCCTCCATACTCGTTTGGTTTACGAACCCGCATACTATCCGATCCTTCCGATTTGGTCCGGTATATTAACATAGCTACCTATTAGGTGCCGTTTGATATCCCGTGATCTTTAGCATTATCTGGTTATTATACAAGGAATTCAAAGCAATCTCAGGTGAGTACATTGAACCCCTCTTTTACTGTTTTCCAAACTTTTATGGGGTGAAACACATGTGCCTACTTGTTACTTTCATGCTTTCCGGTTTTCACATCATATACTTGCTATGTTCGATAGTACATATCTAGTACATGATTTCATTGTGTTTATGCTATGTATGTCCATTGTGTGCATACTTAGCACATCACTTTACATTACATTTTATGCTATGTATGCCCATTGTGTGCGTACTTAGTACATTGCTTTACATCACATCTCATGCTACGTACGCCCATTGTGTGCATACGTAGTACATTGTTTCACATTGCATTTCTGTTGCATATGCTCATCCAGCATATGAACACATTATACTACATTTTGAACCGTTGTACTCTACAATACATTTCATGCTACGTACGCCCATTGTGTGCATACGTAGTACATTGTTTCACATTGCATTTCTGTTGCATATGCTCATCCAGCATATGAACACATTATACTACATTTTGAACCGTTGTAACCATTTGACTATGTGAACCGTCTTAACCCTTCGATTATATGAACCGTTTGTAACCATTGAACCGTGTAAACCAGTTGTATCCGTTGACATGACTTACAATTGACAATAGACATTTGACTATACATAAACATTTCTACCGTTGTTAAACATTTCATCTTGATGGTTTGGTTTGAGTAAGTGATTTAAGTAACGAGGTGTGTGTAGTATGATACAAGCATGGTGGATACGCAGCTGGTACTTCCTATATATAAGTGTTTGTATGGTATTAGATATCGTAGCGTTATTTGAATCATTCCAATTTGAGACGTAGAACATTTTACACAAATAACACGCTTTTCACAAGACATTGATTTACAAACAACATATCTTATACAAACTCATTTTACATGGTTATTCAGTTAACCATGCATTGTTCTCTTATTTATACATATCATCTGATCTTACCGTTTTTCAAATGATTTACAAGACAAAGAAAAATACAAGGTTCATGACTAAACATTTTCTCAAACATAAGTCATGAATTCCGTTTTCACAAAACCAATGTATCTCACAGGCATTTTTATGCTGACGTACCTATTTTCACATATGTTTTCAGGAGATGATGCATAGGACTTATCAAGACATACTTAAGCGGACCTGTGCCTTAGTAACTTAAAACGAGACAAGAACTAGTTAATTTATGTTATGTGTTCTTTGGTTCTTGTATAAAACAATGTAAACTTTCATGTTTGATTAATAAAACGAAACTTCAATTGCCATGGATTTGAAACAATTGATTCAGTTACAACACTCCCCGACGTTTCCGCCACTTTTTGTATGTTCTACGAGGTCGGGGTGTGACAGGAATTTCGTCAATCCGACTTACAATGAATTTTTAATGAATTATTCCGTGGGCTGCAGTCAGAAAATAATGAATCTGATTTCAGTCCGGAAAATGTTTTTTTATAAAATATTGGCAATGAACTGGACCCCGATATTTTTACACAATAACATTTGGATCGTTTAAGCTATTCTGTAAAAATTTGGAAATTTTTGGAATAAGTTAACTATTTTATTAAAATGCTCGAAAACAGCCCAGTTTTGGATATTTAAGTTGAAATGACATAAGTTGTGATTTGCGTGTCTAAATGTCGAGTATGTTATCTGAGGAAAAAATATATATATATTTGTTGATTACTAAACTTTGTGCTAAATGTATGTGGTATGTATAATACGTGCTAGTATATTAGGACTTGCAAATACACATACAACATATTTTGACAAAATACATAATTCGGGTGCAAAGTGCAAAATACAAGATACTTATATTTATTTTTGAGAAATAATATAAGTAAGATACATAGTTAAAAATATAAAATATTTTTAACACAAGAACACATATACAAAAGATAGTGACTGTACTTGTGCGATACAAGTCTAGTGACTAACGTTAAGAAAACACGTATAGGTCACGACGCTAGATAAGCAAATCCGGTGAAGTTTACGACGCAAGGAACGCAAAGTTGTGAGTTCATGCTCCCCCTTTTCTTTAACTGTTTTTGGTTTTATAACTCTCGGGGGTGAAAAACATGTACAAATACTTAAACGGTATGGAATGCCTATGAAATACTAGATCATGTGAGCATAGACTTAATACTAAAAATGCCATAAAGTCTTGGTGAAAACTAGTACCAAGCCATTAAAAACATTCATTAATTAGGGACGAGGGTTAGATCTAACGGGTACGGCCGAACCCCACTCATGGTTACAATTAGTACCTAGTTGTGCTTCGGAGTCACACTCGAGGTTAATCGACGCGGTCGAGGTTAATCGACACGGTCGAGGTTAATCGACACGGTCGAGGTTAATCGACACGGTCGAGGGTAATCGACACAGTAAAGGAGCCAACACTAATGCTCCATATGTTCTCACATGCCTTAAAGGAGCCAACACTAATGCTCCACGAATCCTCACATGCCTTAAAGGAGCCATACTAATGCTCCCCATGTCCTCACAAGCCTTAATGTCCTTGTACAAACATTCAATTAGTGCATGGTGTACACAAGAAAACTTGATTTATACAAGAATACTTTATTTATACAAGATACATACCATGTTTTCATACATGGTATGCAAAACACATGAACTCGCTCAACTTTATGTTGATGTTTTCCAAAATTACATGTATTTCAGGTGACAGGATGGATCTTGGGCGCAAGTGTCGTAACTAGAAGTAGACTACAAGCTTAGATGTCATCCACTTTTGTTGAATTGTAACCTAGATGAAGGTTTTGTTTTAAAACTTAAGTAATTAAGTGTTGTAATACTCAAGATTTTCTGAATGGATGAACATCGTTTTAATCATGTAGTTGTTTATTATGATTGAATGCAATAATAACAACTAGTCACACATCATATGCTTCCGCAAAAGACAGGGTGTGACAGTTTGGTATCAGAGCTTCGATTGTAGTGAACTAGGATTCCTTCTCTAGTCTAGACTACAATCATTAGAGTTCTCTCGCAAAAACATTTTACAAAAAGGTTTCCATTGCATTCACGTAAGTGCCAAGATCCACGAGTCAAACATTTTTCAAAGAAGAGACAAGGCAAGGACATTAGTAGGGAATACCCTCAAAATAAGGTGCCAACTAAGGCATAGTCTACACAAGTTAGACTTGCCAAAAGACAAAAGGACCCCCCAAAAACGAGAGTTATACATGATATGATACATTAAATTGCTTGATTATGCTAAGTAGCATGTTTGTTATTGATATACATACATACATACGAATAAGTGTATGGAATGATTATTGACGTGAACAAGATACTTTCGACTCCGACTTCTATTACTATACATAACTCGCACGATGAAACTACCGACCTCGCGTTCATTGTAAAGCTCATAGCTAGAGTGATTACCAAACAGGATTCTGAGCTTGCTTCCGTAGGAGATGGCTGCTCTTGCCTCTCGATTGTGAAGGTGCCTAACTACGGTGATGATGACGAGGCAGAGGCGGCAACCTTGAACGAATTCTTAATCAACGGGACGAGATCCCCGTGGCTTATGTGAAGCAAGATTGATGACATACTTGACTAGAAAAGGAAGATGAAGTATTCATCATGAAGGTGCCCCTCCAACTACTAGGAATTCTCTCTATTCCTATTCCATCTAATCATCGTGCCCATACGCGCGTAACGATAACAAATGTTAGCGCATGGACCACCGCAATGGTCCTTTCCATGACAAAGGTATAAGGACAGTAGTGTCCCCTCCTAGATCGATCATCTGCTTGGACGAGAGAAAATTGGGGTAACTGTGCAAGACAATTTATTATTACGGGGGCCCACGTAATAACGACTTGTAGTGCACAGAAATCCTGGTGGACTCTGCATGTCGGGCTAATGAAAACCACACAAAATTAATCTATAGGTGTCCTCACCTTCATCTGGTAGAACAACACATAGATCAGTGCTTTAGAACATTAGAAAGTAGGAAGCCTATCTCAGCCTACTTCGTGACTGACACTTCTACCTGCGTACGAGACGTTTGAGAAAACGACATTTAAGCAAGTGAAGATAAGTAACATTCAAAAGATTCGGCGACTTTACACTCTCTATCACCCCTACACGAGCAACCCCCTCTAAGGGAAAAATATACACACCAGTAAAGCTAAAGACCTAAGAAAACCAATGTAGCGGGAAATAACTAAAACTTGAATGACCGAGGCAATGTAGCCTCAAGTTCATTTTATTACAAACAATAAGCCAAGTTGGCAAGCCTATGTGAAGGCTCAATAACTGTTTCCTCGCTCAAACATTGATTATATATACATGTGAAATTGGGTGATTACATGATGGCTTATGGTGCTATGTACCTCACAGACAATCGGAATGTTGTCTAACCTACTTCATACCATGTTGGCAGAAGAGAATGCCGCCCAGGCGAGACACAAACACCAGTACGCTACCAAGAACAGAAGCCGAGCTGCAAGAACGCATCTCACAGGCAATTGCACGACATGAAGCCCTCCGCTCTAAGCACAACAATGGCACTACTGGAAATAACCCTCCAACTGGCTGCACCTATAAACAATTCCTGGACTGCAAGCCACTGAATTTTTATGGCACAGGAGGTGCCGTTGCGTTTGTACGTTGGACAAAAAGACTGACTCCAATCTAAGAATGAGTAACTGTTCGCCCCAACAGAGTGTTACCTATATCTTAGAGTTATTCCTAGATGGCGCACTCTCCTGGTGGAACCTTCAGGTTCAAACCCTTGGTGCAGATGCTGCTTATGCACTGAGCTGGGACGATCTCAAGGAAATGATGGAAAAGAAATACTATTCTAGGGCTGAAATCCAGAAGCTTGAGGTGGAGTTCTGGAATTTGAAAATGGACGGACCGAAGATTCCTAAATACGTCCAGCGATTTCACGACTTGTCTAGAGTCGTCCCCTACTTAGTCAAACCGGGATTCAAAAGGATTGAACGATTCATTTGGGGACTTGCACCCTAGATCAGGGGCATGGTTACTACCTCAAAGCCCTCAACCATTGCAGAGGCTATCGAAATGAGTGTCACTCTTACTGAAGAGGCTCTACGTGCGGGGAAATTTTCGGAATCTGAGGGTAACAAGAAAGAGACTCATGTGGAGTCATCAGGCAACAAGAAGAGGAAGTCCTCAAATCTATAGATGAGCACCCAAGTCAGCTATGGAAGCTCTAAAGCAAACAAAAGAAAGAAAGTGAACCCGCCGCATGACAGGAAAGCTTCTGGAACCACTAATAGGGCCGGTGGTAAAGTTTACTCGGGGACTAAGCCGAGGTGCGGGGAATGCAATTTTCACCATGAAGGTCGATGTCGGAGGCCTAAGTGTGGAAAGTGTGGGAAAGAAGGGCACAGCAAGGACGCCTGTTGGGCAAAGGACCCAGATGGAAGAAATAAGAGAATACCAGGTTGCTACAGATGTGGTGAAGCAGGGCACTTTAGGAAAGATTGCCCTAAGAAGAAACAAACAAGGAAGGGTTTTCACGATTGAAACTCATGAAGCATGCCAGGATCCAGATGCGGTTACGGGTACGTTCCCTATTAACCAACCTAATGCATCTACTTTAATTAATACTGGCATCAACTTTAACCTTACATGCTTAGAACTTAAGAAACTGCTTGGCCTAGTTTCAAGTAAAATAGACGTCCTGTATTCTTTAGAAATGGGCATATAGAAGGCTAGTTTAAACAGTCGAAGCAATTAAGGATTGTATTTAGGGACTCAGAAGGCCGGAACTTTCTGTTACCATTGGCTCGCGAAGTCATAATATGATAGTCAGCATGGATCGGAAATCCAGGTATACAGCTGAAGTCGTTCGATATGAGAAAATCAGACACATCCCTCTTGCGAATGATGAAACCCAACTTTCCTGCAATAGGCGCAAGGATGCTAGACCCCATAAGGCGGCAGATCTACGACATCCTTCATTGGTCGAAGAAGCATAGAAACGCCTCCGAGTAGACTGCAGAGCCTGAGAACATCCCCGTGATGGAAGAAGTTCCAGTAGCCTTTTCTAAAGACTTGCCAGGAACGCCCCTCCGTAACAACAAGAGGAGGTTAGGATAAACCTCGTACCAAGAGCAGCACCAGTGCCGAATGACGTCTTACCGACTAGCTTCATCCGTAAAGCATGAGTTTTGGACATAACTGCAAGAGCTACCAGACAGAGGAAATTAAGGACATGACGCCCTTAGTTAAGGATATGAGGAGAAAGTTGACAGTTCCATTTTGCGTAAATTCCAGAGAATTGAGAATCAGAATCCTTTGCCAAGGACTGATAACATAAACAGACAAAATCGTAAGATCCTAGTTGCCACCCAAGGATCAACTTGTGGACAGGATGTCCACAACGGTGAATACAAGAAGGAAATACCCCTAAAACGACCTTTAGGACTCGCTTCGAACGTTACGAGTTCCTTGTCGTACCATTTGGCTTAACACATGCATCGACAATGTTCATGGACCTCATGAATTGAACGTGTAAGCCATACCTAGATATGCCATATACTTATTGACTACATTCTCATATGGCCAACGACCAAGGAAGGTCGTGAGCAACAGCTGCAAATTACCTTGTAACTCTTAGAGAAAGAACAGTATGTGCTATGATAACGAAAAGCGGATTTCGAATTCGCGCAGTTAGAACTTTAAGATACATGATGGATAAAGAATGAGATTCATGCCAACCCTGCAACCAAGAGCTAAGGAGCTAAAGTTGCAATTATGTGACGTTGCTCGACAAAGTCTCGGTTGCATGTCAATACAACAAGACCACGACATTGCATACGCGGCACATTGATTAAGGAATCATGAGAAGAGACCTTGAGATAGATACAGTAATTGCGCGTCGTAAACTGGACGTTATTACCTGAAAGAAAACGCTGCACGATCTTTACTGATCACAAGGAATACAGCACACCGATGATCGTAAGAACTCGAATATGAACTGAGCTGTTGAACGATGCAGACTGTAAGAACACGATACGTGCTTGTGTGATAAACTTCAATAAAAAGTTGGAACACTCACTTACCTTTAGTGGAGTCTTCCTACAACAGTATTTATCACACCGCCGTCTAAACCGCTTCATGTGAAGCTCTAGATGGAACGCAATAAGTTAATCCCCATCATGTTGGACGGAGACCGGAGATAAACAATTTACTGATCCGCATTAGTTCGAGAAAATCTAGAGGCAAGGTCATTCAGATATGTGATCATATCGAGACAGCCCGTAAGATACAGAAAAATTACGCCGATGAGCGGCGGAAATCGTAAGATTTTGAGACAAGAAGTGTGGCTAAAACGAGAGCCTCGCCTAGAGACGGCGTAGTGTGATTTGGAAAACGAAAAGGTTGAATCCCCGGTGTAGGGATCAGAACCATTGTTCACAAGATGAAGCTCCCAGATAAGATCAGTAGTGATCGCGACACATTCATGTGTCTAGTCTTTAGAGGAGTCTGACTCAAGGAACAGTCGTTGTTCCCACAAATAAGATTCACGTCAATGACAAACTATAGAAACCTGTTGAGGTTTTGGACCAAGAGTCCACAATACTATAGAAACCTGTTGAGGTTTTGGACCAAGAGTCCACAATACTATGGAAACCTGATGAGGTTTTGGACCAAGAGTCCACAATACTATAGAAACCTGTTGAGGTTTTGGACCAAGAGTCCGCAATACTATAGAAACTTGTTGAGGTTCTAGACCAAGAGACAACAAGACACAGAAAAGACATGATCAATTTACTTGAGTATGATAGAATTCATGACATGACCCAGAGATTTCATGGGAACAAAAAGACAAATCATGAATCTAAATGACCATGCTGGTTTCCCAACTCCCCTGCGACCAATGGCATCGCTTGAATTTTGGGACGAAATTCTTTTAACGGGGGGAGACTGTGATAACCGTCACTTTTCCGTACATTCCGTACACAAAATGAACAGTAATTTGTGCTTAAATGAATGTGCATGATCTGGTTTACCAGACAAATAAATTTCGAAATTCCCTACAAGTGAATTCATGCATGATATATGCTACAAGAATTACCTTATGATAGCGTTGCATAAAAAATATTAGTAAACTCACCGGTAAGACACACTGTATCAACAAAACTGCAGAAAGCAGTCAGACATTAGAATTGAGGCCTAGGCGTGGGTCCAACAACAAGAATACATTAAAACCCAAGAATACATACAAGGGTTTACATATACACCATCCGGAAGCTAAAATATGCACTAAAAAGCACCCGAAACGCACTTTAAGTGCAGAATTTATTTAAATTCAGCTATAATCAGCATTATGACAATGAAATATTATGCAGAAATGATGATTTATCATCCAGAATACTTCCTAAGTGTCGGGAATTGAAAGTGTCACAAAAGATACTTGAAAGACACTAAAAGGTGCAATTTAGCACTTTAACGGAACAGTGTCAAACTGAACAACCGGACTTTACCCGGAACATAAAAATATTGCCAAAGACATAGTTTACACTTTTCTGAGCTAGCTAGGGTCCCCGAATACCCTAACACCCATTATATTAATTACTACACTTAAACATACTAACTAAACCTTTAGATTCCAACTAGTTTATAACTATAACATTACAACCCAACCATACCCCCTCCCCCTTCAAAGTGACGGTCACCCAAGGGGGTGACACACATCCTTTTCTTGATTATTTTATTAATCTTGCTAAGTATCTAGTAGACACAATGTATGTTGGATAATATGGAGACATGGTCTATAAATTTGAACAAGGGTTCTTCACTCTCTTTCATTCCACACATCAAGCAACAACTCATTCTCCTTCCTCTCTACCCCATTCACGGCAGCCACCACTAAGCACCCCACCACCACCATCAACTTCCATTCAAGTCATTTTACATACGCTCAAAGGTGCTACGGGTCATACAACGAAGCTCGGTGCTCTCGGAAGTGGAAGGACCTTCTCCATTCGCTATTAACCATCACTTTTCTACTCCCGAACTTCCCTAGCCTTGAGCTAGTGGTAAGAACTTAGATCCGTTCATTCTTCATGTTATGTAAGTGGTTAATAGGTGATTTAATGATTAAAATTATGAAACACTAAAGAACTTGTACTAAAGTCTTGAACATATGGAATAAAGATGGAAAAAGAGAAGTTAGTTAGGTAAATGATGTAAATCTTTTGTTGTTGTGATTATATGTTGATTATGTAGCTGATTACTTGCTGGTCTACTTGTTAATATTGATGTTTGATGTTGTTGTGATCACTAAACATGTTAACGGAATCAATCAAACACAGATTAGAAAGTTAAAAGCTGAAACAGAAAGCTGGTTGGTTTTTACAGCCAACTTCAGTTGGCTGTGACCAGACCGTAACTTAACAAAAAATGTACTTTCTGAAGTCTAGATTTATGTATTATGAAATACGGTTCTAATGGCACTGGAACTATAATTTTTGGACTTCGTTTACTATTTTTAAAGACCCGATTTGTAACAGCAACTGAAGCTGAGTTTTTACAGAAATAAATGGGTGTTATATTTTCAGTCATAACTTGAAACCTGGGTAGGATTAGATCATGAAATTGGTACTGTAGATGGACACTGATGTCGTAGTAATTGTCCCACTGGAATTTCGTCAATCCGACTTACAATGAATTTTTAGTGAATTATTCCGTGGGCTGCAGTCAGAAAATAATGAATCTGATTTCAGTCCGGAAAATGATTTTTTATAAAATATTGGCAATGAACTGGACCCCGATATTTTTACACAATAACATTTGGATCGTTTAAGCAATTATGTAAAAATTTGGAAATTTTTGGAATAAGCTAACTACTTTATTAAAATGCTCGAAAACAGCCCAGTTTTGGATATTTAAGTTGAAATGACATAAGTTGTAATTTGCGTGTCTAAATGTCGAGTATGTTATCTGATGAATATATATATATATATATATATATATATATATATATTAATTGATTACTAAACTTTGTGCTAAATGTATGTGGTATGTATAATACGTGCTAGTATATTAGGACTTGCAAATACACATACAACATATTTTGACAAAATACATAATTCGGGTGCAAAGTGCAAAATACAAGATACTTATATTTATTTTTAAGAAAATAATATAAGTAAGATACATAGTTAAAAATATAAAATATTTTTAACACAAGAACACATATACAAAAGATAGTGATTGTACTTGTGCGATACAAGTCTAGTGACTAACGTTAAGAAAACACGTATAGGTCACGACGCTAGATAAGCAAATTCGGTGAAGTTTACGACGCAAGGAACGCAAAGTTGTGAGTTCATGCTCCCCCTTTTCTTTAACTGTTTTTGGTTTTATAACTCTCGGGGGTGAAATACATGTACAAATACTTAAACGGTATGGAATGCCTATGAAATACTAGATCATGTGAGCATATACTTAATACTAAAAATGCCATAAAGTCTTGGTGAAAACTAGTACCAAGCCATTAAAAACATTCATTAATTAGGGATGAGGGTTAGATTTAACGGGTACGGCCGAACCCCACTCATGGTTACAATTAGTACCTAGTAGTGCTTCGGAGTCCCAGTCGAGGTTAATCGACGCAGTCGAGGTTAATCGACGCAGTCGAGGGTAATCGACACAGTCGAGGTTAATCGACACAGTCGAGGGAAATCGATACAGTCGAGGGTAATCGACACAGTAAAGGAGCCAACACTAATGCTCCATATGTTCTCACATGCCTTAAAGGAGCCAACACTAATGCTCCATGAGTCCTCACATGCCTTAAAGGAGCCATACTAATGCTCCCGATGTCCTCACATGCCTTAATGTCCTTGTACAAACATTCAATTAGTGCATGGTGTACACAAGAAAACTTGATTTATACAAGAATACTTTATTTATACAAGATACATACCATGTTTTCATACATGGTATGCAAAACGCATGAACTCGCTCAACTTTATGTTGATGTTTTCCAAAATTACATGTATTTCAGGTGACAGGATGGATCTTGGGCGCAAGTGTCGTAACTAGAAGTAGACTACAAGCTTAGATGTCATCCACTTTTGTTGAATTATAACCTAGATGAAGATTTTGTTTTAAAACTTAAGTAATTAAGTGTTGTAATACTCAAGATTTTCTGAATGGATGAACATCGTTTTAATCATGTAGTTGTTTATTATGATTGAATGCAATGATAACAAACTAGTCACACATCATACGCTTCCGCAAAAGACAGGGTGTGACATGGTTACCATTCGTTTGTCCACCTATTGTGAAATGTTTTGATACCGACCGTGAACGACAAATTATGAATAAAAGGAAAAAAAAGAGAAAACAAAGAAAAGAAAAAAAATATTGAAAAAGAAAAAACAGAAGTGTTGAAAATATCATTTATGTCTTGGGTAGAAACCAACCCGAATGTGTTAGTCATTATGTGTTGCAAATAAAGTTGTAACCCTTTGGTCGTTTGATTGTTCGCCACATAAAATATATAAATATAAGCCAAAAATTTCCTACCCTTAGCCTAAGCCCAAAACCGAAAGTCCTTTTGATATGTGTCGTGTTATATGATACAGTGGAGGTGTGATTGTCATACAAGCCTATGATTATAGGATTTCATGTTTGGTTTTGAGTGTTATAATTGCTAGCACATTACACGCTAGTTCAGTTTTTAAACCGAGAGGAGAGTTAATTGTGAGGGCCGTGTAGCATATGTTAGAATCCTAAGCATGTTAGTTTTGAATAGACAAGTCTTGAGTTTTATAAATTGCATCAATTGCTTGTCGGACTGTAAATCTTGATTGTTTCAGTCTATGGAACGGGTATGACTTGGGACTTAAACTGTTGCATCAGTTAAGGGGTTCAGAGGTATTGTTACTATGGTGAGTAATTCCGTATCGGTTTGCTTGAGGACAATCAAAGGTAAGTGTGGGGATGTGATAGAGAGTGTGAGACACGCATGTTTAGGTACTTATCTTACATGTTTTGTGCGGTTTTATATGATTATATGTTTAGAATTGGATTATTGTGAGTGGTTGTACGTTTGTAGGTTAAACGCGTGAAATGGGTGAAGTTACGGAGTTTAACGATGAAGCGGAACATGTGATATTAATGAAGGCGGCCAACGGAAGCACTCGGGAATGTTACGGGTCGAAATGGATGGTTTGGATACATAAAGAATGTGAAAGCATTGAAGTTCAAGGGGCTTATAGTTAATTATTGAAAGTTGAACATGCAACCAATACATGTTGGACGACTATGGAAGCACTTTGTGGATTTCTTTTGGATGTGAGTGGGGTGCACATGTTGAAGACACAAGCTAACATTAATGACTTTGGAGGTGAACATTACATCGCATTATCATTAACAAAAATGTGGAGGCAGCAAGATACGAATTATTGGAGAGCAACATTCCTTATTTTTTTTTGGTTTCTATAATCACTCATCATCACCATCTCAATAACTTTAGGCAGCCATATAACACAATTTTGGTGGGCTTCATATTGGTTTGAAAGTGGCAGCAACATATCTCGAAAATTGAGCAGCCATAAAGACATCCATACACTCGATTTTTGGAGCCATATATTACACAATTTTTAGATGCCAAATGGGCCCAATATCATCATTATACATCATATGAATTTGGTAGCAGCCCATCACGAATTTTGGGGAGCCCATTATCACCATCCATCGTTGGCAGCCGCAAGGAACTTTTTGGGGGGAATCGATTTTGGCAGCCAAGATATATACTTTCAACTCTAAAAAAATTATATGGGCATCATCATCACTCATCGTTATTATCACACATCTCCCTCAAACCACCGAACCGATCATGTCTTCAACCTTCGACCAAGCTTTTGAGTATTGCACGAGCGTCATGAGTGGCTAGTCGTCCCATGACCGTCTCTGGGAATAGGGTTTATGCGTGAAACTTTTGGTTTACTTATTGTTACGACTTTTGGATTAGGAACTGATTAATCATTCGGTTAGTCGTTTTTATTGTTCTTGTTCGATTAAACATTATTAGATTATCGTAATCATTTGAGTTCATCAATTATTTGGTTTGTTCATCAACATCCGGGATTAAATTCTAGGATGTCATTGTTTTAAACCTTTAATCATTGAACTTGATTATGTTTATGAAATCTGAAATTGGTAATTAATTGGATTACTATTCATTTGCATCAATCTTTCGGTTTCGATTGTGGATCATTGCAATCAAATATATTGTCCGTTAATTATTTATCAAAACAAGTTTTACAAATCATGTCTATGTGATTTCCAACTGGTAGTAACTAAGTAACCTGATTTTCTGCATAACCTGAAAACCTGGAGATTGGTCCTTTCTCTCATTATTGTTTACAAATACAATTTAATTCCATTTTCATAATTCATCTCATGTTTTGCAAAAAGCAATTAGGTTTTAATTTAGATAATAGTCATAAACATCGAACTTTCATACTCTCCACTGATTCCCCGCGGATTCGACACCCTACTTGCCATTTACTAGTAGGTGAATAGGACACTTTTTAATTATATTTTTTGACCGACCTTACGACATCGATCAAAAAGGCGCCGTTGCCGAGGAATCGGTGCGCTTAGTTTAGTAAGTTGTTTTTTCATAAAAGTTAAAAACATAAAAAAATAGAAAAAACCAAAAAACCCAAAAATATTTCCTTTTGTTTGTTTTTTATTTGTTTTGTTCCGTATTACGCTTGGTTTCTTGTTTGTCTGTGTGCAGGTGATTCTCGTGTTGCATGCATACCAGGTTCTCAAAGAAATCATCACCGTTATTGTTTGATCCAGAAATTGAGAAGACTGCTCGACAGAATCTCGTTCTTCTCCGTTCAGCAGTGAAAGCTAAAGCTCAGTCATCAACAATTGCTCAAGATCTTGAACAAGCAGCTCACAAGATGGCTGATCAAGAGCCATAAAACCAAGCCCAAAACGAACCAATTCCACCTATTCCAGATCCACCAATCCCTCAAAAGCAAAACCAAAACCAAAATAAAAACCAGCCCAATAACCAAAACCAGAATCAACCACCACCACCACCACAACCATTTCCACAATTTAACCCAGGTCCACAAAACCAACCGGCAAATCTAAATCTCCGACATGGGGACATCATTCGTCTTAACCAACCACAACATCAAAACGGGTATGATGAGGGTTTCCAACACAGAGAAGGCAGCGTGCATACTTGGGAATCCGGTTGGGAAGATGATGATTATCAAAATCAATATGACGGGAGATACGCAGATTACAGATACGACGAAGGGTATAATGTCAATCAAGGACACCCAGTACAACAACAGGTCAACCAAAGAAATCACATCCAAGGGCCGATTCCACAAAATCAAGTTCATTATGGAGTCCCGCAGTTTAATGCGGGAAGAGCTAATAATCGGTTTAGGGGCGAGCAAATATAGTTTGTGGATGGTGTCCTACAAGTTGTTCAAGGAGCACCAATTCAAGGCGTTGAAGGTCATTGTCGACCCATTATAGTACCCAACTCATCAGCTATAGTTACACCGGTGGGGAATAATAATCGACCTTCGAGGTGAGGCCTCAATACTAAGGCCATTTGCCGGAATGTCACATCCCTTTCTGCGGCGGAAGCACGAGGTGTGATCAAGAAAGGTTCTCATTGCATACGAAAGGTAAACATACCACATGCTCATAAAAATAACTTCAAATACCAAACATTTCATAACTTGAAAACATAAGTTTTGCGTTTCCATCACGAAATAGCATAAAACGGTTGTCTTGAAAAGTTTACAACTTTATTTAAAGATAAATATAAGAGACATCCACAAACATGAGTAAGACCGCGCGCACATCCACTTTAGTTACCTGAAATACATGTGAGCTTTAAAAAAACATCAACATAATGTTGGATTGAATTCATGCAGTGATTGTTTTGAATGTTTAAATGCTTGAATGAAAACATAGTATGAAACTTGTAGAATGTATGAATGTTTGATTGTAACTTGTAAAACGTATCTATAACTGAGTACTATGACTGTTTGAATGTGTGAGATCACTAGTGGGTTGCAAGGCCACTAACATGTGTCACGACATAGGAAGTCACCAAACCTAAGCATTTTTGTCGACTTTGACCGAGACACAAAAGCACTCATTGGTAGAAGTAGGCCAAGAGTGGGGTTGCCTGAAACCCATTAGATCTAACCTTTTGTTCCGCGGTCTGAATGTTACGTTGATTAATGGTGCTTATAGTACCCTATTCGAGACATGATCTAGAATGTTTCACTTGAATGTTTTTATACCCATCATACTATTTGTAAACATTGTAATATTTATAACATGTATCTCACCCCCAAAGTTATAAAACCAAAAACAGTTAAAGTAAAGGGGGAGCATGAACTCACAACTTTGCATTCCTTGCGTCGTAAGCTTCAATTAACGTCGTGACCTATACGCGTTTTCTTATCGTTAGTCACTAGACTTGTATCGCACAAGCACAAGTCACTATCTTTTGTATATGTATTCTTGTGTTAAAAATAGTTTATATTTTTAACTATGTGTCTTACTTAAATTATTTTCTCAACAATAAATATAAGTATCTTGTATTTTGCACTTTGCACCCGAGTTATGTATCTTTGTTCAAAACTTTATTTCATGTTCATAACTTGTCCAAGTTATTTATTCTATCAAGTAATATATTTTCATAAATATATTTTCTTGTATTTGTCTAAGCATGTTGTATGTGTATTTTTTTTATCTTCACTCCTTAGGAGTATTTAGTGTATTTTCAAGTCCTAATACACTATCATGTATAATACATACTACATACACTTAGCACAAAATTTTGGTGATCAAATAATATATATATTTTTCTCAAAAATATACACACTTAATATAAATTTTTAGTCTTGAAGAAATCATCATTTCTTAACACAAAAATTAGGGAAACCTTGGTAAATGTTTTTAGATACATTTTTAGGGAATAAGTTTCTCAAAAACTTATATATTTTTCTAAGTGTCAAAATTTATAAAAATTTTGACAGAGTTTCCCCTAAAAATGGAGGTTTCCCATGTTTTCAAAACATGTGTTTATTTTGTTTTAAAAATCATCATCAATCAATTTCAACAACAATCATCAACAACATACACTAATTTCTCTGTTTCATGAACTTGAAAATTTATAAAAATGTGTAGTAACTTACTAGGGTATTTAGTAAGTCTTGTTACCCTTTAAAGTGTGATTGCTTCTTTAAAAACTTCATTTTTAAAGAATATGACTCTTTACAACTTATGTTCATGTTTTCTAAAAATACTACTTCTTGTATTTTTCTTGTTACACATGTGTATCTTTACTTTATTAACCACCAAAAATAAGGTTTATTTGTTTAAGAACCAAGATTAAGTAAAACTTGTATTTTTAACTTGGTTCTTATGAAAAACCACGCATGGATATTTAGATCTACAAGTTTATCATCCTACTTTGATCTTTATTTTTAGGAAAACATAGTGTTCTTTCAAGTTCATGATCTTTTTGTGGATGATTCATAATCTTTAACATGTTCATCCCCTTATCTTGCTAGATTATGTTATTAATCATGATCTAGCAAGATTGTATGATGATCTACATCATTTTTACCAACAAACAATAACCAACAATCATAACAACTCATGTACATCAAGATTTCTTCATATTAAAAGCTTATGTTCAAGTTCTTTTCTTGTGATTCTTAGTGTTCTTCATGATTAACATTATGATTCTTCTTTTAACCACTTAGAATGGAAGTAAAATAGCAAGATCAAGGTTCTTACCACTAGCACAAGGCTAGGGATGATCAAGAGGACAAATGGAGTGGATAAAAGCAATGGGAGAAGGTCCTTGAAGTTTCAATGCCTCCAAGCTTCCTAACTATGCTTCTTACACCTCATGTTCACCTTAGAAATACTTGAATATGGAATGAAAATGGAGGTTGTATATGTGTGTGTTTGGGCCGTAGGTAAGAGGAAGAAGAAGAGAGTGTGAGGTGTTGGTGAAGATGGTAAAAATGAGTTAGAATACTAGTCCCATGGTTTTTATAAAAATCCACCAACATAGGCTTTACATAAGGGGTAATATGTCTCTAAATCCTTAAGCATATCTATTAATTAATTTAAAAGAAATCCATGGGTGGGACCCATGTCCCTAACCGGTTAGGGGGGGGGTGTTGTTTAGTTGAGATGCAATGGTGGTTAGCTTACTTAGTTAGATGTTAAGTGATTTAGTTAGGTTATTTAGTTGGTAGACATTTTAGTGGGTGCTAGGGTGTTCGGGGGTCATAACTAGTTCAGAAATAATTAAGCAATGCTTCTAGTAATATTTTTGTGCTTCGGGTAATGTCCGGTTGTTCGGTTACATACTGGTTCGTTAAAGTGCTAAATTGCACCTTCTAGCGTCTTTTAAGTATCCTTTTGTAACCCTTTCAATTCCCAACACTTGGGGAAGTATTCTGGATAATAAAACGTAAATTCTGTATGATATTTATATGTTCAAAAGCTGACTTGAGCTGAATTTATTAAAATTCTGCACTTAAAGTGCGTTTCGGGTGCTTTTTAGTGCGTATTTTAGCTTCCGTAATGTCTATATATAAACCCCTGTATGTACTCTTGGGTTTTAATGTATTCTTGTTGTTGGACCTACACCTAGGCTCCAATTTTATTGTCTGACTGCTTTCTGCAGAATTGTTGACACAATGTGTCTTACCAGTGAGTTTACTAGTATTTCTGACGCAACGTTCTCGTTAATGCATAAAGCACTATTTTATAGTATAAAACATGCATGAATTCACTTGTATAGTATGTTATCAGATAATGTTGACATTAAAGAACATAATTGTAGTCATTAAATAATAGTTAATGTGTACGGAAATTACCGGTTTGGTGCCAGTTGTCACAGTCTCCCCCCGTTAAAAGAATTCCGTCCCGAAATTCAGGCTGAACTAACTTTCGCAGGAGTCTTCTTGAACAGGTGGGGATACTTTTCTTCACGTTCCCACGTGTACTCGGGTTCGTGCTTAGAGTTCCAACGTACTTTGACAAGTTTGACAGAGCTCTTCCTGGTCTTGTTGGCTTTCCAGTCGGTAACCTCAACGGGTTGTTCTGTAAATCGGAGGGTGTCGTCAATATGCACTTCATCCGCAGGGATGATCACGTTTTCTTGTGTTGGATTCTTCTTGAGGTTGGATACATGGAACGTGTCATGTACTCCATTCAGTTCTTCCGGTAATTCCAACTTGTATGCTACGGTACCAATCCTTTCTAAGATCTTGAACGGTCCGATGTATCGTGGATTCAACTTTCCACGTTTTCCGAATCTTACTACTTCCACGGTGAGACCTTCAACAATACTTTATCTCCCACCTCGAATTCCAATGGTTTTCGTCTTTGATCAGCGTAGCTCTTTTGTCGATCTCGAGCTGCCTTAATGCGCTCTCGGATCTGCATAATCTTGTCGGTTGTCTCTTGTATAAGTTCAGGACCAACCATTCTTTTGTCTCCAGCGTCTGCCTAATATAAGGGCGATCGGCACTTGCGGCCATACAGAGCTTCGAAAGGTGCGGCTTTGATGCTTGTATGATAACTGTTATTGTAGGAAAACTCAACTAAAGGTAGATGAGTATCCCAGCTGCCGCCTAGGTCCATGACATAGGCGCGAAGCATATCTTCTAACGTTTGTATGGTTCGTTCGCTGTGGCCGTCTGTTTGTGGATGGAATGCCGTGCTTAGATCTAGTTGAGATCCAAAGGCTTCTGAAATGATTGCCAGATTCTTGAGACAAAGCGTCCATCTCTATCTGAAATAATTGAGATTTGCACTCCATGACGTGCCACGATTTCTTTTAAGTATATCTCAGCAAGCTTTCCAGTGCTGTCTTTTTCTCGAATCGGTAGGAAATGCGCAGATTTCGTCAATCGATCAACTATTACCCATATCATATCGTGCCCACTCGGGGTCCTGGGTAATTTCGTTATGAAGTCCATCGAGATTTGCTCCCACTTCCACATTGGTATCTCTGGTTGTTGTAGTAGGCCGGACGGTTTCTGATATTCAGCCTTAACCTTAGCACAGGTTAGGCATTTTCCAACATAAACAGCAACGCCGCCCTTGAGTCTCGGCCACCAATAGTATTCTGTTAAGTCTTGATACATCTTGTCCGATCCTGGGTGGATCGAGTATCTCGAATTATGCGCTTCATTAAGGATGACTTCTCGAATACCACCATAGAGCGGAACCTAAATACGCTTCTTAAAGTATAAGGCTCCCTCTTCGTTTGGAACCATGTATTTCAACATACCTCGGAGGTATTCAGCTTTGCGGTTTTCTATTTTAAGGGCTTCTTGTTGTGCGTCACGAATACGTGAGGTGAGGTTCGTTCGAATAGTAATTTCCAGTGCTCGAACCCTTAGGGTCTTAACCCTTTCTTTTCGACTTAAAGCGTCCGCTACAACGTTTGCCTTTCCAGGATGGTACTTAATCTCACAGTCGTAATCATTTAGCAGCTCGACCCATCGCCGCTGGCGCATGTTCAGTTCCTTCTAATCAAGTATGTGTTGCAGGCTTTTGTGATCTGCGAAGATGGTATATCGAGTACCATATAAATAGTGTCACCAAATCTTCAAGGCGAATACCACCGCGCCGAGTTCTAATTCGTGAGTGGTATAGTTTCTTTCATGAACCTTCAATTGTCTTGAAGCATAAGCGATGACTTTCTTACGTTGCATGAGCACGCAACCCAAACCTTGTCGTGAAGCGTCGCAGTATACCACGAAGTCTTCTGTGCCTTCGGGTAATGATAGTATTGGTGCATCGCATAGCTTGTTTTTGAGTAGTTGGAAGGCTTCTTCTTGTTTAACACCCCAGTCGTACCTCTTGTCTTTCTGCGTAAGGGTTGTTAGCGGTTGAGCTATTTTTGAGAAATTCTCGATGAATCGTTGGTAATAGCCCGCTAAGCCCAAAAATTGACGAACTTCAGTTGGGGTTTTGGGGGCTTCCCAATTCTTTATTGCTTCAATCTTGGATGGGTCTACATGAATGCCCTTCTCGTTCACAACATGACCCAGAAATTGTACTTCACGAATCCAGAATTCGCATTTCGAGAACTTTGCATAAAGTTTCTCTTTCTTCAGTAGCTCCAAAATGGTTCTGAGGTGTTGCTCGTGTTCTTCTTTCGTTCGCGAGTAAATCAAGATGTCATCGATAAATACAATCATGAATTTATCGAGATATGGTTTGCATACACGGTTCATTAGATCCATAAATACTGCTGGCGCGTTCGTCAGTCCGAATGGCATCACAAGAAACTCGTAATGCTCATAACGTGTTCTGAATGCAGTCTTTGGTACGCTTTCCTCTTGTATCCTTAGCTGATGGTATCCAGATCGAAGATCGATCTTGGAATAGTAGCATGATCCTTGCAACTGATCAAACAAGTCATCAATCCTTGGTAATGGATACCGATTCTTGATAGTGAGCTTGTTCAGTTCTCTGTAGTCGATACACATCCGCAGAGTTCCATCCTTTTTCTTCACGAATAATACTGGAGCTCCCCAGGGCGAGAAGCTTGGCCTTATGAATCCTTTATCCAACAACTCCTGGAGTTGTGTAGATAATTCTTGCATTTCGGATGGTGCAAGCCGATAGGGTGCCTTGGCTACAGGAGCGGCTCCTTGAACCAGGTCTATACGGAATTCGACTTATCGTTGTGGAGGTAGTCCTGGCAGAACTTCGGGAAAAACATCAGGGAATTCTTTCACCATAGGAATGTCTTCGAGTCTCGGCTCCTCGGCCTTCTTGTCTACAACGTGAGCTAGGAAAGCAACACATCCTTTCCTCAAGCACTTCTGTGCCTTCATGCAACTGATGATTCGCAGAGGTGCGTCTCGTTTTTCTCCATGTACGATGAGAGTTTCATCATTCGCCAAAGGGATACGAATGATCTTCTCATGACAAATAACTTCAGCTTTGTTCTTGGACAACCAGTCCATTCCGACCACTACGTCGAAGCTACCCAATTGAATAGGTAAGAGGTCGATGCTAAATCTTCGTTCACCAAGTTCTAGTGTGCAGCCTCTAACAACTTCGCCCGATTCAACAAGTTTACAATTGGCTAGCTCTATAGAATAAGGAATATCTAATCTACTAGATTCTATTCCAAGCATGCGTTTAAATTCCACGGACATGAAGCTATAGTCGGCACCAGTGTCAAATAATATGGATGCAAAGTGATTGTTAATGAGAAACGTACCGGTGACCACATTAGGGTCCTCGCGCGCGTTCCTTGCTCCAATCACTAATGCTCGAGCCTGAGCATTGTTTCTCTTTGGGCAGTCTTTCATGAAATGCTCATTGCTTCCACAGCTGAAGCATCCTTGGTTTCGCCCCGCTTCATTTCCAACCCGGTTATCATTGCCATTTCCATTTCCACCATCGTTCCCATTACCAGTACCATTATGGTTTCCATTCCCGTTCCTATTACCATTACCATTGCAGCCTCCAATACCTTTACCCCAACAATCCTCGGTACGGTGGCCTGACTTTCCGCAGTTCTCGCACTTCCCAATGCGACAATTTCCCACATAGTGAAAGCCACAACGGTTACACTTGGGCAGAGTTTCCTAATATTTCTTAGCTCCAAACTCATTAGCAGCTGCGAAGGTTTTTGCCTCCCTAGGTGGGTTAGTGTCACGCTTCTTGTTGTTCGAACCCTTCTTGTTGTTGCGGGTTGCTTGGCTCAGATTTGAATGCTTTCTTTTCTTGTCACTAGACGACTCAGCATGCGTCTCGGTCTTCTCTGTTGGGTTCAACGATAACTTCTTCATACGAACACAATCTTCAGTAAGGCTGACAGCCAGAGTTACGGCCTCGGTGATTGTTTGTGGTTTGGCCGACGTCACCATGCCGCGAAACTCTGGGGCCAGTCCCCAAATGTAGCGTTCAACGCGCTTGAATTCGGGAGTCACCATATAGGGGATCACCCTAGACAGATCATGGAAGATTCGTGTATACCCAATGATGTCAGCACCTTCCATTGTCAAGTGCCAGAACTCAGTCTCCAACCTTTGGAGTTCAGCTCGTGAGCAATACTTCTCCCTCATTTTCTCTTTCAGTTCATCCCAAGTCATGCCATACGCGGTGTCACACCCCAACCAATGGCGGAAACATCGGGATGAGACGAAGTGTGAAGATTGCTAGAGACATCATAACGCTATTTGTGACAATATTTAGAAAATCCAAATTTCATTTCATTTCATAACTTCAAATAGTCAACATTACATGAAATTCAAATACAACAAGTTTAACAAAACAACATGATAACATAACAAAATTTGATACAACATATTAAACCCTAACGTCTATATGTGTATCTAGGCATCAACGCTATTTCTTTTCTTAGCCTCGTCCTCATCAACCTGTAACATGTTTAAAATAATTCAATGCAAAAGCAAAGGCGAGTATACAAGTTTGGTACATACATAGCATAAGATAAAAGTGTGAACAATTCCTCATAGCAAGCATGCGATTCAAGATAAACATTAAATATGGCATGTGTATAACATATCAAACCAAGAAAACGCAACTTGCTCATGACATAACCAAAGTTTCAGTAGAGGCGGGTCGTTAATCCTATAGCGCTACATATGTCAAGGTTTGGCTCGTACGAAGTTAATGATAAGTTCAACACATAAGAATCACCCAAATTTAAAGTATCAAGCCATCACATATACAAGTATTGTTATAGGAATGTTCGTGTGTTTAGACAAAAGTTCATGTGTAAGTTTCAATAGGTAAACATGTTACACCCCAAAAGTGGTAAAAGTAAAAGGGGAAAAGTACGAGTATACTCACAAAGTTTGCATATGTTTTCCGATTATCCAATGTGACAAAGTTGCCGAGGTTGGAAGGTTGAATGCGTAAGGGTTTAAGTTCAAGCATGTTTAGAGTCGAGATTTGAAATGAAAGTGACATGAAAATATTACATCAAAATATTCATCTTCACACATAACACTTGTATGACACTTGGTAACCTCATGGGTTATAATGATTTTATGAGTTGAACACCCATAAGAATCATAACAAGGTTTAGGTCCTTAGATGATAACCTACTACTTTGACAAATGAATATGATTTCAACATCAAAGATTCGAGTGTACATAGATAGTATGTAGGTCGTATATTATACACATATTATTAAGTCCAAATGTTCAAGTATTCAAGTAAGAGGTAGAAGATTACATCTTCATTTAGGTACCTCAAGTTGAGTCATGGGTGTCATGGATGGGGTAGGAAGACAAGGCTTCCATTTAGGTACCCCTTTGATGTTCACCACTACACTTGATGTAAAAACAACCAAGGAGGGTCATGAACTAAGGTCTTTACATGTATGTAAAGTAAACTAACTAATAGAAATCATCAAATCATGTGAGGATTGTATGTTTGGACAACCCAAGTTGTTCCATAATCACTCATGTATCAAAGACTATGTTTGACATGATTTGTGGGTTGAAACCCTAGACAAAACACCAAGTTTATGAGGTTTAATCCTCTGATTTCAAATGTCTCAACCTTGTTTTTAAGCTTAACCAACCATGGGATAAGTTGTAAGCATTAGGACATAGGCATGAGATGTGTTAGACACAAGTTGCATAGGTTTAAACAAGTTTTTGATGAACATAAAAACAAACAGAAAGTTTATGGACGATTTCGGGGCATTTCCAGGTCTGATTTCTCCAAGGAGAAGTCTAGGAATCGAACCCCATCATTATACAAGCAAGTAGGAAAAAGAATCGAGTGAATCGGATAAGAATTGAGTGAGTTATGCTCATTTTCGTGAAGGGGTGTCAATCTACTCGAACCCTTGCTTTCAGCTACGGTTTGGTGGATGTTTTGTGAGTTTTTAGGGTTGCAAAAGTGGTAGGGAGGCTGGTTATAAGTGGTATTTATAGGGGGAAGGATTAGGGTTTCAATGGGTTGGGCTTTGGAAGTGTTTAGAAGGGGTTACACCTTGAAACTAGCCCACAAAACCCAACTATATGGGCTGAATTTTGCTGAATTGGGGCTGCCATATTTCTTTATTTTTTTATTTTTTTAAAACATTATAATGAGTAATTTTGTTAGTTAAGTTGTGTAATAATGTGCAACAATGTTTCCCCTAACTTGTAACAAGGTGAAATATGAAATAAAACATGATTTAACTAGGTAAAGAGTGTAATGTACAAGTTTTATTTACGAAGCAAGTTCCGTATTTTACAACGATTACATGAAAGAATGGTTATAAGAACACAAGATTTCCAAAGATAGAATTTCACGTAAGGTTTCTAAATGTAGGAAGTTTGAAAACGCAGGGCGTTACACGCGGCATCATCACCCAGCGTTTGGACTTGCAAGTTCCACCAGTTCAGAGCTTCACCGACAAACAACCCAGTAGCAAAAGTGACTTGCTGATCCGCGGTACACTTGCTCATGCGGATAGTGACTTCAGTCTTTTCCGTCCAGCGTACAAACGCCACTGCTCCTCCAGTGCCATCGTAATTCAGTGGTTTGCAATCGAGGAACTGCTTGAAAGTGCAGCCTGAAATTGATCCAACCAACTCACGCGTGAGCAATCGAAGAAATAATGAAACAAGGACCGTTCATAAATTTCTCCATGCTTAGCAAATTGTCTTAAGGTTACCTTGGGCTGCGTTTCCTCCAGACGAATCTCCATTCCTGTTGTGCCTAGCATTGCTTGGTCCTCCATTGTCTTGAGTACGGTTCTCCTCGTATTGGGCGATAGCAGCGGAGATCCTTTCCTCTAGTAGAGCGTTTAGCTCTTCAGCAGTTCTTGGCAGTGGGGGAGGAGGAGGTTGATCGCGAGCGTTCACAGCTTTCCTGGGTGCCATGTTCTGACAGAACATAACACAACAGGGTTAGACATTTGTTTGATATCGTCGTACTAGACAGTAGTAGTATATATATGTTCATAAGCATATACCACATAAGTGACATCAAACAATTATTACTCCAACAAAGTATTTACTTGGCTAGGGGAGGGGGTGTTCACGTTTGACCTTTATTTATCACTGAGGGAATTTATACGCTACAAGACTTGTTGTGGTTTCTGTGCACTGAGTTCCATAATTATGTATGCATCCATAATTACGTAACTCCTTGCACAGTCCGCACAGTTCGTTTCGTCCTCGTATCTCTTCCTTCAGTTAGGCCATTGTTTTCAGGTAAAGTCATGTATACTAGTGGTATTCTACATCTAGTATGTGTATATGCTAATTATTACACATAATTGCAAGTAATTTCTCAGTTAAAGACAAGTGCTACTCCTGTGCACCCTAAGTCTCGTAGTGTCTTTTCTTGACTCTTGTAAGCAGTTTCATGTAGTGGATGTCGCGTGAAACGAAAACTCTTTGAAAAATTGTTTTCGTGAAAGGATCCTAAAGATTGTAGACTAGACTCGAGAAGGAATCCTGGTTCACTACAATCGCAGCTCTGATACCAATCTGGCACACCCCTTTCTGCGGCGGAAGCACGAGGTGTGATCAAGAAAGGTTCTCATTGCATACGAAAGGTAAACATACTACATGCTCGTAAAAATAACTTCAAATACCAAACATTTCATAACTTGAAAACATAAGTTTTGCGTTTACATCACGAAATAGCATAAAACAGTTGTCTTGAAAAGTTTACAACTTTATTTAAAGATAAACATAAGCGACATCCACAAACATGAGTAAGACCGCGCGCACATCCACTTTAGTTACCTGAAATACATGTGAGTTTTGAAAAACGTCAACATAATGTTGGTGTGAATTCATGCAGTGATTGTTTTGAATGTTTAAATACTTGAAAGAAAACATAGTATGAAACTTGTAGAATGTATGAATGTTTGATTGTAACTTGTAAAACGTATCTATAACTGAGTACTATGAGTGTTTGAATGTGTGAGATCGCTAGTGGGTTGCAAGGCCACTAACATGTGTCACGACATAGGAAGTCACCAAACCTAGGCATTTTTGTCGACTTTGACTCAGACACAGAAACACTCATTGGTAGAAGTAGGCCAAGAGTGGGGTTTCCTGAAACCCATTAGATCTAACCTTTTGTTCCGCGGTCTGAATGTATACGTTGATTAATGGTGCTTATAGTACCCTATTCGTGACATGATCTAGAATGTTTCACTTGAATGTTTTTATACCCATCATACTATTTGTAAACATTGTAATATTTATAACATGTATTTCACCCCCGAAGTTATAAAACCAAAAATAGTTAAAGAAAAGGGGGAGCATGAACTCACAACTTTGCGTTCCTTGCGTCGTAAGCTTCACCGGACTTGCTTAATTAACGTCGTGACCTATACGCGTTTTCTTATCGTTAGTCACTAGACTTGTATCGCACAAGCACAAGTCACTATCTTTTGTATATGTATTCTTGTTTTAAAAATAGTTTATATTTTTAACTATGTGTCTTACTTAAATTATTTTCTCAACAATAAATATAAGTATCTTGTATTTTGCACTTTGCACCCGAGTTTTGTATCTTTGTTCAAAACTTTATTTCATGTTCATAACTTGTCCAAGTTATTTATTCTATCAAGTAATATATTTTCATAAATATATTTTCTTGTATTTGTCTAAGCATGTTGTATGTGTATTATTTTATCTTCACTCCTTAGGAGTATTTAGTGTATTTTCAAGTCCTAATACACTATCATGTATAATACATACTACATACACACTTAGCACAAACTTTTGGTGATCAAATAATATATATATTTTTCTCAAAAATATACACACTTAATATAAATTTTTAGTCTTGAAGATATCATCATTTCTTAACACAAAAATTAGGGAAACCTTGGTAAATGTTTTTAGATACATTTTTAGGGAATATGTTTCTCAAAAACTTATATATTTTTCTAAGTGTCAAAAGTTATAAAAATTTTGACAGAGTTTCCCCTAAAAATGGAGGTTTCCCATGTTTTCAAAACATGTGTTTATTTTGTTTTAAAAATCATCATCAATCAATTTCAACAACAATCATCAACAACATACACTAATTTCTCTATTTCATGAACTTGAAAATTTATAAAAATGTGTAGTAACTTACTAAGGTATTTAGTAAGTCTTGTTACCCTTTAAAGTGTGATTGCTTCTTTAAAAACTTCATTTTTAATGAATATGACTCTTTACAACTTATGTTCATGTTTTCTAAAAATACTACTTCTTGTATTTTTCTTGTTACACATGTGTATCTTTACTTTATTAACCACCAAAAATAAGGTTTATTTGTTTAAGAACCAAGATTAAGTAAAACTTGTATTTTTAACTTGGTTCTTTTGAAAAACCACTCATGGATATTTAGATCTACAAATTTATCATCCTACTTTGATCTTTATTTTTAGGAAAACATAGTGTTCTTTCAAGTTCATGATCTTTTTGTGGGTGATTCATAATCTTTAACATGTTCATCCCCTTATCTTGCTAGATTATGTTTTTAATCATGATCTAGCAAGATTGTATGATGATCTACATCATTTTTACCAACAAACAATAACCAACAATCATAACAACTCATGTACATTAAGATTTCTTCATATTTAAAGCTTATGTTCAAGTTCGTTTCTTGTGATTCTTAGTGTTCTTCATGATTAACATTATGATTCTTCTTTTAACCACCTAGAATGGAAGTAAAATAGCAAGATCAAGGTTCTTACCACTAGCACAAGGCTAGGGATGATCAAGAGGATAAATGGAGTGGATAAAAGCAATGGGAGAAGGTCCTTGAAGTTTCAATGCCTCCAAGCTTCCTAACTATGCTTCTTACACCTCATGTTCACCTTAGAATACTTGAAGATGGAATGAAAATGGAGGTTGTATATGTGTGTGTTTGGGCCGTTGGTAAGAGGAAGAAAAAGGAGAGAGTGTGAGGTGTTGGTGAAGATGGTAAAAATGAGTTAGAATACTAGTCCCATGGTCTTTATAAAAATCCACCAACATAGGCTTTCCATAAGGGGTAATATGTCTCTAAATCCGTAAGCATATCTATTAATTAATTTAAAAGAAATCCATGGGTGGGACCCATGTCCCTAACCGGTTATGGGGGGAGGGGTGTGTTGTTTAGTTGAGATGTAATGGTGGTTAGCTTACTTAATTAGATGTTAAGTGATTTAGTTAGATTATTTAGTTGGTAGACATTTTAGTGGGTGCTAGGGTGTTCGGGGATCATAAATAGTTCAGAAATAATTAAGCAATGCTTTTAGTAATATTTTTGTGCTCAGAGTAATGTCCGGTTGTTCGGTTACATACTGGTTCGTTAAAGTGCTAAATTGCACCTTTTAGCGTCTTTTAAGTATCCTTTTGTAACCCTTTCAATTCCCAACACTTGGGGAAGCATTCTGGATAATAAAACGTAAATTCTGCATGATATTTATATGTTCAAAAGCTGATTTGAGCTGAATTTATTAAAATTCTGCACTTAAAGTGCGTTTCGGGTGCTTTTTAGTGCGTATTTTAGCTTCCGTAATGTCTATATATAAACCCTTCTATGTACTCTTGGGTTTTAATGTATTCTTGTTGTTGGACCTACACCTAGGCTCCAATTTTATTGTCTGACTGCTTTCTGCAGAATTGTTGACACAATGTGTCTTACCGGTGAGTTTACTAGTATTTCGGACGCAACGCTCTCGTTAATGCATAAAGCACTATTTTATAGTATAAAACATGCATGAATTCACTTGTATAGTATGTTATCAGATAATTGACATTAAAGAACATAATTGTAGTCATTAAATAATAGTTAAAGTGTATGGAAATTACCGGTTTGGTGTCAGTTGTCACACGGAATTCTATGGAAAAAGAACTGAAGAACCATACTTGCATATTGTAAGCTTCGATTCAATTTGTCAGACTATTGGAGGGTCAGGGTTTACAAAGGATGAGGTAAAGCTAATGTTGTTTCAATTTACCCTGGAAGACAAAGCATGTCAATGGTTCGCAACATTACCTCCTGGGAGTATTTACACTTGGCAAGAAATGCAGCAAGTGTTTTTGGAGGAATACTACACCATGAATAGAACCAGTGATGCTCGGGATGCAATCAGAGCATTCCAGCAACATTCAGGGGAAGCGTTCCATGAGGCATTCACAAGATTTAAGGAGTTGCTTAGGAAATGCCCACATTATGAAATTCAGACATGGGAATTAATTATGGCATTTTATGATGGGCTACTTCCTGATGATGTAAGAGATCTCATCGCCATTAGTAATGGGACATTTCTTACAAACACAGAGGCTGCAGATTGGGCATACTTGGAGAGACAAAGTGCTACTTCTAAGAGACAGGCATTATCAAGTAGGAGGGTAAGATCAAGTTCAGCAAAGTCAGTCGATTACGAAGCTGAGGAACCGGTCGAGAAGTTGAGGCACCAAAATTTATTGCTTGAGCGGCAGGTAGCTCAAATGAATCTTGGAAAGGGAGGTGAAGTTAAAATCGCAAATACATTTGTGGTATGTACTGAGTGTGGAGAGTTAGGGCATCAAATCGGAGAGTGTGCTGTGTTAGGTGGTCAGACTGATGAAGTGAATCAATTGTACGGTGAACGAAAGCAATATGATATGAAATCGAATACATATCATCCAGGTTTGCGAAACCACCCCAATTTTAGTTATGGTAATTCTGCTAATCAGTTGAACCCCAATTTTCAGGTACCTAACCAAGGAGGTCAACAGTATCAGAATCGGCAAGGAAATTACCAACAAGGAGGTTACCAGAATCGGAGCCAATATAATTAAGGGCCTCAAGCCAACAACCAACAGCAAAATCAAAGCAATTATCAAGGCAATTATCAAGGGAGTTGGAGGAATCAAGGTAACCAGCAAAGTAATTCTTCAGGTGGTGGAGGCGACTCGAGTGATTCAAAGCTGGATGTAATCATGTCGTTCATGAAGGATATTCAGAAGGATAATGAGGTGAGAGATAAGACTTCTGCAGTAATGCAGAAGCAATTTGGGCAATTAGCAGAGGATATAGCACAGTTGAGAAGAGACCCCGGAAAGCTGCCAAGTACCACCACGGTGAACCCACAACATCAAAACAGCAGTTTAGCTACCAAGAATGCACGTGTAAACCAGGTAACTGTACTTCGTTCTGGTAAAATGTATGATAATAAGGTTGGCGCTCAACCACAATTTGTTGAAGGGGTGGTGGAGGATTGGGATGAAAATGAGGATGGGGAACATGAGCCTAAACCTGTAAGCCGTAAGAAATCTGATAAAACGACTTCTTAAGAAACTAATGATAGGGTATTAGAAAACGCATCAACTAAGGCTACGGAAAAGGGTGCGGGAGTTAAAACCAACCCGTTTCCTCAAGCTTTGGTATAATCGGGAACTAAAACTACTAAAAGAGGCCCACAATAGGAAGAGATGTGGGAAGTTTTTAAGCAAGTGAAAATTAATATCTCGTTGCTAGATGCGATAAAACAGGTTCCGGCTTATGCTAGGTATTTGAAGGACATGTGCACCCAAAAGCGGGAAAACAAATTTCCAAAGAAAATCGATTTGACTGAAAATGTTAGTGCCGTTTTGTCGGGTGAAATCCCTCCTAAACTCCGAGATCCAGGTGCTCCGTTAATACCCATTCAAGTGGATGACTTTAAAATGAGCCGGGCACTGCTGGATTTGGGAGCGAGTGTGAGTATTCTCCCGGGGAGTCTTTACGATCAATACGATTTTGGACCATTATAGAGAGCCGACACCACAGTAGTGTTGGCTGACTTGACTTTGAAATTACCCTGGGGAATCGTGTGTGATGTCATTGTCAAAGTAGAGGACTTTTACTACCCAGTTGACTTCATGGTTTTAGACTATGTCTCAATTGATAAAACTAAACAACCTAATGTTATACTCGGTCAATGTTTTAAAAACCGGTTCATACCGGCCGGTTAAACCGGTTGAGCCAGATGAAAGGGCGGCACGAATCATGTCGGTATTTTGGGGCAGCGGCAAGTATATTGTATCGGCGGTATATATGGTTAAACCGGATGCCGGTACCGGGCCAGGCATGAAATACGGACTTTTAGCGGCCCAAAATAACTTACAATTAACCTTCTCAATTCGTAATTTAACCTAGCGCCCACTGCCCACTTCTCAAAATTCATCCTCAAAACTAACAAAAACCAATAATTTTGCACTCTCCATTCATCGAAGTTAAGCCTAGTCATTCAGGTACTGTGTATATAGAGTTTTGAACTTTGTTGTTTTCTTTCTGGGAAGTGGGAACGCAAGTAACCAAGAATTTCATGGTAGAATTAAATCATTAATTAAATTCTTAACGTCTATATCTTTGATTTCTTTGATTCACCACTTTAACACTAACTTCATAATGCTTAATAGCTAATACTTTAATGATTTATACTTGTTTAATTGTTTAATATGGTGGCTTGTCTTATTCAAATTTTTGGAACATATTTATTTTTTTCTTTTCATTGAAAAGCACATGTTTCATAACATGACAAAAATTTCCTATGGCAAAGAATTAGTTTTTTTATATAAAAGCATAGTTTGAGTTTTTGTTTTTATTTTTGCACTGCAACTTTGAAAACCATATGTTGATGATGAACGTATGGATTTGATGATGATCTATGGATTTGTTTATGCACATGTACGATTATATATCTTAAAAAAGTTACTTGTTTTGTAGAATATGGAAGATAGCCAAAATGAGCCTGTTCAATCAAGGTTTAGAACAAAATCAGATAAAGCGTAGGAGTATGTCACTTCTCAAAGTGATGAGAAAGGTAAAACTGTATACATTTGTGATTTTTGTCAAAAAATGGTGCGTGGTGGTGGAATAACTAGAATGAAGAAACACCTTGCGGGCATTAAAGGTGATATAGAACCTTGTAAAAAAGTACCGGCGGATGTTCGTTTTACTTTGCAAGGAATTCTGAAAGAAATTGAAGTTAAATCGAGAGGTAAGTCTACTGCCTTTGGATCTAGTGTTGACGTCATAGACAACGAAGAAGTTGTTGAAATAAATGACCAAACGCAAAAGGGAAAGAGGAAAGCAAAATCGAATTTGCATCCTTTCTTTACAAAAGCTATAAACGATCCTTCTCAACCTACGATTAAAAAAGCTATGCAATGTAAAGAAAAGGTACACGATGTTGACTTGGCTATTGCTATGTGGTTCTATGATGCTTGTATACCTATGAATGCTTGTAATTCTCCTTATTTTCAACTTGCGATGGATAAAATAGCATCTATAGGTTATGGTTACAAAGCACCTAACTATCATGCTTTAAGGGTCAATTTGTTGAAAGATGCAAAAACTTCAGTTGGGTTATTAATAGATTCATATAGAAGTGACTGGATAGAAAATGGTTGCACGATTATGAGTGATGGGTGGAGGGATGTTAGGCAATGCCATTTGATTAGTTTCTTAGTCTATTGTGAGAAAGGGATTTAATTTATTAAATCTGTAGACGCATCAGATATTGAGAGTAATTCTGAGAATTTGTGTAACTTGTTTGCTGAGGTTGTTAAAATGGTTGGGGTTAAGAATGTGGTTCAGATAGTTACCGACAATGCTGCTAATTACAAGAAAGCTGGTAAATTGTTATGTGCTAGACATTCTTCAATTACTTGGACACCTTGTGCAGCCATTGCCTTAATCTAGTGTTAAAAGATATTTCAGAGTTGGAGAATGTTGCAAAGTTGGTAAAACTTGCATCTAGGGTTACTGTTTTTTATTTATAATTACAAGATGCCTTTGAATTGGTTAAGAAAGAGAAAGGGTTGGACAGAAATCATCCGTCCAGGTCCTACCCGTTTTGGTACGACTTTCATTGCATTAAAAAGTTTGGTCGATCATAAAAATGACTTACAAGCTCTTGTCATATCTAACGAATTTAAAAAGATATTGAAGTTGGGGAATGCAATTGAATGTAAAGAAATTGTGATGAATGAAACTTTTTGGAAAAATTGTTTGATTACTGTGACAGTCATGACTCCTTTGTTGAGGGTTTTACGTTTGTGTGATACGGATGAAAAACCTTCTTTGTCGTATGTTTTTGAGGGGATGAATCGAGCAGATAAGGGAATTAAGGCATTATTTCAGGAAAAGTAGCTTTCTATAGGCCATATGTGGATATAATCGATGCTCAATGGAAAAATATGTTACGTTCTAGTATTCATTGTGCTGCATATTGGTTAAATCCAGCTTTTCAGTATGATAAGGAAAATCTTTGTAAAGATAAAGAAGTTTTTAAGGGTGTTCTTGACATGGTTGAGAAGAATTTTTCGGGTGACGATATTATAGATGTTACACTGGCTTTAGGCAAGTTTCGTGATGGATTAGAATGTTTTGGTAGGAGTAGTGCAGTTGCTTCTTGTAATGTTACTCAACCCGGTAAGATATTTTTTTAATGTTATTATTTTAATTTTATTTGTTTATTATTTTTTTATCATTTTGATAGCCATTTTTTTGTAGCCGAATGGTGGAGGTTATTTGGTGGAGATTATCCGTTAATGCAAAAATTTGCCGTTCGAATATTAAGTCAAACCGCATCTTCCTCGGGTTGTGAACGTAATTAGAGTGTCTTTGAAAGGATTCACACGAAAAAAAGAAATAGGTTGAAACATGAAAGACTAAATGACCTTGTGTTTGTTCATTACAACTTGCGTTTACAAAATAGGTACAATGTCTTGATTTTTTTATTACATCGTAATTTAGTTTTAAAGTGTTAACATTTGGGTAAATGTTTTTCTAGGCTCAAATATGCTAAGAGATCCTATGATCCTGTTGATTATGAAAGTATTAATCACTCGGAATTTTGGGTGGTTGAAGAAGAGCCGGAAGGAGAACTTGATAATGATGATATAGATAACATGTTTGGTGAGGAAGAACATGTACCGATTTCTCAACCACAAGGTTACTTGTTATATATGTTATTTATCTAACGTACTTTTAGTATATTACAATTATTGGTAACTAAAATTTCTTATTTAATATTGTAGGAAACGAAAATAGTTACGCTCTTGTTGACGAGGATGTCGTTGACAGTGAATTTCATCCTTTAAGCGATCGTGAACTTAATGCTTTCAACACTCCAATGGATTAACTTGATAAGGATGACGTTGATAGTGAATTTTTGGATTATTTTTTTATTGCGAATTAACTTTTGGATTATTTTTTGTTATGAAATAATTGTACTTTTGGATTATGTTTTGAGTTGAAAATATATTTATAGATTTATAGAGTTCACTAGGCAACCCGGTTGAACCGTTCGGTAGAACCCGGTTCAACCGGTTGAACCATTTTTGAGCCCAACCTGGTATGACTTAAAAACCGGTTTTTAAAACATTGTACTCAGTAGACCATTTTTTAGCAACTGCCAACGCTTTAATTGATTGCAGAAATGGAACAGTTGACATTACCTTTGGTAATAGGAAAGTCCAATTAAACGTGTTTTCCCGTGCATCTGATTCTCTGGTTAGTGATGAATGCTTTATGGCAGACATCATTGACGAGTGTCATCCTCATGAAAATGGGGTAAACTCAACAGAGACATGTGTTATTTGTGACAGCGAACAGGTTGAATTATCGGAATGTTTGAATGAAGCTGAAAAGGAATTGGAGGTGATGGCAATTAAAGACAGGAGACCCACTTGGACTCATCAAGTGGAAAGTCTGCCCGAGCACATCGATATGCATTTCAGGCCATCATTGGAATCACCTCCACAAGTAGAGCTAAAGGAGCTGCCGAAACACCTCAAGTACGCCTTCGTGGGAGACAATGACACCCTTCCGGTGATCATTGCATCCAATTTAACAAAAGCTCAAGAAAAGGCTTTGATGGGGGTGCTAGTGGAGTATAGGGAAGCGATTGGATGGACGATTGCAGACCTAAAGGGGATTAGTCCATCTATAGTGATGCACCGGATAATCACCGAAGAAGGTGTGAAGCCGGCAAGGGATGCACAGAGACGTCTGAACCCGAATATGCTGGAAGTTGTGAAGAAAGAGGTATTAAAGTGGCTGGATGCAAGTATAATCTATCCTATCTCTGATAGCATATGGGTCAACCTAACTCAAACGGTACCAAAGAAGGTCGGCATACAAGTTGTGAAAGGTGAAGATGGCGAAGAGATTGCCACTCGGCCGGTAACCGGGTGGCGGATTTGCATTGACCATCGGAAGTTGAATGCTGCAACTTCAAATGAACATTTTCCCTTGCCTTTCATAGATCAAATTGTAGAGAAGCTCGCAGGTCAGAAATTTTATTGTTTCTTAGACGGTTATTCAGGATATAACCAGGTTACGATACATCCAGAGGATCAACAGAAAACCACGTTTATGTGTCCTTATGGCACCTTCGCATTTCGGTGAATGTCATTTGGATTATGTAACGCCTCGGCCACCTTTCAAAGGTGCATGATGAGTATCTTCTCAGATATGGTCAGGGATTCTCTTGAGATCTTTATGGATGATTTCTCCATTTTCGGTACATCTTTCGATTTGTGTTTAGATCAATTAACAAAGGTGCTAAAAAGATGTGTCGAGTCTAACTTGGTTTTAAGCTGGGAAAAGAGCCATTTCATGGTTCAGGAGGGTATCGTGTTGGGACACGTGATTTCAAATAGGGAAATTGAGGTAGATCATGCAAAAATTCAGGTTATTTCCACTTTACCACCCCTACTAATGTTAAGGGCGTCCGTTCCTTTCTAGGACACGTCGGTTTTTATAGACGGTTCATTAAAGGATTTTCTGTTATCACAAAACTGCTATGCAACCTTTTGTTAAAGGATGTGCCATTTGTTTTTGATGAAAAGTTCTTAAAAGCTTTTAACAATTTAAAACAACAGTTGATTGAAGCCCCCATTTTGCAATCACCGGATTGGTCGCTCCCTTTTGAAATCATGTGTGATGCGAGCGACTATGCGGTGGGGGCAGTGTTGGGACAATGGGTTGACAAGAAATCCGTGGCTATTTATTATGCAAACAAAACTCTTTCGGATGCTCAGTTAAACTACACCACTACTGAGAAAGAGTTGCTTGCGGTTATTTATGCATAAGATAAGTTTAGGTCCTATTTGTGGGGTAGCGAGGTTGTTATTTACTCTGATCACAGTGCTGTCAGGTACCTCATGGAGAAGAAGACGCTAAACCAAGGTTAATCCGATGGATTTTGTTATTACAGGAATTTGACCTTGAAATTCGCGATAAGAAGGGTAGTGAAAATGTCATAGCAGACCATCTATCACGGGTGGTGCATGAGATAGATGCACCAGATGTTTAAATCAATGAAACATTTCCTGATGAACATATATTATCTGTTTCTACTAAACCATGGTTTGCTAATTTTACTAACTTTGCTGTTACAGGTGATATTCCGAAATTTTGGCCCAAAAAGAAGAAGCAACAGTTCATAGCTTAAGCGAAAACATACATTTGGGATGAGCATGATATTTTTAAGGTTGGAGCTGATCAGATAATCCGACGTTGCATTCCGGATGAGGAGATAAAGTGTGTGTTGGAGTTGTTGCATGCATCGGTGTGTGGTGGACATTTCAGCGGACAGAAAACCGGGCATAAAGTGCTTGCGTGTGGGCTATATTGGCCTACGATTTTCAAGGGTGCAGCCGAATTTGCGAAGAATTGTGTTCGATGTCAAGTATCTCAAAGTGGAATGAGATGCCCATGCAGCCGATCCTCGAGGTTCATATCTTTGACGTAAGGGGAATCGACTTCATGGGCCCATTCCCTAAGTCGCTAGGAAACTCTTATATCTTGGTGGCTGTGGATTACGTTTCAAAATGGATAGAAGCGATCGCCACCAAGACGAACGACCATAAAGTTGTTTGCAAATTTGTCCAAAGAAACATATTTTCGCGATTTGGAATCCCTCGTGTGATCATAAGTGATGGGGGATCGCATTTCAAAAACTTTCATTTTGGAAAATTGCTTAAATGTTATGGTATAGACCACCGAATTGCGACACCGTATCACCCACAAATGAGTGGGCAAGTTGAGGTCTCCAATAGGTAAATAAAAGAAATTTTACAGAAAACCGTGCGACCCAACCACAAGGGTTGGTCCACTAAGTTGGATGATGCCTTGTGGGCGTATTGTACGGCGTATAAAACGCCTATTGGAACCACAACGTATCGGTTGGTCTATGGAAAAGGATGTCATTTACCTACTGAGCTTGCTCATCGTGCGTTATGGGCTGTAAAAGAAGTTAACTTGGATTATGATAGTGCAGGAAAAGCAAGGAAGTTGTCGTTGGGAGAGCTTAAAGAATTAAGGGACGAAGCGTATGAGAGTACATTGGCATATAAGGACAAGACGAAGAAGGTGCACGATGCAAAGTTAAGGCTACAGAAGTTTGAGGTAGGACAAAAGGTATGGTTATTCAATTCTAGACTGAAACTGTTTCCAGGTAAGCTGAAAAGCAAATGGATGGGTCCGTATTTGATCACGCGGATCGGAAACTATGGAGACATAGAAATTGAATACTTTGATGATCATTTGAGGCAAGTTGTGAACGGGCATAGGTTGAAACCGTATTTGGAAGCTAATGATATCAACGGACCGGATAAACAGTCGGAGTGCTTCATGTTAAGCACTTTGGTCCATGATTCAGAATAACCATGTTCAGGTATGAAGTCTAGCTGAAGACTCTTAAACTTAGCGCTCTCGGGAGGCAGCCCGAGGATGTAGATTAGTGTACATTTGTTTGCTTGGTTGGTGTGGGTTGGTACGTGATTTCTGCAGATTCTAACTTGGTAATGCTCTCCACGGATACAATTACTTAAGTGTGGGGAAGTTGGAACCGCCCAGGTATGTTGTTTTGATTAACTTAGGTGTCGCGGACGACACGTTTTTTTTACAGGGGGTGGAACGGGCGAGTAAACCGAAGAGTAGAAATTATGTGGTACAGATTCAAACCATATAAAACCAAGTGATTTTTATTATTAGAGTAAGTTATTATAAAAAATTAAAATAAATGAAAAAAAAAATAAAATAAATAAAAAAAACTTCGATGTTTAAAAAAAGATGCGGAATGATGGTGAGTTAAGAAAAAATAGATTTGAACGCGACTTATCGTCAATTTTTGACATGTTTTCCAGAGTTAAAAAAAAAGTTGAATCAATAAGCCTGGCGCTAGCTTGCGCTATCATAGCCGCCACCTTACGTTGATTGAAAATACCTCCTGTATTGCGTTGATATGTGGCGCATGGCTGCGTTGACAGAGCACACGTGACCATATCAATTCTCATTCACACCTGCATTATCTAATACCCACCACCCAAGCCCATTAACCCATGTGATACCTTAAAAACCAAAACAACCCGACCCGCCCATAGTAATCCGGCCCGCGTATAACATCAACCAATAAAAATTAGGTCAGACAACTTCCTCGTACGACCACAACTCATCGATCAGCATCATCTCTTTCTTCCAAGTTCTTCAACTACAACTCTCTCGAATCTTCACCAAATCCGTCCATTCAAGAGTCCATCTTGAGTGATTTTTCATGAGGAACAAGATTCTAGTAGCCGTTTGGTCCGATTTGTCTCTGTTTGCAAGAAATCAGCACATTGTTTGAAGAACCCTAATTCCTGTTGGTGCACTACATATGTTGATTTCGTCTTGGATCGAGTATTTCTTTGTATTGTATAGATTAGGGCGTGTTTTACGAGAAAACTGGTGAGTTTATGTATTTTAGAGAGTAGGTCCGCTTATGTGTCATGTTCGTATATGGGAACCTGATATGTCCATATATGGGAACCTGATATGTCCGTATATGGGAACCTGATATGTCCGTATATGGGAACCTGTCATGTACGAATATCGGAACCTGTTAGGTTCGCTTATTTGAACATGTACGAATATGGGAACCTACCAATACTATATATACTCATAAGCGAATCTCATTTGTAACCTCTTGATTTCCATACCGAAGTGCTGCCGGTGTGAGAGTTGAATGTAAACGTTGTCAAATCAATCAGAAAAGTGATTTAAGAGAATATCTAGTTGTTTCTACGTCAGGTACTTGTTTTCCGCACCTGTATCTGATCAAAACTCCTCTGATAGACTCGTTCGGGTCAAAACACGACCCTACAAGTCATATCAGAGCTTCAGGAGGAGGAGTTCTATAAAGATTAGCTGGATTTCATTGAGATTTCTTATCTTCTACACCTTCTTTCATCAGTTCAGAAAGTTCCAACGGTCAAAATCGGCTCAAAATCTCACAGATTGTGCATAACAGTATATAGACAAACCCTGGAAAATTTGGTGTTAAAATTCATATTAAAAATGGGTCAAAACTTGTTTCGAATATGGTCCGCTTTTATGAACATTTGGTAGATCCGCTTCAAGAACAGTTCAAGTTCGCTTTTTCGGACATGTTTTTGATAGGTCCGCTCCAAATATAGCTTCTGGTCCGCTTCTCTGTCATGTTATTTGTAAGGTCCGCTTAAAAAAATAACAGATCCGCTCCAAATAGCGAATAGGTCCGCTCCAAATAGCAAATAAGTCCGCTCATAAGTGGTTCGCTCTTAAGGTTCACTTCAAGTGTTCTTAAGAGATTCGTTTTTCTGATAAGGTGGTCCGCTCATTTGAACAATAAGTGGTTCGCTCATACTTTCATTCAGAACCTAGATTCGCTTCTGTGTCTCATAATACTAGGTCCGCTTTTGTGAATATCCAAGACACCTAGGTTCGCTTGTTCTGTCATTGTGGTGTGACCAAATACAAATATTTGGTCCTATCATCAACCACCATTCTACGGCCAAATAAGGTGAAGGATTAGTGAATTGGTTTAGTAAAGATTCAATCACATTAAAAATTGGTGTCGGCTTAATGGATGATTAGGTCCAATCATAGTTGTTGCATGTGATTTAGTGGTTCAAAGGCTGCATGTGATGATAAATGAATTCAGGTTACATGAGATTTCCATATTCAGCGGCACAATGAGAAATTATAATCATTCTTGTCACCTAGTGGTTTACTAAATTGGGCGGCCCAGTCAGATCTTTTGAACCGTCTCATTCAAAGCAATCGGCCCAATCTTTAATAAGCAAAGCCCAAGTGAACTTCATTGTTTGTAGTCCATTGGAAGCTCATTATTTCATGGCCGATTTGATCTAGTTCATTCGTTTCAGTTGGGGAAGTCACTTGAAAGGGTCAAGGTTGTTTGAAATTGATCCGAGTCATAGCAGTTCTCACGGTTTGCCAATTTAAACCTCAGTCCGCACAGATTATTCATCAGTTCGAGTGATCCAGTTCGCACAGAGTATCAGTTTGATTCAGTTGCTTTGATAAGAGTTTTTAACTGATTGTATTTTGTTTGTTTGTGTTACATCAGGTAATTTGCGATCATCAGGTGATACAGGTGTGAATCATGGATACTGAGTTTTACAACGCGTTTGCTACAACTCCTGCTAGTCCGTCTGACATTACAAAGACCATGACAATGGAGAATGAAACCGGAACAATGCAAAAACCTCCAAAACTTATGGGAATTGAAGATTATCATGGATGGAAGAAATGTTTCGAGAATTGGGTGCAGGCGAATCATCTAAAAGCTTGGGAGGGCATCGAAACTGAATATGTTAGACCACAAAACGCTATGAGAGTTGATAAAATCATTTCTGAATTCACGGAACAAGAGAGGGAAAGTTACAAAGCAGAAAAAATGATGATCAATTTGCTACAACAAGCTGTTAAAGAGGATATATTTGTGTTACTTCAACATGATGAAAATGCTTATTCTATCTGGGAAGCTCTTAAAAAGAAGTTTGAGGGAAGTACTGAAATGCTACAAAGTAAAGCAGCTTTGTTGAAAAAGGAGTTTGAGCTGTTTATGTGTATGCCTGGTGAGACGACCAAGACTCTTATTAAGAGATACTGTCATCTTGTTCGCACCATGTCACAGTTAAAGATTACAAAAACTCCAGCTGAATGGGTTGAAAAGCTTGCTGATGCATTACCGCAAAAGGAATGGGGCACATATCTGATGATACTGAAGAATTTCGGACAGTTTAGCAGGCTATCTATTGCACAGTTTATCGAGAAGCTGGAGGCACAGGATTTGGAGCAGCAGAAAATTGCTAGAATGAATAGTTCAACTCATCAACAAGATATTAAATTGTACTATAAAGGAAATATTCAAACTGCTGAAGCCAGTCCAAAGATTCAAACTGCATTTAGTGCTGGAAATCAGTCTCCGCCTAGCAGTCAAGGATCAGTTAACACTAGTGGGTTCTCAACGGTAGATCCTCCAAGTGTTCAAAGTGCATCTGCTGGAAATGGGCATTCGATTCAGTGCAATGTAGCTCTACATCTTCAAAATGGTCAAAATTATTCTGAAGAAGTTGTAAAGCATCATATGGGATTATTGGTCACTGCATTAGAGTCTTATGAAGGGTTGATTGCCGGAAGAATTGGTCATCTGAGGCTCACAAAGGAAGATTATGACCAAATTGATGCAGAGGAGCTAGAACTGATGGATATTAAATGGGCCTTAGCGAGCGTTTTGAGGAGAGCAGAAAAGTTTAGATTGATTACAGGGAGAACTGATTTCTTGGATGCAAATCTTTCTAATCTTGGATTTGATAAATCTAAAGTTGTTTGTTTTCGTTGCAGGGAGAAAGGCCACTTCAAAAGGGAGTGTAAGAATCAGGAGCCAAGAGGAGCAAAGGAGTCTGCTGGGAAAGATGATTATTATAGGAAGACCATTTATCAGCAAATCACTCATCAACCGCATCAACAAAAGGAAGCTCAAACGGCACATGGAAGAATGATCGAGGATGCAAACAGGAAAGCTTATTATGGCATCGTTGATCAAGATGATGAGAAAATGGCTGAAGGTTTTAGCTGGGACAAGTTTATTCCAGCTGATTCAAATGTTCATGCTTTCATTGCACATATTATTCGAAAGCCAGAAATGCTGAAGGAATGGATGGAAGTGTTATCTGATGAAGAAAAGAGTGAAGATGAAGGATCTATTTCTTCTGAAAACAGTTCATCAGAAACTAGTGATAGTGATGAAGAAATTGAACAGATTAATATTGGAAAAACTCGCTTATCTTCTGATAGTTTTGAATTTTATTTTGCAGAAAAACTGAAGAAACTGAAAGAGAGGAAAGCTGCAAAGGAAATGAAAGAAGTCAAAGTGATTGAGAAGATTGTGGAAGTTGAAAAGAGAGTTGAAGTCGAGAAGATCGTTGAAGTCACAAAACCCTGTCTTACATGTTTAGAGTCTTGTAAACAATGTATAGAAAAAGATGAGAGGTTTAGTGAGTTAGAAAAGTTGAAAGAACAATTGTTATTTGATGTAAAGAATTTGAAAAAGTCGTATGATGTATTGAACATGCATGTGAATAGTCTAGAGAAGACTAACTCGGAAAGAGAGAAAGCTTTGAAGATGCTAAATGCAACAATGATGACAAAGCAGAAAGAGATCAACATGTACATAGACGAATGTGCAAAGTGGAAGAAAGAGTTAGATAGTGAAGCAGCTGAGAATGAAAGAATCAGAAGATTGCTGCAAAGTTACAAAGGTTGTGATTACATAATCGACGGAATTTATCCAACAGTTGAAGGATTTGAAGCGTTTAACGGTGAAGAAGCAAAGTCAAAGAAGAAGAAGGATACTGGTAAGAAACAGGGTGTCTGTTATAATAAGTGTCCGCCTCCTATTTGGGAAGGGTACTCACCCAGAAAACCTAACGAGGAAGAACTAGAACAGGAAGTCAATATTAAGTTAGAATCCGAGATAACCGATGTCCTACCAGACAATATTGATGTCATGTTCACAGCGTCCGACACAGATCATGAGTCCGAACTGATAAAACGAGTGGTCGATCAGGTGTTGGATAAGGATGAGGAGTCAGAGTCAAAGTCCGAGTCCGAAAGTTCGTGTCAGTCAGTCGGGAGTTCAAATTCGTCCGAAAAGAGTTCAAAATCATCGGGAAAACGGGTTTATAGTAAAGAGTTTTTGATGTCAAAATCTAATTTGAATGATGAAACATTTGAAGTTGTGTATACTTTGAATGGTTCTGACAAATTATATTTTGATAAAGAGTTTCCAATAAAAGGTGTTAAAAATGAATTGATCAAAAAGGTTTTCAAACTTACAGAAATTAATATTTCTGAAATAAAAGATTTAAATCTTAATGGTAAACCTAAACTCTACACCTCAAGAGTACAACAAAGACTAAACAAGAAAAAAGGTTACAATTCTGGTTCTGGTTTTCAAAAGAAACCAAACCAAAATCGTAGCTACAAAAAGAAAGGACTTGGTTTTACTCCACCAGAAAACTATAAAAATGAAAAATTTTCTAAAACAAATACAAAATTTGTTTCAGGTACAAGTTCGGAAGAGGAAGCAAAAAGCTCATTCTGGAAACAATCTAACCAAGAATCTCTTGCCGAGAAGAAAAAGAATGGAGCTTACGTAAAGAAAGAAACCAGAACCTGTTTCCGATGCAATGAAGTTGGTCACATTGCATGGAACTGTCCGAAAGCGACAAACACAAAACAGGGAGTTTCTGGAAAATTGAAACAAGTTGTTGTTGATAAAACCGAACCACCAACTGAAAATTTTAAAGTTTTCAAAAATTCAACATTTGAAGTTGGTGAGTGTTCGAAGAAATTTTACAGGCGTAGTGTGAAACTTGACAACCAAAAATGGGTTGTTAAGAAATCTGAGGTAAAATCTGGCGATGAATCTGATTCCACAAATCAGAGGAGCCACAGTTTGATGAGAATGACGAAAACTCAGTTCCTTCAATGGATGACGACAACTTTCCACCATTGAGGACTGAGAATTTTAAAAGGAAAGCTGGAAAGTCTGAAATCTCAAATCAGGATTATTCTGAGAAGGATAGTTTTGATGTTGAGAAAGCATTTAATGGGAAGGTTAAGAAGATTTTCGGAAAAATGGTTGATGGGAAGGTGAAAGGGGTAAAGGATTTCTACGCTAAAAAGAAAGCAACTTACACCCCAACAAAATCCGAATTGAAATCACCCAAGGCTGGTCAGGCTTGGGTGGACATTTTCTTTGCTTGAAAAACCTGACTTGCCGGAGATCCCAAGTTTGTAATCGTGGATCAGGAATCGGCATCTTTCATGATTAATAAGGTTGTTTTGAAAGTTCTTAAAATTGTTAAAACTTTACAGGTTGAATGACTACGCCGGAGCTTCCAGATTGGTAAGTGCGAAGCAGGAATCGGCATTCTGATTGGTAAAATGGTTTGTATAGAGGTGACATACCTACAAGTGGTATTGTTTGGTTATTTTTACAAGTGATACATGTTGCTTAATTGCTAAATGGTAAATCAGGGACATTAATTTGTACTTGATTTACTAACACTTGATAAAACTGACAAGATAATGAACCATATCCCCGTACTTAAACAAGTGGTAAACTTACAAGTGGTGAAAACAAATTCATTTTCTGGAAAAATCATTTTGATTAAAACAAACTTAAGTGTTTTGAAATCTAAATGAGAAAATGGTTTGTGAAAGGGGGAGTTCAGATTGTTTATGCCTAGTGAATGGCGAATTGAGGCGATTTGATATCGGTTGTCATGTTTTCTGTACAGTTTGTTTTTAATTTTCTTCAAGTGGGTCTAGAGCTTAGATAGTTTTCAAATTTCGTTAATGTGTTTTGCATTTTAGGGGGAGTGGAAATTTCAGAAAATCCAAAAACATTAGAAAATTTGAAAAAGCCAAAAACATGATAAAATCAAAAATGAGTTTCGTTGTGAATAGAGGAAATGATAGTACATCAGTGGGCTGTCACAACATGCTAAAGAAATGTAAAGTAAAAATGTGATAAATAATCTCACTGCGGATATGTCAGTAGGTTTTTACACATTTAGTAGATTGTGACGAGATATAAACTAAATTTCAAACTTGCTTGTTATGTGGGTTAACACAAACTTGGATATATAGGTAACCCCTGAAATCTTGTTTGAAGGGTCCCATATTCTGAGATACTAGGTCTTTATGCTTAGTGATATCTGGGGTATTATCCCGGGACTTCTGCTGTATGGAAATACTGACCTAGTCCCCGGATAATGCTTTCTGCAAAAAGCTTGAAACATAGCTTCGCCCTCAGCATGCTGATGAAACAATAAAATTGATAGTCGCTGCTGTTGAAATCAAAAGATCCTCTAAAGGGGACACACCGAAAAGTCGAAGCCGTCATCTCTCTGCGTATACGGAAGTATCGACCTGAGCTCTCACGGCCCTCGCATTTAACCCCTGAACAGATATCATCTGTGGTATACTCACCTGTAAGACTGAATATTGGGATCTGGATACGGGAGTATATTCAAGAAGTGGGACACACGGATAAGTTAGTATCTAAGACATTAATATAGTATCTCGGATCAGTTGAAATTTGTGTGAAAATTTAAATGGACCAGTATACTGACAATCTAGGTGAATTGTTTAGAACTTAAAATGAAATGAAGCTTAACGGTGTTGGTGACTTGTCTCATAAACTGATATGATCCTCTTACACGAACTCACAAAAATATTGTTTTGTAAATATTTCTTTACTGCATTACATGTTTCTTTATTTCAAAATCCAAAAAGATTTTCAGTGTGTTTTAGCATAAAGTTTCAAAAATTCAAAAAGATTTTCGACAACTGGTATTGGAAAGCTGATTTTCAAAATTCCAAGTGCTAAACATGATGAGAAATATTTGAGGGGGAGTGTTTGTGTGGAATTAAATGTTTTCATAATTTAACCTTTCAAGTGGTTCATCAATATTGTCACTAATAAAGTTTCAGTTTGGTTTGAGGAAGAGTTTGTTTTAGTGCATACATCGTTATTCTAAATTGTAAAACTTATGTTTTGGGTAGAGAATTTGCAGGTGATCCAGGTTGTGTTGCTTAAATCTGTAAAAAGCCAGACAACGATCCTAAAGCTGATGATGCTGATGATCTGAAGAAATGCTAGCATATCGCAAGGGGGAGTCTGAAGACCTGCGAGAAAAGACTGATAGAAAAGCCCAGAGACTGATCAAGACTGAAGATGTGAAGACACAACATTGTTGTGACTCGATAGTCGACTCCATCAACATCTGAGGGGGAGTCTGTTGGTGCACTACATATGTTGATTTCGTCTTGGATCGAGTATTTCTTTGTATTGTATAGATTAGGGCGTGTTTTAAGAGAAAACTGGTGAGTTTATGTATTTTAGAGAGTAGGTCCGCTTATGTGTCATGTTCGTATATGGGAACCTGTCATGTCCGTATATGGGAACCTGATATGTCCGTATATGGGAACCTGATATGTCCGTATATGGGAACCTGTCATGTACGAATATGGGAACCTGTTAGGTTCGCTTATTTGAACATGTACGAATATGGGAACCTACCAATACTATATATACTCATAAGCGAATCTCATTTGTAACCTCTTGATTTCCATACCGAAGTGCTGCCGGTGTGAGAATTGAATGTAAACGTTGTCAAATCAATCAGAAAAGTGATTTAAGAGAATATCTAGCTGTTTCTACGTCAGGTACTTGTTTTCCGCACCTGTATCTGATCAAAACTCCTCTGATAGACTCGTTCAGGTCAAAACACGATCCTACAATTCCTAAATTTGGGGTTTTTTGTTTTGGAGTGAAATTTAGTGGACTTGAAGCTCTATCTAGCATATCTAAACATTAAAGGTACGTTTTTATGCATTATATTGCTGATTTGTGAAGGTAAGTTGCCATGAGAGATGAGATATGAATGATAATTGAATCTTTATATGCAAAAACAAGATTATGAAGCATGTGGTTGTGGTGTGTCTTTGAATTTGTGATAAAAATTGAATGTTGCTGCAAGTATAGGTGTTTGGGGGGCATGTTATGGTTAGTAAATGTTGCTTTAGGAGCATAAAACATGATGAGAAGTAATAACAAGGCTGTTACAACAAATATTGAGCGATTGTTTGTTTTGGATTTCAAAAGGGCAGTAGTTATAATATGAAACAAGTGTGGGGAAGGGTTATTGCACACTTGTTTATGTTTCATATAATGAATCTGATTTGCATTGTTTGCGTGTTGGTTTGGGAATGCAGAATGGGTCAGAAACGACTGGGAAAGAGAAATTTGTTGATTCGCCATCTAAATCGGTTGCGGCAAAGAAGCGGAGAACAACCATCGATCAGGTCCACGTGCTCATTCCGTACTCTAGTTGAACAATTTTAGTTTTTCTTGTTTTGGTGTGTTTTTGTGTTTTGGTGGTGTTAAACTATTTATGTTTAGGGAATGTGTTTGTGTCAAGTTGTTTTAGAAATGGTCGCTCATGATGTTTGTTAGTTGGTATTCCCGGGTTCTTTTTTAGAAGCACGATACATTGGGGACAATGTCACCCATGTGTGGGGATATAGAAACCCGGGAAAGGAAAGGCTTGGGACAATCAAAGGTAAGTGTGGGGATGTGATAGAGAGTGTGAGACACGCATGTTTAAGTACTTATCTTACATGTTTTGTGCGGTTTTATATGATTATATGTTTAGAATTGGATTATTGCGAGTGGTTGTATGTTTGTAGGTTAAACGCGTGAAATGGGTGAAGTTACGAAGTTTAACGATGAAGCGGAACATGTGATATTAATGAAGGCGGCCAACGGAAGCACTCGGGAATGTTACGGGTCAAAATGGATGGTTTGGATACATAAAGAATGTGAAAGCATTGAAGTTCAAGGGGCTTATAGTTAATTGTTGAAAGTTGAACATGCAGCCAATACATGTTGGACGACTATGGAAGCACTTTGTGGATTTCTTTTGGATGTGAGTGGGGTGCACATGTTGGAGACACAAGCTAACATTAATGACTTTGGAGGTGAACATTACATCGCATTATCATTAACAAAAATATGGAGGCAGCAAGATACGAATTATTGGAAAGCAACATTCCTTATTTTTTTTTTGGTTTCTATAATCACTCATCATCACCATCTCAATAACTTTTGGCAGCCATATAACACAATTTTGGTGGGCTTCATATTGGTTTGAAAGTGGCAGCAACATATCTCGAAAATTGAGCAGCCATAAAGACATCCATACACTCGATTTTTGGAGCCATATATTACATAATTTTTAGATGCCAAATGGGCCCAATATAATCATTATACATCATATGAATTTGGTAGCAGCCCATCATAAATTTTAGGGAGCCCATTATCACCATCCATCGTTGGCAGCCGTAAGGAACTTTTTGGGGGGGGGGAATCGATTTTGGCAGCCAAGATATAAATTTTCAACTCTAAAAAAATTATCTGGGCATCATCATCACTCATCGTTATTATCACACATCTCCCGCAAACCACCGAACCGATCATGTCTTCAACCTTCGACCAAGATTTTGAGTATTGCACGAGCGTCATGAGTGGCTGGTCGTCCCGTGATCGTCTTCGGGAATAGGGTTTATGCGTGAAACTTTTGGCTTACTTATTGTTACGACTTTTGGATTAGGAACTGATTAATCATTCGGTTAGTCGTTTTTATTGTTCTTGTTCGATTAAACATTATTGGATTATCGTAATCATTTGAGTTCATCAATTATTTGGTTTGTTCATCAACATCCGGGATTAAATTCTAGGATGTCATTGTTTTAAACCTTTAATCATTGAACTTGATTATGTTTATGAAATCTGAAATTGGTAATTAATTGGATTACTATTCAGTTGCACCAATCTTTCGGTTTCGATCGTGGATCATTGCAATAAAATATATTGTCCGTTAATTATTTATCAAACAAGTTTTACAAATCATGTCTATGTGATTTCCAACTGCTAGTAACTAAGTAACCTGATTTTCTGCATAACCTGAAAACCCGGAGATGATTGGTCCTTTCTCTCATTATTGTTTACAAATACAATTTAATTCTGTTTTCATAATTCTTCTCACGTTTTGCAAAAAGCAATTAGGTTTTAATTTAGATAATAGTCATAAACAACGAGCTTTCATGCTCTCCACTGATTCCCCTCGGATTCGACACCCTACTTGCCATTTACTAGTAAAGGGTGAATAGGACACTTTTTAACTATATTTTTTGACCAACCTTACGACATCGATCAATAACAACTTTATTTAATATTAATAATACATAAATAAAATTTTCAAAATTCAAATCCTCTCTCAAATCCCTAAATCTCATTTCAAATTTCAAACCTAAAGCTCTTTCCATTCAATTCTCTCTCTCTTTCTCTCAGATCTGGTGCCTCTCTCTCTCTCTAGATTAATCAACAAATTATCATCTCTTTCGATTCAAGAATCAAGAATCATGCAATTAAATAACTAAACACTGAAATTCAACCTTCAATTTACGTTTTTCCATAACAAAATCATTGAAAAAAATGCAGAATGACACCGATTTTTCATACGGTAATGATGATGACAACAAGCTCTGGTCATCGTTCATCCACCGATCAAACGGTGGTGTGGTGTGTGTAATGAGTTTAACACACCGTTGTACTCACCGATCTTCTCCATAACTCCACCGGTGGCGCGTATGAGAAACTCGCCGGAATTCGCACCGTTTCAAGACCTAATTGAGCGGCGAAACTGGTGCCTGAATAATCTCCGGCTAAGTTCCAAAGAAGCAGAAGCGCTCCGGCAAGAGAATGTTAATCTTCAGATGATGAATTCGGAGCTAAACAAGCAGTTATCGCAGTTGCAACAGGTTTCGGTTTCCGATTCAGTTCCGGTTTCTTCTGTTGCGAATTGTTTTGGATGGACGAGGATTGGGGAGAAAGGAGCGGCGGCGAGTGATAAACGAGTGGCGCATGGAGTGGAGAATGTGGATCCGGTTAAGAAAACAGATGTGGAGCGGGTTAAGTTGCCGAAGAGTATTTCTGTTAGGTCTAATGGATACTTGAAGACGGTTGGAGCGAGTAATGGTGGTTCGGGTCGGGTACGAGCTGCACGGGCTGTGGATCGGGTTAAACTTGGTTCTGATATGGTAAATTCTAATTTTAATATTTTATTTATGGACTTTTTGGATTGAAAGTTTATTTATAGTGATGAGTTTTAACTTTTAAGGCTGAATTAATTGACAATTCTATTTGTTTTTAGTCCATTTGATACATAGGAATGTTAATTTTATTTTATCTTGGTTTATTCAAATAGGCGCGAATTCAAACCAATTTTAATAAATCTTATTTGAATCAGTTTTATCAAATCTGAATTTAGTTTTAAAATTTTTAAACTCGAATTACCCAAATTCGGTTCGATGAACACCCCTAGCGTAGCTTGCACAAGATAAATCAATAATGCAATTTGTAACTTGTTTATCATTAAGTATTCTCCCTTGATGCCTGCCTGCCTAATAATGTTGAATCAAAAAGTGAATCAAAGTGAATCAAAGGACAAGGAAAAGAAACACAAAAAACAGAAGGACAAAGACAGGGAAAAAGATAAAGAACATAAGAAACACAAGCATCGACATAAAGATAAAAGTAAAGATAAGGATAAGGAAAAAAAGAAGGATAAAAGCAGTCATCATGAGAAGGTTAACTACTAATCTCTTATTACTGATTTTGTACTTTTTTGATATTTTCTTTAAGAGGGATAAAGATATAATTTGGGTCCCAGTAAAAATAAATGGTCACCATTATTAACTGTGTTATTTTGAAATGGGTTTAGAAAAGGGAGCACGAGGGAGATGAAGATCTCAATGACATTCACAGGCACAAGAAAAGTAAGGTAACTCGGACACACTTTAATGTTTTAAATATGTTAGGACCGGTTTTGACTCCGTAACGATTGCGAAACGAACGTGTGACGTGCGGAATTCGTACACGCACGTGACCGAACACACGAGACGTAATATAAACTGTGATTCTAATAACAAATCTGAAAACATACAGCCCTGAATCACGTACACGGAACTTTCTCTCTCTAGGCTTTCTCTCTCTAGCACTAGATCTCCAAAGCTCCTAATTCCAAAAGTCTCCAAAAGTCTCTAACTCTATCCCTAAGACATCTATTTATAGGCCAAGGCTTATAAGAGCTTTCCTCTTATTTACAATATTGCCACCTTGCCTTTTCTATCTAATTATTACAATATAAGCCTAGATTTGAACTGTTTCAGCTGCGAACTAGATTGACGGAGGCGATAGACATAAATGCACCAACAGACTCCCCCTTGGATATTGCCGCAGTCAATCCGTAGTCAAACTTGTAGCAACATGTCTTTCTCTTTCTCTTTCTCTTGAGTCTTCTTGAAAGTTTGACGTCTTCAGCAAACACATACTCCCTCTTTCTCGAACAGAATCCCGGTGGATCTGGTTTCAGCTTCAGCTTCCCTTTTCAGTAGACTCTTCAGGCTCCCCCTTTCGTCAAGCTTCCGTGCTTTGGGATCGACACCTGGATTTCCGGATACAAGCTCCTTCAGGATAGTTTCCTGGCACCTTAAATGCACGCTTCCCCTTGCGTTGAGCTCATCTTCAGACTCCCCCTTAGACTCTGCTATCGGGATCGAAGTCTGGGATATCATCTGCAAAGACTCAAACATTTATAAGTAAAAATGTTTTGAACTTCCAGGATTGAAAACCCTGGCTCTCTCAGTATAAGTTAAAATATTTTGACAATGAAAGCAATTTCGGTTGTCCAGGAATCGTAACCTGGCTTTATTAAACTTTCTAAATCAAGATCCTGGCTCTAAGATTTAATAATATGAATATATCCAGGAATTAACTTGATTCTCTAACCCTATCAATAATCTTCATAAATTTGGCAAGTTTAGAAAACAGGATTGAAAACTGGCTCTATTCAATAGATTTTAACAATATAAGCATCCAAATCCCTCACAGTTAATCGTCCAAATCCAAGTTAATAACCTTGGAGATATCACAAACTGTTTTTGATTTTTGATTAAAAAAATTCAAGTTTCAAATTAATGAACTTGTTTTATTTTCAGAAACAGGATCAACATACTTAGATTTTGAAACTCAGCTTCTCAGACATCGGTTGTCGAAAATAAAGTGAAAATCAAAATCTTTTTGTATTTTTCTGAAACATAAAGCAGTAAAGAAATATTTACAAACATATTTACATACAATATTTTTGTTTGAGTTCGCGTTAGAGGATCATATCAGTTTTTGACAAATCACTAGTACCGTTGAGCTTTAAACACTTTAAGTTCTAAATGATTCACTTAGATTGTCAGTATATTGATCCACTTAAATTTTCACACAAAGTTAAATTGATTCGAGATACGAATTAGTGTTTTAAGGACTTAACTTATTCGCGTGTTCCACCTCAGAATATACTCCCGTATCCAAACTCCTATATTCAGTCTTACAGGTGAATGTACACTAATGATATCTGTAAATGGGTAATGCGAGGCCATGAGAGCTCAGGTTAGAACTTTCGTTCAGACAAAGAGATGATGGCTCAACTTTAGGTCTGTCCCGTTTGGGGATCTTTTCTTCAACAACACATGATTAGCATTTTACAATGTTTCATCATTTTTTATGCTGAGGGTGGGCTTTATGATTAAAGCAGTGCAAAGTATTATACGAGGACTAGGCTATTGCTCCCGCAAAATCAGAAGTCCATGTATAATACCCCAGATATCATCACGCACAAAGACCTAGTATGTCAGAAATAGAAAGCCCTTCAAACAAGATTTCGGGGGTTACCCATATATCCGAAAGATGTTCCCCACGAGATAAGTAAGTATATCGTATTTAGGTTTATATCTCGAAAACAATCTACTAAGCGTGTAAAAACCTACTGGCATATTATCAGTGAGACCGTTTATCACAGTTGACTTTCCATTTCCTTAGCGTACTGTAATTGTCTACTGATGTAGTATCATTTCCTCTTTTTACACAAAAACTCATTTTTGAATTTTATCATGTTTTTGGCTTTTTCAAATTTTCTAATGTTTTTGGATTTTCTGAAATTCTTGCTCCCCCTAAAATTCAAAACCATTTAAAAAGAATTTGATAACCGATGTAGATATCTTTGTCTCGCCATCCATTTTCTGCTTTTCAAGCTCTGTTTTACATAAAATATAACATGTAAAGCAGTAATTGTTGGTGCACTACATCTGTTGATTTCGTCTTAGATCGAGTCTTTCATTGTATTGTATAGATTAGGGCGTAATTTACGAGAAAACTGGAGAGTTTAGGCGTTTTAGAGTCTTGGACCGCTTATACGGACATGCCGAATAAGAGGTCCACCTCACACCTACCTGGACCCCTTTTACGGACATGCCGTATAAGAGGTCCACCTCACCTATAAATACCATATGAGAGGTCCACATTTGTAACAACTTTGAGATTTCCATACCGAGGTGTTGTCGGTGTGAGAATTGCGTGTAAAAAGTGTTAAATCAATCAGTAAAGAGAATTAAGTGAAGATCTAGCTGTTTCTTCATCAGGTACTTGTTTTCCGCACCTGTATCTGATCAAACTCCTCTGATTGACTCGTTCGGGTCAGATTCTGATCCTACAAGTGGTATCAGAGCTTCAGCAGGAGGAGTTCTATTGAAATTTGCTGGATTTCGTCACATATTCTTCTTCTACACCTTTTTCTTACGTCAGACCAAGATTTCACGGTCCGTTTTGGCTGATTTTTGGATATGTGATGCGCTTATACCTGATCTAAAACCCTACCAAGTTTCAGCTCGAAACTCCAAGTCGTTTAGGAGTAATCGGAGTTTTTCGGTCCGAATTCGCGTCAAATTTGTTGTTTAGATCGCTTATATGGACAGTGTGTGGACCGCTTTTTCATACAGTTGAGGATCGCTTTTATGACACATGTTGAATCGCTCATAAATCAACTATTGAACCGCTTATTGAACAACAGTTTGGTCCGCTTATTTGACATTGTTGAGGCTCGCTCATAATACTTTTCTTGGACCGCTGATAAGACGATCGTTTTTGTGTCATCTTCCTCATTCAGCCTGTTCTTGCAACAGTTGTCGGCCACCTTCAAAATTAACGGCCCAATCCTAGCCTGTTGTTCCACCGTCCATTAGTTATCACACATTAAATGTTACCATCCCATTCAGCCCATGTGTTTTTAACCGATATTTTAGTCTACTATCTGCCGCCCATCTGACCCACATTAAATAATAGTTGCTGCTCCACTAAGCTAAACGGCCCAATCACAAAGTGATATCAGCCCACTACACAAATTTTTGGTCAAATAGAATTGTGGTATTCAAACCGACACACTAAGTATATAGGTCCAATCAAAAGTGTTGTTTGTGTTGAGTGATTTGTTAGGATAATGTAGCATCGCATATCTTTCTTAATAAAGGATTTGCAGCCAAATTAAAATCTGATAGTGTATCCATATATTTTTTTTTGTCGATTTGAAAGATTGAAATTGTGATTTGAATTTGTATCATATATTGATTACAAAAGGTGTTTCAGGTGTGTTACTAGGTTGTAAATTCATTTGTATCAGTTGTTTGATAGTGTTACTCGTTCGCATAAGTTGTTTGGAAATCCAAGTTGTGTTTTGTGAACCAGGTGTGTTCTGTCGGCTTAAAAGCTTGTTTCAGTTCGTCAGTGTGTTCCGTTCATGTGAAATTGAGTGAAAGAAATCATTTCGATTGGAAGTTGGTTTCAGTTGATACAGTTTGGAGTTAAAAAGACTCAAAGGTTCAGTTTGTTTGAAAGTCCGTCAGTTTGCACGAAAAAGGGTCAAGCCATTTGTATTTGATCCGAGTCATAGCTTTCCGCTCAGTGTTTCAACATTCAATCTCGCAAAGAATATTCACCGGTTCGAGTATCAGTTCGTTTCTGTTAATTGATAAGTTTTAAACTGATTGTGTTTTGTTTGTTTGTTTCAGGTGTTTCACGAGGTGAATCATTTCATTCGAAAGGGGATCTAGTTTGAATTTGATATTTCATTTTAAGTGACTGTCTCGATAAACGTGTTTCCGAATCATGGACTTAAAATTCTTTAATATGACTAGTGAAACAGTTAATAGAATAAATGTATTAAAGAAAGAATTTGATTTGTTTTCAGGTTGTCCAGGAGAAAGTACAAAGAGTATCATTGAGAGGTATAGTCATCTTGTTCGCTTAATGTCTGAGAAGGGTATTCAGAAAAATCCAAATGAATGGGTTAAGAGATTAGCCAATTCCATACCTCAACAAGAATGGGGTACATATCTGTTGGATTTAAAAAGAAATGGAGAATACTCTAGATTGTCAATTTGTCAATTCATTCAGAAGCTTGAAGAACAAATGGAGAACAATGATGTGAATAAGAAGAATCAAGAAGAAAAATCTGTTTCATCCGATGAAAGTTCAGAAGAATCAATTGTTGTTGATCAAACATCAACTGATTCTGGTTCTTCAGATGAAAGTTCCGAAAGAGCATTCGTTTTTTATCAAACATCATCTAACTCTGGTTCTTCGAATGATAGTTCTGACAAATTAGTAGAGTTTGATCAATCACCAACTGATAATAATAGTGTTAGTGAGAAGATTATTGAAGCAGAAAAGGTGACTGAAGCTGAAAAAGTTGTTGAAGTTGAAAAAATCATAGAGATCGAAAAGATTGTTGAAGTCACAAAACCTTGTCTTACGTGTTTAGAGTCTTGTAAACAATGTATAGAAAAAGATGAGAGGTTTAGTGAGTTAGAAAAGTTGAAAGAACAATTGTTATTTGATGTAAAGAATTTGAAAAAGTCGTATGATGTATTGAACAGGCATGTGAATGGTCTGGAAAAGACTAACTCTGAACGAGAGAAAGCTTTGAAGATGTTGAATGCTACAATGATGACAAAGCAAAAAGAGATCAACATATACATAGAAGAATGTGCACAGTTGAAGAAAGAGTTGGAAAATGAAGCAGCCGAGAATGAAAGAATCAGAAGATTGCTGCAAAGTTACAAAGGTTGTGACTACGTAATGGATAGAATTTATCCAACAGTGGAAGGTTTCGAGGCATTTAAATATGAACAGCCAAAGAAGAAAACGGATACTGGTAAGAAACAGGGTGTCTGTTATAATAAGTGTCCGCCTCCGATTTAGGAAGGGTACTCGCCTAGAAAACCTAATGAGGAAGAACTAAAACAGGCGATCAATATTAAGCTAGAATCCGAGATAATCGATGTTTTACCAGACAATATTGACGTCACGTTCACAGCGTCCGACACAGATCATGAGTCTGAACTAATAAAACGAGTGGTCGATCAAGTGTTGGATAAGGATGAGGAGTCAGAGTCAAAGTCCGAGTCCGAAAGTTCGTGTCAGTCAGTCAGAAGTTCGAGTTCGTCCGAAGAGTTCGAAATCATCGGGAAAACGGGTTTATAGTAAAGAATTTTTGTTATCAAAATCTAATTTGAATGACGAAACGTTTGAAGTTGCATATACGTTGAATGGTTCTGACAAATTATATTTTGATAAAGAGTTTCCAATACGAGGTGTTAAACCAGAAATGATTAAAAAGGTTTTCAAACTAACAGAAATCAATATTTCTAAAATGAAAGATGAAAATCTTATTGTAAAACCTAAATTTTACACCTCAAGAGTTCAACAACGACTAAACAAGAAAAAAGGTTACAATTCTGGTTCGGGTTTTCAAAAGAAACCAAACCAAAATCGTAGCTACAAAAAGAAAGGTCTTGGTTTTACTCCACCAGAAAACTATAAAAATGAAAAATTTTCTAAAACAAATACACAATTTGTTTCAGGTACAAGCTCGGAAAAGGAAGCAAAAAGCACATTCTGGAAACAATCTAACCAAGAGTTTCTTGCCGAGAAGAGAAAGAATGGAGCTTATGTGAAGAAAGAAACCAGAACCTGTTTCCGATGCAATGAAGCCGGTCACATTGCATGGAACTGTCCGAAAGCGACGAACACAAAACAGGGAGTTTCTGGAAAATTGAAACAAGTTGTAGTTGATAAAATCGAACCACCAACTGAACAATTTAAAGTTTTTAAAAATTCAACATTTGAAGTTGGTGAATGTTCGAAGAGATTTTACAGGCGTAGTGTGAAACTTGACAACCAAAAATGGGTTGTTAAGAAATATGTGGTAAAATCTGGCGATGAGACTGATTCCACAAAATCAGAGGAGCCACAGTTTGATGAGAGTGATGAAAACTCAGTTCCTTCAATGGATGACGAGAACTTTCCATCATTGAGGACTGAGAATTTTAAAAGAAAAGTTGGAAAGACTGAAGTTTCAAATCAGGATTATTCTGAAAAGGATGATTTTGATGTTGAGAAGGCTTTTAATGGGAATGTAAAGAAAATTTTCGGTAAAATGGTGGATAGGAAGGTGAAAGGGGTAAAAGACTTCTACGCTACAAAGAAACCAACTTACACCCCAACAAAATCTGAATTGAAAACACCCAAGGCTGGTCAGGCTTGGGTGGACATTTTCTTCGATTGAAAAAACCTGACTTGCCGGAGATCCCAAGTTTGTAATCGTGGATCAGGAATCGGCATTATTCATGTATTTTGAGTTTGTATGAAAAATTCTTAAAATTGTTAAAACTTTACAGGTTGAATGACTACGCCGGAGCTTCCAGGTTGGTAAGTGCGAAGCAGGAATCGGCATTTTGTATATACATACAAGTGGTATTGTATGGTTATTTTTACAAGTGGTACATGTTGCTTGATTGCAAAATAGTAAATCAGGGACATTAAGTTGTACTTGATTTACTAACTCATGATAATACAAAGAACAAGATGATGAACCATATCCCCGTACTTAACCAAGTAGTAAACTTACAATTGCTAAAAACAAACACATTTTCCGGAAAAATCATTTTGATTAAAACAAACTTCAGTGTTTTGAAATCTAAATGAGAAAATGGTTTGTGAAAGGGGGAGTTCAGATTGTTTATGCCTAGTGAATGGAGAATTGAGGCGATTTGATATTAGTTGTCATGTTTCTGTACAGTTTGTGTTGTTTTCTATGTTTTCAAGTGGGTCAAGAATCTAGTTATTTTCAAATTTCCTTTGAAATGTGTTTGCATTTTAGGGGGAGTAGGGAAATTTCAGAAAATCCAAAAACATTAGAAAATTTGAAAAAAGTCAAAAACATGATAAAATGAAAAATGAGTTTCGTTGTGAAAAGAGGAAATGATAGTACATCAGAGGACTGTCACAACATGCTAAAGAATTGGAAAGTTAAAATGTGATAAACAATCTCACTGAGGATGTGCCAGTAGGTTTCTACACATTTAGTAGATTGTGACGAGATATAAACCTAAAATTCAAACTTGCTTGTTCTGTGGGTTAACGCAAACTTGGATATATAGGTAACCCCTGAAATCTTGTTTGAAAGGTCCCTTATTCTGAGATACTAGGTCTTTATGCTCAGTGATATCTGGGGTATTATCCCGGGACTTCTGCTGTATGGAAATACTGACCTAGTCCCCGGATAATACTTTCTGCAAATGCTTGAAAAAGCGCAGCACTCAGCTGATTAGACAATAAAATTGATAATCTGCTGTTGAAAGCTAAAAGATCCTCTAAAGGGGACCCACCTAATGTCGAGCCGTCATCTCTCTGCTGAACGGAAGTTCTGACCTGAGCTCTCACGGTTTCGCATTTAACCCCTGAACAGATATCATCTGTGGTATACTCACCTGTAAGACTGAATATTGGGATCTGGATACGGGAGTATATTCAAGTAGTGGGACACACGAATGAGTCGGTTTCTAAGACACTAAATTCGTATCTCGGATCAATTGAACTTTGTGTAAAAATTTCTGTGGACCGATATACTGATAATCTAGGTGAATTGTTTAGAACTTAAAATGAAATCAAGCTTAACGGTGTTGGTGACATGTCTCATAATCTGATATGATTCTCTTACACGAACTCACAAAAATATCGTTTGTAAATATTTCTTTACTGCATTACATGTTTCTCTATTCCAAAATTCAAAAAGATTTTCAGTGTGTTTTAGCATAAAATTTTTGAAAATTTCAAAAAGATTTTCGACAACTGATATTGGAAAGCTGATTTTCAAAATTCCAAGTGCTAAACATGATGAGCAATATTTGAGGGGGAGTGTGTGTGTGGAGTTACATGTTTTCACAATTTAACCTTTCAGGTGGTTCATCAAGATTGTCACTGATAACGTTTCAGTTTGGTTTGAGGAAGAGTTTGTTTTAGTGCATACATCTTTATTCTAAAATTGTAAAACTTATGTTTTGGGAGAATGTGCAGGATAAGATGAGAAGTTGATGAAAAGACAGACAACGATCCTGAAGATGTTACTGAAGAACAAAGGAATGCCTGTAAATCGAGAGGGGGAGTCTGAAGACAGAGAGAAAGGAAAGCCCAGAGGCTGATCAAGACTGAAGATGTGAAGACACAGAATTGTTGTGACTCGATAGTCGACTCCATCAACATCTGAGGGGGAGTCTGTTGGTGCACTACATCTGTTGATTTCGTCTTAGATCGAGTCTTTCATTGTATTGTATAGATTAGGGCGTAATTTACGAGAAAACTGGAGAGTTTAGGCGTTTTAGAGTCTTGGACCGCTTATACGGACATGCCGAATAAGAGGTCCACCTCACACCTACCTGGACCCCTTTTACGGACATGCCGTATAAGAGGTCCACCTCACCTATAAATACCATATGAGAGGTCCACATTTGTAACAACTTTGAGATTTCCATACCGAGGTGTTGCCGGTGTGAGAATTGCGTGTAAAAAGTGTTAAATCAATCAGTAAAGAGAATTAAGTGAAGATCTAGCTGTTTCTTCGTCAGGTACTTGTTTTCCGCACCTGTATCTGATCAAACTCCTCTGATTGACTCGTTCGGGTCAGATTCCGATCCTACAGTAATTACCCCCATGATTTACAACACACTGATCTTTTACAGTTTGAAAACCGTTTTTCAATCTTGTGAAATTAATCATGTTTGTTCAGCCGTGAGGGTTTCGGCGTATTCACTCATCATATATTTTTTTAATTTTTTATTTTTGACAAATTTAAAACAAACATATTTTTGGTTTTAAAATTTTTCCAATTTTTAGGGTTTTTGAAATATTGATTATTTATATACAGAAACCAAACAAACTCCCTGATTAACCATCGCAGGGATCAACAGCCTCCTCCTCGCATGCCAGGCTGCTTCGATTCTCCTTTGGTTGACATTCAGATTTCTTCAGAAGCACCTGCACATTCAAAGTATTCAATTACTTGAACAATTTTGCTCGGGTCTGTTTGACCTTAGGCATTTCAACACAATATGCATCATTTAACTTCGGAAAATCTTTGTCATTTTGTACAAAGACTTTGTCAATTTTCACTTCAACTTTTTCATCATTTTCCGAAGTCATTTGTTTCTTAACAGACCATGTTTGACCTTTTGGAGTCCCTCTTTTATAAAAATGTGAATATTTTTGAACATTTTGGTTCTGAACAATAGTTGGTTTCCAAAATTGTTGTGGTTTTATTGCATCGACATTTGTTTTCCAACTTTGTGTTGTTCTAAATCTGGGTGTGTGAGAATTCCAGGTTTGTCTAGAATCGAACCTATTCGGGTTTGATTTCCAAGTTTGATTCGAAGCAAACTTGTTTGTGTTGTACCTCCAAGTTTGTTTTGAATCAAATCTGGTTGACCTTTGTTTCACATCCTCAGATTTATGTATCTCAACATCATCAGGTTTTTTTTTCTCAACATCAACAGGTTTCAGATTTGGACACTTGTGAGCAAGATGTCCAGTTTGATCACATTTGAAACATGTTCTCTTTGAAACATCTTTCACCTGTTGTTGTTGCGTTTTCTTTTGAGCATAGAACTCTTCATTAGACTGTCGTCTAAATTGGAGTTCTTTCTCTTCTTTGGAAGTTGTCCCATGAACAAAATTCATTTTAGTCTCATAATTTGACGTTTCATATTTATTCCAACTTTGTTTCTTCTTATAACCCAATCCAGCCTTCATGTTTTTCTTCTTGTAACCAGGTTTGTTATAAAAAGTTTTGTGACCTTTTCTAGCAAACTTTGGAATTTCAGACTTTTCAATCTCAACCATTTCGAAAACTTTGTCAATCTTTTCTGAAATCATATTCTGAATCGGGAATACAACATCTAAGAATAATTTGTCCGATCCAATCATGGTATAAACCAATCCTTTTGAATCATCATTCAAATTTTTCTCAGATTTTGAGTTTTCAGATATTCTTCATGAAAACTACCTTCATTTTCATCCTGTGATTCAGATTTACCTTTATCAACCGACTCTTCTTTCAGCACACTTTCAACAACCTTACTTACCACATCTGAATCACTTGAATCATCAGATTTGGAATAGGTTATATCAATTTCTGGCAATTGATCGACCATGTTGAAAGCTTTTTCCACCTTCTCATCATCATAAAATGTGAACTTTTCCGGTTGTGGAACTTGATGAAACTCTGAGCCAATACCTTTCTTGTTTTGCTCAGAATCTTTACCATCCGGTTTTAGATTGAAAATTCTTTCAAGCACATATGATGATGCATGATAACTATGTAACTTGTTATCCTGTTCTAAATCAGCTATTTGACGCTTTAGCTTAGCAACATCCTCAATGTAAGAATTTACAACTTGTTGCTTTATTGAATGTTTTCGCTTAAGCGTATCAGTTGTTTCAGAACAGTATTTCAATCTCGATTGAACAAGTTTCATTTGACTCTTTGATGTCTGTCGTTATGGACATGCAAAAACCTAAATAAACTAGTAGCTAGAGTAAGTCGGATATCGAACCAGAGGAGGATTGTGGAAAGTGTATAATGTTAAGTATTTATTAACAACTATAAAAAAATAAACTGATGATTGTTTGATTTGTGGATTAACTAAAAATTACAAACTAAATGTGAGATTTAAATCAATAGAAAGAACAATGGTTCCTCCAGATTTCAGGTTTTATAGCTAGATTCAATTATGTGTTTAATCGAAACACTCACATAGACATAAGTGTTTAACCTAATTCATCAATTGTGATAACCAACGACTAAGTACTCCGGTCAATACATAACGGGAGGTTATCGAATGATTATAAATTACAACTACAAACCCTAACCCCATGTCAAATATATCCCAATTACTAGAACTCTCGGGAACTGAATGCTTAGAAATTAAGGTTTAAATAAATGCAATTGTTTACAATCAACGAATCAAAACAAAGGTGAAAAGCATCGAATGCTTAGATCACCTAATCAAAACGATTATCACAAACACATAGTTTCGCCTAACTTACAAAAACCCTCCATCCGGAAGAAACCACTAGGAGATTAGCCGCTCATCTGGATTGGTTGATCTTCACTGGCTTCGATTGTCATCCCGAACTGATCAATCCTCCCTCTCTGCCGTCGAAGATATGATGATCTTTTATTAAAACAATCATGGACTCATATGATAATGTCGGCCCATTTGTTCTCCAAATCAAGTCCACTATTCGGCCCAAAAAACAAGTCCACGTGATGTGATTTTATTTTATTAAAACAATAACAATTCCCCTTTTAATTGTTGCTCCCAAGACTCCCGTCAAAAACCCATCTCCTCATAAGAATAATAATGATAATAATGTTGTTGACTTTCCTTGGCTACTTTTCAATTGCACGTGAATGATATATATATATGTGATGTTGATTTTTGGATGATGATTATGTTATCAAAACCCTAAAGCCACGTGATGTATATTATTGATGTGATGATTATGTTGTGCTCTCTATTAATCCTTCTTAATATGGCGGCTGCTTCCTTGTGTATATTATAAATGCCACCTCCAATCAAGCCCACATCCACATGATGTTAATGAATTGTGATGATGGTGTTGTTGACTTCATGTTAGCGGCCCACTTACAAAAGTCCAACAGTCCTTTGTCGGTCAAAGTTGATGTATGCCTTCTTAATTCTACCGGTATGCTACGGAACAAAATCGTAGGCTACGGTTTGTAAATTCTGTTCCTTTTATTCTTTCCAAGCCGTAGCTACAAAACTAAAGCGTAGGCTACGTGGTGTTGATACTGGAACATGTTTGGCTGTCATTAATGTAGCGATCACTATTTCTCATCCCATGTATACATTGATTTCAACTTTCATTAAATAGCAAACAGCCCCCTGGACTTCACTATCTCTCATTTTTTAGCTTCAAAACCATATCTTGGCCCGAATCAAGTTTCGAACACTACCGGTTACCTTGTTTATCATCTGCGGGTATTCCACTTCATCTCTAACCACTTTAAATTCACCAAATTACGCGATTGACCTGCAAAACCACAAACTCTCGTAGTTACTATATTCAACGTACATAATTGCTTAAAACACAATAACACGCGTAATATAAGCACTTTAATATCCGGGTTTCACCCTTTCTATCACTCTTCACATCTTCATATGACTTTTTAGTAATGTGATAAGCCAATTTTATTGAATCATATTCCTTTTTCATTTCTTGATATGCATTTTCCTTTTGTAAACACTCTTCTGTCTTTTTCAAAATATTTTTCTTTCAAAACTTCATTTTCTTTTTCTAATTTTTTACATTTTTCTGAAAGTTTTTCGTTATTATCTTTCAAAATCTTTTCATTTTCTAACATTTCTTTGCATTTATTTTTGAAAACTTCTTCGATTTTATTGTATTCAAGATCTCTTGTTCTGAACTTTTCGTCTTTTTCAATACAAGCTTTGCACGTTTCCATGCATTTCTTGCACTGTTTAACAGTTTCATTTAAGACTTCAGAATCAGAATTTACCTCAGTGATTGGCACCTCGGTGTTTGCTTCCGTCTACTTCTAATCAGCTTCACTCATCTTCTCATCACCAGCATCAACTTTATCACCATTATCAGTTTCATCACCAACAACATCAGCAACTAAACTCTCATTCTTCATTTCTTCTTCTTCTTTCTTCTTTTCTTTCTCAATCTGCTGTTCTTCAGTAACACCTTCTTTCACAGCTTCTTCATTCACCCCAACTTTTTCTTCCTTTTCTTTCACCCCTTCAGCAACTTTCTTCAAATCGTTCACCATACACTCAACATTTTTCTTCATTCTTTCTTCATCCCTCTTCTTCAAACTCGCTGTCATGGCATCTCTTATGATTTTATCCAGCCTTTTCACATATGTTTTATCTTTTTCAACATTTGAATAGTATTCGCCAGATCGAGGAATTACTAGAAGAACTTCATCATGAACTATGTCCCTCCTGTGGACGACAGGTTCACCATCTCTGTTGACATAACATTCTCACTTCTTGCCCCATCTTTTATTGCTTACAGCATTTTCATACTCCTCCTGCATTTCATCCATTCTGTATCTAACGATATTTCTTTCTCTGGATGTTTTCTCATTCAGAATCTCTTCTCAGGTTTTCTCTTTGATTTCAGCCATGATTTTATCTCCTGAATCTCAGCACCTTTTAATCACTTGAATCAACAATCAAGCAAACACAATCAGTTTAAACAATGTCAAACAACTGAATCGGACGAGTATCCGAAAGAGTGAGCCAACAAAAGTCAACAGTGACAAAGATAGGATGACAGCAAATCGGGTGGGGTGTAACTCGAACGGGTGGGACCTGAAAAACAAACAAACAAATGTGATTAGCGGGTGGCAAACCGAACGACCCGCTGCTCGTTTGATGGCACAAAAGACAAAACACTTAATGTTGGCTGAATGGGTAGGGTGCTGGTCGATCGGACAGGATACTGATCGATTGGACAGAATGCTGGTCGATCGGACAGGTTGCTGCTTGATCGGACAGAATGCTGGTCAATCGGACAGGTTACTGCTCGATCGGACAGAATGCTGGTCGATCGGACAGGTTGCTAGTCGATCGGACAGGGTGCTGTCTTTTTAATATCAACTAATGAACTCTCAAGCAAACTGAGAATATCACATGGGCTGTTATGTTCACGTGAAGTAATGAAAGGCCTGACACACTGCCTTTGACTGAAATGAATAAAGTGCCTATACACTGTAATGTATTACTCAATCAATCACATGCATACTGAATATAATGGCCGACAAAATTAATATCAAATCAATATTACATGCAAATGCTGAATCAAATCACGTGCTATCTCAAATTCAACTGATTTCTATATGACCTCAATTTCCACTTAATCGATAACAATAATCAATTATTATAGATCCAAAGTAATCACGTGATGTAATAAATGAAAACTGAAATATTGACTGAACATGTTGACTAAGTGGCCAGAAAAGTAATGTGCTATGACACGGATTGCCGACCGTGCGGGTGGGATGCTAGTCGTTCGGACAACTATCCGTTCGGTTAGGTCAACAAAGTCAACAACTTTAATGAATTAAAAGTGTGATGCTATGGTTCGGACAGGTGTCCGTTCGGCCAGTAGTCAACAAGTCCACTTTTTAAATGAATTGTAAAGTGATGCAATGGAACGAACTGCTGTCCGTTCGGCCAGTAGTCAACAAGTCAACAATTAAATGAATGGCAATAGAATATGTGGGACAATGGATCAGACAGCTGATGTTCGATCAAGTGACATTCATCATTCTCATAACAGCAACAGTTAATATCTTTTTAACTTTTTTGATCAAAAAATCTTAAATTTCTTCCAAACGGCTTAGAATTAAAATCTGAAAATTTGTAGGGTTTTAGATTTGATATTTTCGCACAAAATATCCAAAAATCAACAACTTTTAACCGTAAAAAGACGTTTAATTTGGCGATTTTCTGATGAAAACGTGAAGAAGATGAAAAATGAAGAAATTTGACAGATCTGAATGAAATAAGGATATGATTCTGATGAAATCTCGAGCGATTCAGTGTGTTTGATCCGTGCAATCGAGCTCCTGCTCTGATACCACTTGTTAGGACCGGTTTTGACTCCGAAACGATTGCGAACTGAACGGGTGACGTGCGGAATCCGTACACGAACGTGACCGGACACACGAGACGTAATATAAACGGTGATTCTATTCAATAATCTGAAAACGTACAGCACCTGAATCACGTGGACACCACTTTCTCTCTCTAGACTTTCTCTCTCTAGATCCTAGCTCTCCAAAGCTCCAAATGACAAAAGTCTCCAAAAGTCCTAAATGAGAACCCTAATGGTTCTATTTATAGGCCAAGGGGAATTAATGAGACTTCTCATTAATTACAGAAATGTCACCTTGCCTTTTGCTACATATTACAATATAAAGACTTGTTTTCTTCTGTTTCTGCTACGGACTGGATTGACGGAGGCGATAGACATAAATGCAGCAACAAAATATAGATCATACTTTTGTGGTTATATTTTTTTGTGTGGGATTGTTTTTTGTTCCTTATTTGCCCTTTGAGTTATGTTGTTAATTTTGCAGCACAAGAGCTCAAAAAATGGATGAAATGGTTGCAATAAAGGCAGCAGCTTGAAAGTGGCATGTGATCTATAATATTGTCTGTCGTCAATGTTGCATATGAAAATTCAAGAGGTCCTTACTTAGTGTAGTCATATCGAGGTACTTTAAAATCTTTTTTCCTTTCATGTTGAATATGCATTCAAGGTACAATTTTCATTATAAAACAAAAAAAAATTAGGAAGTTCCTTTGGTAAAATCTCCATGCTCATTTGCTTTTGTTTTCATTTTTTTAATTTTCTTCTATGTGAATTTTTGTGCTATAAGCTAGAATTGGTTGACCAATTTCAGAAATTGTTAAAGCTGTCGAATTGAACCTTGAACTGCGTTCGAAGTCGTATTATAAATGTTTTGTTTTGTGCAGAACCGTCTGATCTGTTTGTAGCTGCTTTGAAGCATCCAAGAACTCCGACAAATCCTTCTTTGGATTACCCGTCTGCAGATTCTGATCATATGAGCAAAAGAACGAGAATCATGGGGATAACCGAAGAGGTTAATTCATTTCATTTTATCGCTGCAAGTTGTAACACCATTCTTCTTATTAGAGTTCAATTTCGATGAATTTTGTCACACCCCCAAAATCCCACCTGCGGAGTACTACCGCTTGGAGGCGTGACTGACCAGGATCCAGCCACCAATCATACTGAACAAGCACATAAGTAATTATAAAAGTTTAACCAATACGATTGGTGTTCCAAAACAAATAAGTTTAAGTTGCAAGCGGAAGCATAAGTTTAAAGTTATAATCATAAGTTCAAAAGTTTCCAAGTTTAACATAGCACGCAGCAATCCGTGTCCCACAACGATCCTCCTCCATGCAAGCTCCAGTTGAGTACCTATGGTCCTGCAAAGCATGTAGTAACGAGTCAACAACTAGTTGAGTGAGTTCACGGGTGGGCGTTCGTTTTAGTTATTCAAAAACAGTTTTCCTTTAACTGGCATCCTGCCGTGGGGGTTACCCCATAGTTTAAAAAACGTGACATGTTCGTTCCCAGTTACTCCGGCACTCCGGCCGTGGGGGCTACCCCATGCGTACATCATCCGGCTCTCCAGCCGTGGGGGCTACCCCATGCGTACACTAGACTCGTTACCATATCGACTGCTGACTGTAGTCATGTTTATGTGCCCTGAAAACATCAATGTCTATCATCATTGACGTGCCCCAGATCCATTAGTTCACGCCCGTCCTCTGCGGCACGGTGTGAGGCTTGTCAGACCTAAATAGCGCTATCTAACTAATGACCCGCTCGCCATTGGCCCGGCGATTAGTCGATACAAAAAGGAGGGACTTCGTGATAGAGTTTTAGTCTAGTACGTTTATCCGTCCATCCGGACGAGGAATCACATTCCTGAACCACTGACGTCCTGCCCAAGGAGGACGAGGAACCCACGTTCCTTAACCCCGTTCCCAACCCAGGGAATCCCATGCTTTGTAGAGGGTGTGAACTCACCTTGGTTTGCTCGGCAGTTAATCACAGAAAGTCAATCAAGTCGCAAGTAGTCAGTTACGTCCTAACACGGATATCACTTATAGTCAGATTCGAACCAAGTAGTGCACAAATGTTCAACACGTTTGTCACACCCCCAAAATCCACCCGCGGAATACCACCGCTTGGGAGCGTGACTGACCAGGATCAAGCCATCAATCATATCAAACATAGCATTTAATATAAAAGTAATTAACGTAAGTCTCCATGACATGATTGATGTTTCAAAACCAAATACTGTTTTAAGTAGCGGAAGCAATGTAAAGTAAACCCAAATAAAGTTATAAGTTCAATAATGTTCATGATCCATCTGCCACAACGACCTGCTCCTTCCTTGTGCAAGCTCCATAATTTACCTAAGGTCCTGCAAGGCATGCAGCACATAATCAACAAACTAGTTGAGCGAGTTCACAGAAAGTAAGTTCATAGTGTAATGCATAAGTATAGCTAGTGGGGGCTTCCCATACTAGTGTGTAATAAAGGTGGGGGCTTCCCATGTTCATCCTGGTTAATGAGGGCTTCTCATTAACGGTACTTACTAGACTAACTTCCGACCATGTGTTCTTCTTTACCGAGAACAGGAAAACGTACAGGGTCACGTAGGCTTTACGTGACGTGCCCTTCCCCGAGGACAGTGGTACGCGTGGGGGCTACGTAGGCTTTACGCAGCGTGGCCTTCCGACCTGGAAACCAGTAGATGGTATGGGGTTACGTAGGCTTTACGTAACGTGTCCTCCCGACCCGGGAGACATATGGCAAATATACTGGGTTACGTAGGCTTTACGTAACGTGTCCTGACTAACCTGAGGACGATGGTCTATAGTCTGGTATATGCGTAAGTACGAGTAATCATTCCATATCCATCATATCCAACCCAATTCCCAACCCGGGAATCCCATGCCTTGGCTGTGTGAACTCACCTTGGTTTGCTCGGCAGATACACAAGGAATATAAGTAGCAAGTAAATGGTCACTCACGTCCTATCATGGTTATTATACGAGTCAGGTTCGTATATAGTACGTATATAGCAATCACGTATAGTCATGGCAAACATGTACGCACGTAAGCAGATAAGACATAGCATGTGAGGATCCAATTGTCTAAGTCCAACAATACCCGGCCCAATAGCATAAGCAGCCCAATAACAAAACAGTCCAGATTCTCAATCGGCCCAAATAGTAAACGTATATCGGTCCAATAGCAAACAGTCCACAATTCAAATCGTTGGGCTCAATAGATTGGGCCCATGACAGTGAAGGCCCAACAGTGTGCGTGCAACGGTGGTCTCGAGTCGCAACGGAGATCTCGAGTCGTAACCAGAGATTACGAGTCGCAACAGCTGGTTGCGAGTCGCAATGATGGTCTCGGTTCATCATGGTCTGGTTACGAGTGGTCATGTGCTGGTTGCGAGTCGCAACGGGACTCGCAATCGTGGTCTCGGCTGGTGCTGTTGTGGTTTCGAGTCGTGACCACGAGGTTTCGACTCGCAATCTGAGTCGCAACCGTGTGACGTGTGTGTGTAACCGGTTTCCATAAATCCTGCATTGACTTATCCGTGATTTCAGCTAACAGTTTGGTCAGTTTGGTAACCAGATCAATTAACAAAATTCTCAACAAATCAATAGCATGATATCGATCAAACAGAACAATTGCAACACAAATTCATAAGAACCCTAATTATAACATGCATGAACAACCAACAATTCATCGACAAACCAACATTCAAGTTAACCCGATGCATACTATAGCCGATTACTTGTTCATTCGGTAATACTACCAGATCATCGATCCTTATGCAATTCATACATTCGCACATATATCCGGTTCATATCTAAGCCAATTACATGATCATCAAAACAGCCGATTTCTATATATCAATACATTCGGTTCTAAACTAATCACAACTACAAACTGATTATATAACAATACATTCAAGGACCAACATAACCACATAATCTAACCGGCCCTAGATCATCATCATGCAAATTCTAATCGGTTCGATTTAAGCATGTAATCAAAGCATCACTTAACACACAAGCATAAAACATCATACTAACCGATTACAAGAAGGAGAGTGTGATCCGAGCAAGGGTGTTCCTTGGTGCCGTCGGGTTCCAAACGAACGAGAGAGAGAGAGCAAAGCTTCTAGGGTTTGTGTGTGTGTTTGTGATTTGCAAAAGTGGTAAAACAAAACCCCTAAACTCAGTTTTGTGTGTTGCGAGTGGGGAGTGGGCCGAGCCCACACGGTTGTCTAATGGACCCGAGAACAAGGAGTGGCCCCAAAGGGCTTGTGCGAGTGGTGTTGTGCGGTTCAAGTTATGTAGCCTTGTGCGGTTTGGCTCGTTTACATACATCCACATATTATATGCACAACACACGTAATAACAAAATCACATAATTATTCAATAAACAACGTTCTCATAACCACGTATCGTTACACAAAGTGAGTCTAAAGTTCGAGTTGTCACATTATCCCCAACTAATTGGAAATTTCGTCCCGAAATTTGGTATGCACTCACTGAGGAAGCTAGGTGAACTGTACTGTTCACTGATTTTCCTGGGGTGTCACATCCTCCCCCCGTTGATCTGGAATTTCGTCCCGAAATTCCGAAGTAGTAGCTTCAGCCTCAGTAGTGGTTGCCTGGTTCCCGAATAACTGGGGGTACTTTTCTGTCATCCTGTTTTCGCGTTCCCAGGTGTACTCTGGGCCACGTTTGGAGTTCCAACGAACTCGAACAAGAGGGATTCTCTTGTGTTTGAGGACCTTCACATCCCGGTCCGTGATTTCTACTGGTTCCTCGACGAACTGCAACCGCTCGTCGATAGTGAGTTCTTTGAAAGGAATGATGAGGTTTTCATCTGATAGGCACTTCTTTAAGTTCGATACATGAAAGACATTGTGAACTGCCCCGAGTTCAGCTGGTAATTTCAACTTGTAGGCTACTTTGCCAATCTTTTCTAAAATTTCGAATGGTCCGACGTATCGCGGATTCAGTTTGCCCCGTTTGCCAAAACGAACCACACCCTTCCAGGGTGAAACTTTCAATAAGACCCGGTCCCCGACCTCAAATTCCAATGGCTTTCTACGCTTATCCGCGTAGGCTTTCTGACGGTCGCGTGCTGCCGCCATGCGTTGTCGTATCTGTGCAATCTTTTCTGTGGCGTCCACTACAATCTCTGGACCCGTGATCTGACTATCCCCCACCTCTGCCCAACAGAGAGGTGACCGGCATTTACGCCCGTACAATGCCTCGAATGGAGCGGCTTGAATGCTGGTATGGTAACTGTTATTGTATGAGAACTCCACCAAAGGGAGATGCTTTTCCCAGCCGTTGCCGAAATCAATAACGCATGCCCGAAGCATGTCTTCGAGAGTTTGGATCGTACGCTCAGACTGCCCATCCGTCTGAGGGTGATATGCTGTGCTCATGTCTAACCGTGAGCCGAAAGATTTGTGCATTGCTTGCCAAAGCTCTGATGTGAATCGTGCATCGCGATCCGAAATGATGGACGTGGGCACCCCGTGCCTCGAGACAACTTCTTTAAGATATACGTCTGCAAGTGTGGAGAACTTGTCCGTTTCCTTAATCGGCAGGAAGTGTGCAGACTTAGTGAGTCGATCAACTATGACCCATATCGTATCGTTCCCACGCTGGGATCTAGGTAGGCCTGTAACGAAATCCATGGAAATTTCTTCCCATTTCCACTGAGGTATCTTAGGCTGCTGAAGTAGACCAGCTGGTTTCTGATATTCGACCTTGACTCTTGCACATGTCAAGCATTTTCCAACATACGTAGCAATGTGGGCCTTCATACTAGGCCACCAATAGGTAGTGCTGATATCGTGGTACATTTTATCCGACCCTGGATGTACCGAATAGCGAGACTTGTGTGCTTCATCCATCACAAGTTCGCGTAGACCGCCATAGAGTGGGACCCAAATCCGGCCCGTTACATAGTAGGCGCCGTCTGCCTTCTGTTCCATTTGCTGCCGTGAGCCGCGTAAGGCTTCAGCCTTGACATTTTCGGGCTTCAACGCTTCTACCTGAGCATTTCGTATCTGTACTGGAAGGCTAGACTGAATCGTAAGCTGTAGCGCTCGCACGCGCTTTGGTAGAGTGTCTTTTCGACTGAGGGCATCAGCCACGACATTGGCTTTGCCTGGATGATATTTGATGGCGCATTCATAATCGTTAAGTAACTCGACCCATCGCCGTTGACGCATGTTCAAATCCTTCTGCTTAAGGATATGCTCGAGACTCCTGTGATCGGTGTAAATCGTGCACCTGGTACCGTACAGGTAGTGTCGCCATATCTTAAGCGCGAAAACAACAGCTCCCAGCTCTAAATCGTGCGTCGTGTAGTTGCGTTCATGAATCTTGAGTTGACGAGAGGCGTAAGCGATAACCTTGTCGCGCTGCATTAACACACATCCAAGTCCCCGAATGGATGCATCACAATAAACCACGAAGTCATCTGTGCCCTCTGGCAATGAGAGGATAGGTGCACTGCAAAGTCTATCCTTTAGGTGCTGAAAAGCAGTCTCCTGGGGCTCTCCCCAGCGATAGGTAACACCCTTCTGTGTCAGTAGCGTAAGCGGCTGAGCAATCTTCGAGAAATCCTTGATAAACCGTCTGTAGTAACCTGCCAGACCCAAGAATTGGCGTATTTCCGTTGGCGTACGCGGTGCAGGCCAGTTCCTGATCGAATCTACCTTGGATGGATCGACATGGATCCCATCCTTGTTTACCACGTGGCCTAAGAAGTGGACTTCACGAAGCCAGAAGTCGCATTTAGAAAGCTTGGCGTACAATTGTTCCTTTCGAAGGAGTTCCAAAATCAGGCGAAGATGTTGCTCGTGTTCCTCCTGACTCTTGGAGTAAATCAGAATGTCGTCGATAAATACTATGACGAACTTGTCGAGATAGGGTTTGCACACCCTGTTCATAAGATCCATAAATACAGCAGGCGCGTTCGTTAACCCAAATGGCATGACGAGAAACTCGTAGTGACCGTAACGAGTTCTGAAAGCTGTCTTGGAGACGTCCTCATCCCGGACTCTCAGCTGATGATAACCAGACCTCAAGTCTATCTTCGAGTAGTAGCACGACCCTTGCAACTGGTCGAATAAGTCGTCGATGCGCGGAAGAGGATAACGGTTCTTCACCGTCACCTTGTTCAGTTCCCTGTAGTCTATACACATCCTGAACGTACCGTCTTTCTTCTTCACAAAGAGTACTGGAGCTCCCCAAGGCGAAGAGCTTGGTCGAATGAAACCCTTTTCCAAGAGCTCTTGTAATTGCTTTGACAATTCCTCCAATTCTGATGGAGCTAGACGATATGGTGCGCGAGCTATGGGTGCTGCTCCTGGAGCGAGCTCGATCTGAAATTCGACCTGACGATGAGGCGGTAAGCCAGGTAAGTCTTCAGGAAACACCTGCGGGTAATCACGTACAATTGGAATATCCTCCAATTTCTTTTCCTTTACTGATGCGTCTGTAGCGAGTGCCAGAATGGCAGTGTGACCCTTACGTAAGCATTTCTGAGCCTTCAAGAAAGAGATGATGCCAACCACAGCACCACTCTTGTCGCCTTGAACTTCTAGAGGTTCCTGACCCGAACGAGGAATGCGAATAACCTTTTCGCTGCATAAGATTTCTGCCTGGTGTTGGGACAACCAATCCATCCCAATCACGACGTCGAAGCTACCCAAAACTATGGGAATGAGATCGATAGAGAAGGCTTGACCAGCTAGGATAAGATTACAACCCTGAACTACGTGCGTGGCTTCTAGACTTTTACCGTTAGCTAACTCTACTACATGTTTGGTGGGTAAAAGTGTTGGTGCACGTTTTAGCAGTTGACACATTTTCACAGACATATAGCTTGTATCCGCACCCGAATCAAACAAAACAGTAACGTAAATATTGTCGAGGAGAAACTTACCCATGACAACGTTGGGATCGTTCACTGCGTCGCCTCGACCTAGCACAAAAGCGCGACCACGGGCTTCATTGCCGTTGTTGTTGTTGTTGTTTCCACCGTTGTTGTTCCCGTTGCCTTGGTTGTTATTGTTGCGATTTTGGTTCAATTGAGGGCAATCGCGTTTGAAATGACCTTCAGCCCCACACTGGAAACACCCCCGGTTTCCACGCTGTGGCTGCTGTTGCTGCTGGTTCTGTGGAGCTGGTTGCTGAGGCTGCTGGTTCTGATTCGCAGGACGAGGGCTCCTGCAGTCTTTGGCCTCGTGACCCATTTTGAGACACCTTTGACAACGACCCTTGTTACATGGGCCGTGGTGATGCCTGTTGCAGTTGTGGCACCTAGGTTGACTACCCTGATATCTCCTCTGTCTGTGACCACCAGAGGATTGCTGACTGGGGCTCTGATAGTGGTCAATCTTCTGCTGCTGAGATTGTGGCTGAACAGATGCTGAACTTTTACTGGAATCCCCATCCCATTTTCTTTTACTGTCACCAGACGTAGCAGGAGTAACTGAGGTGGTGACGTTAGCAGTAGCGTTAACACGCTTGGGCAGTCTATTCTGATCCACTGCCTGATCGGTGATACGGTGAGCAAGACGCTGGATTTCTTGGATGTTTTCGAGGTTAGCCGACGTCACGTGGCTCTGAATTTCTGGCGCCAATCCCTTGAGATACAACTCAATGCGCTTATATGGAGGGTCTACCATAGTAGGACACAGAACGGCCAGCTCATTCGACCGTTTGGTATACGCTTCGATTTCCGATCCAACCATTTTCAAATTATACAGCTCGTCTTCCAGCTTGTGAATATCCTCACGTGTACAGTACTCACGCTTGATGAGTTCCTTGAAGTCGTTCCATGGGGTGGCGTTAGCAGCTGCCAACCCTAAGATCTGAACTTGGGCGTTCCACCAAGTTAACGCTATTCCTTCCAAAGTGCCAGTAGCAAACTTGACCTTGCGAGCCTCAGGGCACTCGCACATTTCGAATACCGATTCTAACTTCTCGAACCAGTGGAGGAGTCCAACCGCTCCTTCTGTGCCGCTGAAAGAGTTTGGACGACAGTCCATGAAGTTCTTGAAAGTGCAGACTGGCTGCTGCGCGTGTTGACCTATTGTGTACGAATAGGACGAAGTTAAATACGAGCGTTAATGTAGGATCTAAAGATCCTAGTGTGTGCCTATACTGCAGGATATACTACCTGCTTGAGCTGCTGCAACTGCCGCAGCAACTTGAGCTTGAACAAGAGCCTCTAGCTGGGCTTGTGTCATGTTGATTCGTCCAGACATGATCTTCATAGTAACAAGTAGCATACGTAAGAATGGTTCGCGGGTAGGGCGATGACAGAAAAGCGTAGGCATATAGGTGTTCTCATGAAATCAAAGCATGTGTATCTAAGCGTAATGCGAGCAAAGTTCTAAACAATTCTAGCATACAGGCAATAAACATAAACCTTATTACCTAAGATGTCGAGTCTTGCACGTGGAGCGAAGCGTCGTTGTGGATCATTGAGAGCACTGTTCTGGTTATAGTCCGGTTTTAATAAAAACGTTTTCCCCATATTAAAACCAAGTTCTCTATAACCAATGGCTCTGATACCAATCTGTCACACCCCCAAAATCCACCCGCGGAATACCACCGCTTGGGAGCGTGACTGACCAGGATCAAGCCATCAATCATATCAAACATAGCATTTAATATAAAAGTAATTAACGTAAGTCTCCATGACATGATTGATGTTTCAAAACCAAATACTGTTTTAAGTAGCGGAAGCAATGTAAAGTAAACCCAAATAAAGTTATAAGTTCAATAATGTTCATGATCCATCTGCCACAACGACCTGCTCCTTCCTTGTGCAAGCTCCATAATTTACCTAAGGTCCTGCAAGGCATGCAGCACATAATCAACAAACTAGTTGAGCGAGTTCACAGAAAGTAAGTTCATAGTGTAATGCATAAGTATAGCTAGTGGGGGCTTCCCATACTAGTGTGTAATAAAGGTGGGGGCTTCCCATGTTCATCCTGGTTAATGAGGGCTTCTCATTAACGGTACTTACTAGACTAACTTCCGACCATGTGTTCTTCTTTACCGAGAACAGGAAAACGTACAGGGTCACGTAGGCTTTACGTGACGTGCCCTTCCCCGAGGACAGTGGTACGCGTGGGGGCTACGTAGGCTTTACGCAGCGTGGCCTTCCGACCTGGAAACCAGTAGATGGTATGGGGTTACGTAGGCTTTACGTAACGTGTCCTCCCGACCCGGGAGACATATGGCAAATATACTGGGTTACGTAGGCTTTACGTAACGTGTCCTGACTAACCTGAGGACGATGGTCTATAGTCTGGTATATGCGTAAGTACGAGTAATCATTCCATATCCATCATATCCAACCCAATTCCCAACCCGGGAATCCCATGCCTTGGCTGTGTGAACTCACCTTGGTTTGCTCGGCAGATACACAAGGAATATAAGTAGCAAGTAAATGGTCACTCACGTCCTATCATGGTTATTATACGAGTCAGGTTCGTATATAGTACGTATATAGCAATCACGTATAGTCATGGCAAACATGTACGCACGTAAGCAGATAAGACATAGCATGTGAGGATCCAATTGTCTAAGTCCAACAATACCCGGCCCAATAGCATAAGCAGCCCAATAACAAAACAGTCCAGATTCTCAATCGGCCCAAATAGTAAACGTATATCGGTCCAATAGCAAACAGTCCACAATTCAAATCGTTGGGCTCAATAGATTGGGCCCATGACAGTGAAGGCCCAACAGTGTGCGTGCAACGGTGGTCTCGAGTCGCAACGGAGATCTCGAGTCGTAACCAGAGATTACGAGTCGCAACAGCTGGTTGCGAGTCGCAATGATGGTCTCGGTTCATCATGGTCTGGTTACGAGTGGTCATGTGCTGGTTGCGAGTCGCAACGGGACTCGCAATCGTGGTCTCGGCTGGTGCTGTTGTGGTTTCGAGTCGTGACCACGAGGTTTCGACTCGCAATCTGAGTCGCAACCGTGTGACGTGTGTGTGTAACCGGTTTCCATAAATCCTGCATTGACTTATCCGTGATTTCAGCTAACAGTTTGGTCAGTTTGGTAACCAGATCAATTAACAAAATTCTCAACAAATCAATAGCATGATATCGATCAAACAGAACAATTGCAACACAAATTCATAAGAACCCTAATTATAACATGCATGAACAACCAACAATTCATCGACAAACCAACATTCAAGTTAACCCGATGCATACTATAGCCGATTACTTGTTCATTCGGTAATACTACCAGATCATCGATCCTTATGCAATTCATACATTCGCACATATATCCGGTTCATATCTAAGCCAATTACATGATCATCAAAACAGCCGATTTCTATATATCAATACATTCGGTTCTAAACTAATCACAACTACAAACTGATTATATAACAATACATTCAAGGACCAACATAACCACATAATCTAACCGGCCCTAGATCATCATCATGCAAATTCTAATCGGTTCGATTTAAGCATGTAATCAAAGCATCACTTAACACACAAGCATAAAACATCATACTAACCGATTACAAGAAGGAGAGTGTGATCCGAGCAAGGGTGTTCCTTGGTGCCGTCGGGTTCCAAACGAACGAGAGAGAGAGAGAGCAAAGCTTCTAGGGTTTGTGTGTGTGTTTGTGATTTGCAAAAGTGGTAAAACAAAACCCCTAAACTCAGTTTTGTGTGTTGCGAGTGGGGAGTGGGCCGAGCCCACACGGTTGTCTAATGGACCCGAGAACAAGGAGTGGCCCCAAAGGGCTTGTGCGAGTGGTGTTGTGCGGTTCAAGTTATGTAGCCTTGTGCGGTTTGGCTCGTTTACATACATCCACATATTATATGCACAACACACGTAATAACAAAATCACATAATTATTCAATAAACAACGTTCTCATAACCACGTATCGTTACACAAAGTGAGTCTAAAGTTCGAGTTGTCACAACGTTTGGCAAGCACGTTTAGCAGTAACAGTTCACAGTGTTCCTAATCAACAGTAGCACATACGGTTCACAAGTTCAGTCCAACTACTAAGGCCCAAACACGTAAAAGCAGTTAACACAGAAGCCCATCAGTCTGGCCCATTAACTAAGGCCCAAAAGTGTGGTCTCGAGTCGCAACCGGACTCGCAAACATGGTCTCGAGTCATGCTGTGTGCTGATCTCAGGTGGTTGCGAGTCGCAACCGGTGTCGCAACCGTGGTCTCGGTTCATCATGCTGAGGTCTCGAGTCGCAACAGGACTCGTAACCTGTGGTTTCGGCTTGTCCTGTTATGGTTGCGAGTCGCAACCGCGTGGTCTCGAGTTGACACGCTGTGGTTGCGAGTCGCAACCGTGTGATTGCGAGTCGGTATCAGTCGTTTTCAAGTTCACGTGTTGATGCAGGTGTATCAGTCCCATTAGTACAATATAATCAGGCCCAAAACAGGAAACTACCAATAGCATTCCACTCACAGTTTTCCTAATCAGGTTACTAGTCAAAGATGGATCAAAATCACAAGGGTTTTCAATCTTCAACTATCATTCAAAGTGTTCTTCAAATAATCAAACTTATATTCATCAAGTTCTTCATAACATAAACAACACTTATTCACCCAAAATCATGAACAACTATCAAGATACAATTTACTAGCATGCATCCTACTTGACAAACATATTCATTAGCCGATTTTCTTAGTATAAACACCCAAACTTTTCGGATCAAATCCAAGTGCAACCAATATCATCATTCACCTTTTTATCATACCATGAACCCATTTTCAACATCAAATATGTATAGTTCAACTCATAACAAGAAACATTCATGAACCAATTTCTTTTTCAAAACATTATGTATAACTCAACAACTTAATCATATTGTCACATAATCTCATCATACAAACATAATATGAACATTTTAACACTAAGCATTCAACCATAATCAACAAGAAATACTAACCGGTTGATGGGTTTCGAGGGTGTGTGTGTAAAGCTTCCAACCGGGTGTGTGTGTGAGCCGATCCAAGTCCAAATCCGAGAATGATGAAGTGTTTGTGTTCTAGAGTTTAAGTGAGAGAGAGAAGTAGGAGAGTGTGTGGGTGTAATGTTTCAACAAATGGTAACAAATAACTAAGGGTGGTTTATATATAGGCTAGTTCCAAGTGTGTGCACCCTTAGTGGGTTTCGAGTGGGGGTTTACGGCCCAAAGGCCCAACCGGCCAAAAGGTTCTCGGCCCAAAGGCCCATTCGGTCACTATTCACTCGAGACCTCATGGTCTCGAGTCGGGTTCTTTGTTGTTTCGTGTTGGGTTCTCGGTTCGCATATAACGCATACATAAATATACCAACGCACACATAATAAAGCACATATCACATAAAGGTTCACGTTATCATTAAGTTTAATCATTCAACTAATCACATAACGTACAAGCAAGTTACAACGAAAGGTTCTAAATTTCGAGTTGTCACATCATCCCCAAGTTGAAAGAAATTTCGTCCCGAAATTTGATGGCACTCACTGAGGAAGCTAGTCAAGTTGCATGGTTTTCCCGGTTTTCCTGGGGTGTCACATCCACCCCCCGTTGATCTGGAATTTCGTCCCGAAATTCCGTAGCTTCAGCCTCAGTAGCGTTTGTACTGTTCTCAAACAGTTGGGGATACTTTTGTTTCATCCGATCTTCGCGCTCCCAGGTAAACTCTGGGCCGCGACGTGAGTTCCAACGAACTCGAACAAGAGGTATTCTAGTGCTCTTGAGGACCTTGACATCCCGGTCCGTGATCTCGACAGGTTCTTCGACGAATTTCAACTGTTCGTCGATCGTGAGTTCCTTCAGAGGAACCACGTGCGTCTCATCTGACAGACACTTCTTCAGATTCGACACATGGAAAACGTTGTGAACTGCACCGAGTTCTGCTGGTAATTTCAGTTTGTAGGCCACCTTGCCTATTTTCTCAAGGATTTCGAAAGGTCCAACGTATCGTGGATTGAGTTTGCCGCGTTTACCAAAACGAACCACACCCTTCCAGGGTGAAACTTTGAGTAATACCCGCTCCCCAACCTGGAGCTCAAGTGGTTTCCTGCCCTTATCGGCGTAGGCCTTCTGACGGTCACGAGCGGCCGCCATGCGTTGTCGTATTTGAGCAATCCGCTCAGTAGTGTCTACCACATGTTCTGGACCAGTGATTTGACTATCCCCCACCTCTGCCCAACAGAGGGGTGACCGGCATTTACGTCCGTACAATGCCTCAAACGGAGCAGCTTTAATGCTGGTGTGGTAGCTGTTATTGTACGAGAATTCCACGAGTGGCAGATGTCTTTCCCAGCTGTTGCCAAAGTCGATTACACATGCACGGAGCATGTCTTCTAAGGTTTGAATAGTGCGTTCGGACTGCCCGTCCGTCTGTGGGTGATATGCTGTGCTCATATCTAGACGTGAGCCAAAAGACTTGTGCATTGCCTGCCACAGTTCCGAAGTAAAACGTGCATCTCGATCAGAGATGATAGAAGTGGGCACCCCGTGCCTCGAAACAACTTCCTTGAGGTATACCTCCGCTAAAGTGGAGAACTTATCTGTTTCCTTGATTGCCAAGAAGTGTGCGGATTTTGTGAGTCGATCCACGATCACCCAGATAGTATCGTTTCCGCGCTGTGATCTAGGTAGGCCAGTAACGAAATCCATGGAAATTTGCTCCCATTTCCATTGTGGTATCTCTGGTTGTTGGAGTAGGCCTGAGGGTTTCTGATATTCCGTCTTGACTTGCGCACAAGTCAAACACTTGCTGACATAAGTTGCTATGTGGGCCTTCATGCTAGGCCACCAATACGTAGTCTTAATATCGTGGTACATCTTGTCCGAACCAGGGTGTACCGAGTAGCGAGATTTGTGCGCTTCATCCATCACAAGTTCTCGTAAGTCGCCATAGAGTGGGACCCAAATGCGTCCTGTTACATAATAAGCACCGTCTTCCTTCTGTTCTAAGCGTTGCCTTGACCCGCGTAGAGCTTCAGCTCTAACGTTTTCTGGTTTCAGTGCTTCTATCTGAGCAGCTCGTATTTGCGAAGGTAGACTAGAATGGATCGTGAGTTGTAAAGCTCTTACGCGCTTAGGCGTAGTGTCCTTTCGACTGAGGGCGTCTGCCACAACATTGGCCTTGCCCGGGTGATATCTGATAGAGCACTCATAGTCATTCAGCAGTTCGACCCATCGTCGCTGCCGCATATTCAGTTCCTTCTGCTTGAATATGTGTTCTAAACTTCTGTGGTCGGTGTAGATGGCGCACTTGGTTCCGTACAGGTAATGCCGCCATAGTTTAAGTGCGAAGACAACAGCTCCCAGCTCTAAATCATGCGTCGTGTAGTTCTTCTCGTGAACTTTGAGTTGTCGTGAGGCGTAGGCTATGACTTTATCTCGTTGCATCAATACACAACCAAGACCTTGAATTGATGCATCACAGTAAACCACAAAATCATCTGTGCCCTCTGGCAGTGAAAGAATAGGTGCACTACAAAGTCTATCCTTTAGATGCTGAAAAGCTAACTCTTGTGCATTTCCCCAATGATAGACAACGCCCTTCTGTGTTAACAACGTGAGAGGCTGCGCGATCTTAGAAAAATCCTTGATGAATCTCCTGTAGTAACCTGCCAATCCCAAAAATTGGCGAATTTCCTTTGGTGTGCGAGGCGCAGGCCAGTTCTTAATAGACTCCACTTTGGATGGATCAACGTGAATCCCATCCTTGTTCACCACATGCCCTAGGAAATGGACCTCTCGAAGCCAGAAGTCGCATTTCGAGAATTTCGCGTAAAGCTGTTCCTTCCGAAGGAGTTCCAGAATAAGTCGTAGATGTTGCTCGTGCTCTTCCTTGCTCTTAGAATAGATCAGGATGTCGTCGATAAAGACTATAACAAACTTATCCAGGTACGGCTTGCACACTCGATTCATCAAATCCATAAAAACTGCCGGTGCGTTCGTCAGCCCAAACGGCATGACCAGAAACTCATAGTGCCCATAACGAGTTCTAAAGGCCGTCTTAGAGACATCCTCTTCTCGAACTCTCAACTGGTGATATCCCGACCTCAGATCGATCTTTGAATAGTAGCTCGACCCCTGCAACTGGTCGAACAAGTCGTCAATGCGCGGTAGAGGATAACGATTTTTCACAGTCACCTTGTTGAGTTCACGATAGTCGATACACATTCTGAAGGTACCATCCTTCTTTTTCACAAATAGTACTGGAGCTCCCCAAGGCGATGAGCTAGGACGAATAAAACCCTTATCCAAGAGTTCTTGTAGTTGCGTGGAGAGTTCTTCCAACTCTGATGGCGCTAATCGATAAGGTGCACGGGCTACAGGCGCGGCTCCAGGAGCTAAATCAATCTGAAACTCGACTTGGCGATGGGGCGGAAGACCAGGCAATTCCTCAGGGAATACCTCAGGATAGTCGCGTACAACGGGAAAATCTTCTAATTTCTTCTCCTTCTCTGTGGTATCAGTAACTAGAGCCAAAATCGCAGTGTGGCCCTTTCGTAAGCATTTCTGAGCCTTAAGAAGAGAGATAATGTTCTCAACAGCACTTCTCTTGTCGCCACGAATCATGAGAGGTTCACCACCTAAACCAGGAATACGAACGATCTTCTCGTTGCAAAGAACCTCTGCTCGATGTTGGGATAACCAATCCATCCCAATGACAACGTCGAAACTACCCAAAACAATAGGAATAAGATCGATAGCGAAGGTCTGATTAGCGAGAATAAGCTGGCAACCCTTGACTACGTGTGAGGCTTCCAAACTCTTACCATTAGCTAGCTCTACGGTGTGTTTGTCGCTCAGGGGTGTAGGAATACGCTTAAGCATCTTACTAACTTCTAGTGACACATAGCTAGTATCGGCACCCGAATCAAATAAGACTGTAACATAAAAGTCGTCGAGAAGGAACTTACCCGTCACCACGTTGGGATCATTCCTTGCTTCCCCTTGACCAATCACGAACACTCGTCCCCTAGCACCATTGTTGTTGTTTCCATTGTTACCATTCCCCTGATTGTTGTTGTTGTTGTTCTGGTTCAGTTGGGGACAATCTTTCTTGAAGTGGCCTTCAGCTCCACACTGAAAGCACCCTTTGTTGTTACCCTGCTGCTGTCGCTGGTTCTGCTGAGGTTGCTGACGATTCTGATTGGCGGGGTATGCGCTCCTGCAATCCTTTGCAACATGACCCGGCTTGTTGCATCGATGACAGTTGCCCCTGGTGCATGGCCCACTGTGGTGTAGGTTGCAACGATTGCACTTGGGGTGATTCCCCTTGTATCCGCCATGACTTTGACCACCAGACGATTGCTGACTGGGGCTCTTGTGATCATCCGTCTTTCTCTGCTGAGACTGAGTTTGCACCGAAGTTGAACCCCTGCTTGAAGTTCCATCCCATTTCCGTTTATCCCCACTAGAAGCACCAGAAGTAGTTGCAGCACCTATACGCTTCGGTAACTTGTTCTGCTCCACCGCTTGGTCAGTGAGACGGTGAGCCAACTGTACAACCTGCTGGATAGTAGTCAAGTTTGCTGAAGTCACATGACTTTGGATCTCTGGCACCAAGCCCTTGAGATAGAGTTCAATTCGCTTATACGGAGGATCCACCATTGTAGGACACAACAAAGCAAGCTCATGCGATCTCTTAGTGTATGCCTCAATTTCTGACCCCGACATCTTGAGATTGTAGAACTCATCTTCCAGTTTGTGAATGTCGTCACGACTGCAGTATTCCTCCCTGATCATTTCCTTGAAAGTTTCCCATGGGGTGGCGTTGGCAGCAACCAACCCTAACATCTGCACTTGAGCATTCCACCACGTGAGGGCCAAACCCTCGAGAGTACCAGTAGCATACTTCACCCTGCGCGCTTCAGGGCATTCACACATTTCGAACACAGACTCCAGTTTCTCAAACCAGTGTAGGAGACCTACTGCTCCTTCAGTTCCGCTAAAAGTAGTGGGTCGACAGTCCATAAAGGTCTTAAAAGTGCACACCGGTGCCTGAGCATACTGACCTAAGGTAGGTGAAAGAAAGACAGAGTTTAACACAAAGGTTGGTTCACGAGAGTAGGATCCAAATGATCCTAAAACAATTTCGGACTGCAGGATATACCTCCTGCGTGTGCAGCTGCGAGCGCTGCGGCAACTCGTTCGTTGATCAAAGCCGTCAACTGGGCTTGTGTCATGTTAACGCGTCCAGACATGGTTCTTCATAATAAGAGTAACACGTGTGAGAGAGGTTCGCGAAAGTACGATAGTAGGACAGAGTAAGCACGCACGTGTTCAAACAACAGTAGTCCTACTAATCAAGCATACCATGAGCAATGTACTACGCAACTAACAAGTAGGCAATATACATACATCATATTACCTAGAACGTCGAGCCTTGCATGAGGAGCGAAGTGTCGTTGTGGACCGTTGAGCACTGTTCCGGTTATAGTCTGGTTTTAACAAAAACGTTTCTCCTTTATTAAAACCAAGTTCACTATAACCAATGGCTCTGATACCAATCTGTCACACCCCCAAAATCCCACCTGCGGAGTACTACCGCTTGGAGGCGTGACTGACCAGGATCCAGCCACCAATCATACTGAACAAGCACATAAGTAATTATAAAAGTTTAACCAATACGATTGGTGTTCCAAAACAAATAAGTTTAAGTTGCAAGCGGAAGCATAAGTTTAAAGTTATAATCATAAGTTCAAAAGTTTCCAAGTTTAACATAGCACGCAGCAATCCGTGTCCCACAACGATCCTCCTCCATGCAAGCTCCAGTTGAGTACCTATGGTCCTGCAAAGCATGTAGTAACGAGTCAACAACTAGTTGAGTGAGTTCACGGGTGGGCGTTCGTTTTAGTTATTCAAAAACAGTTTTCCTTTAACTGGCATCCTGCCGTGGGGGTTACCCCATAGTTTAAAAAACGTGACATGTTCGTTCCCAGTTACTCCGGCACTCCGGCCGTGGGGGCTACCCCATGTAGTTATCAGGCATTTCGGCCGTGGGGGCTACCCCATGCGTACATCATCCGGCTCTCCAGCCGTGGGGGCTACCCCATGCGTACACTAGACTCGTTACCATATCGACTGCTGACTGTAGTCATGTTTATGTGCCCTGAAAACATCAATGTCTATCATCATTGACGTGCCCCAGATCCATTAGTTCACGCCCGTCCTCTGCGGCACGGTGTGAGGCTTGTCAGACCTAAATAGCGCTATCTAACTAATGACCCGCTCGCCATTGGCCCGGCGATTAGTCGATACAAAAAGGAGGGACTTCGTGATAGAGTTTTAGTCTAGTACGTTTATCCGTCCATCCGGACGAGGAATCACATTCCTGAACCACTGACGTCCTGCCCAAGGAGGACGAGGAACCCACGTTCCTTAACCCCGTTCCCAACCCAGGGAATCCCATGCTTTGTAGAGGGTGTGAACTCACCTTGGTTTGCTCGGCAGTTAATCACAGAAAGTCAATCAAGTCGCAAGTAGTCAGTTACGTCCTAACACGGATATCACTTATAGTCAGATTCGAACCAAGTAGTGCACAAATGTTCAACACGTTTGGCAAGCACGTTTAGCAGTAACAGTTCACAGTGTTCCTAATCAACAGTAGCACATACGGTTCACAAGTTCAGTCCAACTACTAAGGCCCAAACACGTAAAAGCAGTTAACACAGAAGCCCATCAGTCTGGCCCATTAACTAAGGCCCAAAAGTGTGGTCTCGAGTCGCAACCGGACTCGCAAACATGGTCTCGAGTCATGCTGTGTGCTGATCTCAGGTGGTTGCGAGTCGCAACCGGTGTCGCAACCGTGGTCTCGGTTCATCATGCTGAGGTCTCGAGTCGCAACAGGACTCGTAACCTGTGGTTTCGGCTTGTCCTGTTATGGTTGCGAGTCGCAACCGCGTGGTCTCGAGTTGACACGCTGTGGTTGCGAGTCGCAACCGTGTGATTGCGAGTCGGTATCAGTCGTTTTCAAGTTCACGTGTTGATGCAGGTGTATCAGTCCCATTAGTACAATATAATCAGGCCCAAAACAGGAAACTACCAATAGCATTCCACTCACAGTTTTCCTAATCAGGTTACTAGTCAAAGATGGATCAAAATCACAAGGGTTTTCAATCTTCAACTATCATTCAAAGTGTTCTTCAAATAATCAAACTTATATTCATCAAGTTCTTCATAACATAAACAACACTTATTCACCCAAAATCATGAACAACTATCAAGATACAATTTACTAGCATGCATCCTACTTGACAAACATATTCATTAGCCGATTTTCTTAGTATAAACACCCAAACTTTTCGGATCAAATCCAAGTGCAACCAATATCATCATTCACCTTTTTATCATACCATGAACCCATTTTCAACATCAAATATGTATAGTTCAACTCATAACAAGAAACATTCATGAACCAATTTCTTTTTCAAAACATTATGTATAACTCAACAACTTAATCATATTGTCACATAATCTCATCATACAAACATAATATGAACATTTTAACACTAAGCATTCAACCATAATCAACAAGAAATACTAACCGGTTGATGGGTTTCGAGGGTGTGTGTGTAAAGCTTCCAACCGGGTGTGTGTGTGAGCCGATCCAAGTCCAAATCCGAGAATGATGAAGTGTTTGTGTTCTAGAGTTTAAGTGAGAGAGAGAAGTAGGAGAGTGTGTGGGTGTAATGTTTCAACAAATGGTAACAAATAACTAAGGGTGGTTTATATATAGGCTAGTTCCAAGTGTGTGCACCCTTAGTGGGTTTCGAGTGGGGGTTTACGGCCCAAAGGCCCAACCGGCCAAAAGGTTCTCGGCCCAAAGGCCCATTCGGTCACTATTCACTCGAGACCTCATGGTCTCGAGTCGGGTTCTTTGTTGTTTCGTGTTGGGTTCTCGGTTCGCATATAACGCATACATAAATATACCAACGCACACATAATAAAGCACATATCACATAAAGGTTCACGTTATCATTAAGTTTAATCATTCAACTAATCACATAACGTACAAGCAAGTTACAACGAAAGGTTCTAAATTTCGAGTTGTCACAAATTTCTTGCTGGAAAACAGGCAAATCTGCCAGTCAATGTGTTATCCGTGTCATTCCTTGGGCATTCGGGTCATAATCAAGCTTTTAACGCGCCTGATGACTTGCCAAAAACCGTTGCACGAACCTTAAGCCAGGGGTCATCTCTTATGAGCATGGACTTTCATTCTGTTCAACAAACGTTACTTTTAGGTAATAAAAAATCTGACTTTTTTTTTTGGTTTTTTTATCGTGTCTTGAAGTTTTGATACTGATTTTCGGCTAGAAGATTGTGAAAAGGAGCTTAGGATGCAGTAGCGGAAGCTATGGATTCAGCATTGGTTTATGCTGATGCTGAAAAACAAATGAGGCATGAAAAACATTACAGATACGTTAGCACTCACGATGTCGCGTATTGGGCCCGTAGCTTTTGGCAAGATCTCGAGCGATCATGCCGGGATCATGTGAGGAGAGGGTGTTGGGGTATCGGGTTTGGGTTAGGGTTCCGCGTTGTTGCATTAGATCCGAATTTCCGAAAACTTTTGATCGAACGTATTGTTTCTTCTTACAAACGGACAAAAAAAGTGCCATTTTGTTGGATTACGATGGTACCATGACGCTGCAGAGTTCAATCAGCACGGGCCCGAATTCAGAAGTTATAGAAATAGTGAATAGTTTGTGTCAAGACCCGAAAAATGTTGTTTTTATCGTTAGCGGGAAGGACCGTGTTACATTGACCGAATGGTTTTCTTCGTGTGAAAAATTGGGCGTTGCAGCTGAGCATGGTTATTTCTTTAGGTACAAATCTGCACTTTCAAACCTTCAATTTGAGTTCATTTTCTTTGTCTGTGCTTGGCGATCCTTCTTTTCTTTGTTTGCTTAGAATGAGAAGATGATCTACAAAATGAAAGATTGATCTTCAGCTTCATATATTATTATTATTAACACAAGTGTTGTTTCTTTTTGCCCTGTAGATGTCGGATCCATTAACAGCCCTAATGCACGCAGTGCAAGTCATGAACTAACCCACTCTGCAATCCCTTTGGAACGCAACATTGATGTCAACTAACCCTAATCGGCCCTCCCATCAGTGGTGAATGAAGAGATTTAGGATTTCTCCGGTGAGTTCAAGGTAAGGGAATTCTTAGCATGTGTGTGTCTATTTACATACAACTAAACTTATCTCTGACGTTTATTTCAGATGCAAAAGTTGAGTGATTTTAATCGGACGCCAAAGAAGGTTTCCTATTGTAGTTCCTTCCTAGCCGTCGCCATCACCATTAGCTCCATATCCGCCCTCAATCATGGCCATCCAGTTCTCCACAATCGATGATTCTACAATCTACATACTGTAATTTCATTTTCAATTAACCCATCTACGATTAAAGCTCATCCGAATGGGGATTTTCACCTCAAGAATGAAGGAGCTCTTTGTGGTTCCGGCAACCGAGACGAGACCAAAAGTGGCACGAGACTTCGGGCAACTGTACTGTAAATAAATTGAGGTAACCCTTTTTGTTTTGTGGCATATAAAGTTAGCATATGAGATTACATACAACTATATGAAGTTTAATAATGGATTGTAAGCCCTACTGATTATGTAATCTATTGCTCTTCAATTTTAGATGCACATTTGAATGTGGTTTATTTAGTCAATTAGTTGCTATTATTTCACATATTATGTTTTTTTGAAAGGTCATGAATCATGACGGGAGTAGCAGAACAGGGTATTCCTTCCTTCTAATGACCTCCTTTTTCTTTAAGGTATATATCTGATCACATATCATGTTACATTTTTTTAAAATGGTAGTTTTTGGTTATATATATGCTGAAAATAATGGGATTATAATAGGTTTAAATCACATGTTTTGTATCTCACATTGAGAAGGCTCTCAATTTAAAACTTTTTGATGGATGTATGCATATTACTACTGCTTTGAGCACATGGATAACATTGCTTATAAAGTAGAGGCCAGATAATGATAGGCTTTGCACCAGGTTAGACCAGTTATCTTTTCTTTTTCTTTCTTTTACTTTTTACAAAATGGGTAGGTTGCTATGTAACACTATTTCTTAATATTTGTTCAATACATCATGTAGGTTCTTACTTCTTTGTAAATATATGTGAAGCTTCATAAAGGTACTTAGAATGGTGTGGATGTTGCTATTAAACTTATGAAAAAACAAAGAATAAATTGTTAATTTCAAACGACTATTTTTCATATTCATAATTTCTAATGATCAATTTACATTGGTAATGAAAAGAAATAAGTTAATAAAAATTAAGAGACACTCTAAAATTCCTAATGTATATATGTTATATTAATACTAATATTTTTTTCCAACATCACAATAAGAGTTATAAGCTTACAATACTTTCTACAAGTATATCATAAGAAAGAGGCTGAAGAAATTATATTGTTGGTCAAATCGATGCAAAAGTTGAAGTCGGAGTCATCATCGCTTCTTGACGGTGATAACCACCGTAGTCACCGGGACCAAGGTCTACCACTGTTATCTCTGTAGTTCTCAGGTACGTCTATCTCTCCTTTCTCATCGTCGTCCAGTCAAGTGTGTACGTTGTTTTAGAAGCTGCTTCTTTTTCCTTTCTACCACATGTCTTTTCTTGCACCATACTTGAATTCAGGTCTAAAACAATATACAAATACATCTTTGTGGAAGAAAGGAAGAAAGAGAAAGAGAAAGGACGTGTCTCCGCTTAATTGGTTTTGAGCAAGCTTTCTGGTGATTGAACTCCAAATGCTACTAAGGTTTGTGATTGATCTGCGGCGGATGAAGTGAAAGTGATTTTTTTTTTTTTTTTGCTTTGAAACTCATACAGATTTGAAGTACATGCTATTATTTGCGATTGCGAAACCCTAACTTTGATCTCTCTTTACATCTTCGCTTGATGAAAGTGAAGCAGAGTTGCATTAGGGTTTCATGGTGGGTGATAGCAACGGCAAAGGTAGTTCATAGGTAGACGAGGTCAAGAAGAGTAACACTCAATAATATTGAAATTTTAACACACTAAAGCTTTTTTGTGTGATTTTGTAGGAAGAAAAAGTGGAATGATTTGCTTGTGGATCACTACAAGGAGAAGAATAGAGTAACCGAGAGAGAATCTAAATAGATAATGACCGAAAAGACTTGCAACTCAGAAGATGAAGAGGATGGTTGTGTTACTTAATTTTCTAAATACGTCAACAATGTCACGAGAAGGCACGTAACTTTATCCAAATTTTTCTTTCTTTTGTTTTTTTCAATTGCAATGATATAAGATGTTTTTTCATTGATATCATTGATAACATGTAAGCTAATGAGTTTAATTTTGTAGATGATTAAACTAAGTGATTTCTATGTCGTTTTCCTTACGGTGTGCTGGAGACTTCGGGTAAACAAAAACGGGAAAGGTCTTTCAGAACAGGAACGTTTTGGTTGTCAACTTGGTGGAGGATACCAAAGATAATACTTTTTGGTTGATGAGGACTAGAGCCAAGAGAAAGCTTCTGACATAGGACAATTGGAAACACTTTGTTTTTTGTGTTGCTTTTAGTTTTCATTTGTATGTGTTGCTCCTTGCTAAGGTTCAGCTTTTTTGTTTGGCAATAAAGTTCCGTTTTGTTGGTAAAAAAACGACTCAACTAAGTGATGAAGATCTATCCCATTGAGATATTGCTTTCTCATATATTGGTGAGATTTTATATGATATTTTGTTTTCACTGATTTGTTGGAAAAGGATTTGTGGTTATGTATAACTTTCCAAACAAGGATCATTTATGTTTGATTAATTTGTGTTTCATATATTGAATATCTTTGAAGCTGGAAGCATATTGTTTATCTACAAACAGTGACAATCTTATCCTTCAAAGCTTGATAATGTTAAACATAATTTGTTGTCTTATGGAACCCTTATGGAAATCTTTGAACCTTAATAAAATTACGCTTTCGTGTCATGATAAAATCACTCTTTCATCTCATGACACGATTTGGCTCTTTTCTAAAATGGGTCAAATAGTATCAAAGTCGCTCAAAGTGTTTTTTAGTAGGTTGATTTGGGTACTTATAAATGGGTTGATTTGGGTCATATTAATCTTTTCAAACTTGGCAAATAAAAATGTGTCGACTTAAATAATGTTTGTTCTCTCAAACTGGTGCCACCTTATTTGAACTTATTTGAACTCATTTTTATGTCCTAACACATACTGTCTTTAATATTGTTTTATAAAGATATGTAACTAACCGCAAAGAATTTAAATGATATATTATAATATGTTTTTTAGTATTTGATTTCGATCGTTATTAAACATTCCCGTGTATTCACACAGGTCTTACAACTAGTACTAATTATAAAAAAATTGGACACGTGTCACTTTCTGGTGCTCCCTCATCTTATTTCCTATTTATCTTTCATATTAAATAATAATAATTTTAAACAAAAATATTAGATAAGAATAAATATTTAGATAAGGATAAAACTTTTTTGTGCTTTCTCACCTTATTTTTCTATTTATCTCTCATATTAAATAATAATAATAATTTTAAACAAAAATATTAGATAAGAATAAATATTTAGATAAGGATAAACATTTGTTTTTATTATGATCATGTTAAATAATAATAATAATAATAATAATAATAATAATAATAATTTTAAACAAAAAATTAGATAAGAATATAAACGTTTATTTTTATTATGGTCATATTAAATAATAATAACAATTTCAAACAAAAATATTAGTTAAGAATACATATTTAACAAGGTAAAATGTTATAATAAGTAAATAGTACATTAAAGTTCATTTTTAAAATATAAATATTGACGACTGTATGCATTAACATATGACATTATATTTTATTAAACTTGTGCAATATATGAGTTTTTTAAAGATATATTTTTCATTATTAATTATATAAAATTACATTTATGCAAAATAAAAAAAACAAAGTAAAATGTTATAATAAATAAACAGTACATCAATGTTCACTTTTATTCAACACGTGCAATATACGAGTTTTTTTTAAACATATATTTTTATTATTTATTATATAAAATTATATTTATGCAACCCGTGTAATACACGGGGTTTTAACCTAGTATATACATTATATATATATATATACACACACATTATATATATATATACATTATATATATATGAGTGGGGATCCTACGGAAAGTGTGTTTTTCCTAAAAAGTGTAAAAAGTCATAAAACACAATAATTTCAGGCATAAAACACACCTAAAACTCACAAATAATAGAATGAATATTACTAAAACACCATATTCAAACTCTAATAGTCCATAAAAACTTCAAACACACCATCGTAGAACTATGAATATAAAACACACAATGCTAAACAACATAAAACACAATAATATTTGTCATTCCACAATCAGAGCCTTAACATCTAAAACACAACACAAAACTCACATACATGATGTTTTAATAATCTTCATCATATTATTTGTGGGTTTTTGGTGTGTATTATGGTTGACATTATGGTGTTTTATGATTTTTTACACTTTTTAGGAAATTTGGACTTTCTGGCCAACTCCTATCCATATATATATATATACATTATACATATATATATATATATATATATAATGAGTAACATGTTTGCGTTATTATATGTTGTACTTTTTGCATAAAATGTTTTATTGGCATTGTGATATGGTACTTTAAGGGTTAATGTTTGCATATTTGCTTTTGATTTTTTATTTTTGACATATGGTCGTTTTTGTTTGGGTTTTATGTGATGCGAGTTTCCCCACGTCTTTTCCGAAATATCACCTAAAGCATTACAAACCCTCCCAGTTGCCTCCTTCCCTCAATTTCATCTCTCCACACACCCATGATCATCACCTGGCTGACAATCCCTCGAACCTACCAGTCCACCACCAGCCCTGGCGGCATAAACCCTACTTGGTAGTCTAAGCGGTTGTGGTTACGAACCAATGATAGTGTTAGGGTTTTCATGTGAAACGGCGGTGGGTGGTGTTCTAATGGCTATAGGGGTGTTTTCCGGTGGTAAAAAGGATTCAAATTCTGATTTCGGTGGCTAGGTGTAATCCGACAACCATTAATTCTTATTTTTGTTCTGTGTAGTCTTTTAAATTCGTTTTCTTATCGTCGTTGTGTTGTTTGCATTTTGTTGTTGAGTGAAATTAAACGGTTAAATAGTCGATTAGTTGATGTTATGGTATAGATGTTTTATTAGAACAGTTGTGCTAGGATTTTGTTCAAGGAGTGTGGCTTAAATTGTTGATTAGTTGATGTTAGCGGTAACTTTGGTGTCTTTAATCAACTTAATGAGTTTCACATTGATATTAGGTGAGGAGGGAAAAATTAATGAAATAATGAAATTCCTTCCAACAAGATTAGTTATTGAATTAAAATTGATTAGTGAGTTTGATTTCAAAATCCCGAATTTGTACATGATACATTGAATCTGTCTCATATCTTTTGATTATTTTTAAGGTCATAGGCAAAGCGGATATGTTGGATGAAATCATTAACTATGTACAATCGTTATAGCAACAAATCGAGTTATGATGATAAAAAATAATATCTTTTATTTGTTGTTTCTTTAAAAATAAAACTTTTTTTGAAATAAAGGTTTGATTTATGTCTTTTTTTGTCAATGAAAATGGATTTTAACCTTGAATGATGCTTAGCAAAAGATGTAAGGTGTTTTTTTATGATATGTTACGAGATATTAATCAAATTTCACTATTGTTAAATCTAGATTATTCAAAAAATTTTGAGAAGTGTGACCACTTGAGATTCAATGTTATGAAACTTTTGTAAAAAAAAATTGAACAACAAAATATATTATTAAACGGTTCTCCATGCGGACGGAGTAGTCCAGTTGTGGAACTAGTTGATGTGGACACCACGTCAAAAATTCTACACAATTGGCACACCATGTCAACACCTGTAACTTGTTTTGCAATTTCATGGTCGATTTATTAAAACTATCGGATTAGTACAATGAATGGTTAAAATAACAATGCTCATTTATGGTCAATTTTTTTTAAACCATTGGATCTTCAAGTCAACTTTTACTTCGTTCCACTCGCCTTTATTAGTAGGGGCAGATCTACCTCGAAGAGGCCGGGTTCACACGAACCCCCTATGTTTTGAATTATTAATGAGAATCTATATATAAAATCTAGGATGAATCATAAATAAAATATGTTACCATAACTGTCACACCCTCAAAATCCACTTACGGGGTTTCACCGCGAAACGTATGACAAACCAGGATGTAAGACACCATTCATATCGAATGACATCTATATGAGAAAAAAATTAGTTTTACCAAAACCAACAGTTCAAAATAATGCGGAAGCGTAATAAATGTAAAGTAGCAACGTGCATCAAAACAAACGCCGAATCCAACATAAAATAATTGAAATAATGCAATGATACGAAATAAAAATGTTTTAACACCATACAGTGCACCTAACCGTGGCAAGTACCTTAGCGACCTGAGGAGAGCACGTAAGAAACAAGTGTCAGCCATTAATGATGAGTGAGTTCACATATACAGTTTACAGATATAGCATGTTCCATTTATGCAAGTTACCACTATTAGTATTCAACAAGAACAGTAAATATTAGTATTTAATAGTTTATTGTCATATTTGTAGGTAGCTAACCTGTGTTACATCACGAAAGCGTTCGAAACCGAAGGTGACTGTTGTTGCTTTTGTTTGCCAGGTCTATCACTGACCATGGCGGTAGGTTAGGCTAATTCTACAACATTGACCATTACCAGTCTAGCTAGCGCGACTAGCTCGGTGGGGTTTGTCGAGCCCAGTAGTACTACTCAAAATTCCCCCGCTATTAATCCTAATACTAATGATCCGAGGTTTACAAGGACTTTATGTGATAATGATACTTTGTGACCATAACAATATAACAACGTACTTTTAAATAAAAGCGTTAAACCTTATAACGGATAGGCATTACATTACCGTAATGTGCTCGTGTTACCTTCCCTAGGTTTCAACAATGTTTAAATGTAGGGACCATGAACTCACCTTCGTATTGCTCGGTAAGATTAAGATTACGTGTATGCAAGCTCGGATGATCAACGACGCCCTATTATAGTTACAAGGGGTTATCAGTGATTGTTTATGCAATCATGTAAGTCCTACACGTATCTAGCAACTAGCACGCAACACGTAATCACATAGCACTCCTATTATATGGTTTCATACACTTGTTCACAACCTATCCTACGATATGATATATGACACTTATACAATTATCAAACAAGCACGGATAGTAAAAGTAGCAAGTTTGGTTCTTATACGTTCATGATTCATGTATAACAAATTTACTGAAAATAGGTTGTTTTAGAAGACTCGTTTAACCTACTTACAGAGCTCCAAAAATTATGATATTTTATATGACATACCCCTCGGTGTGCATGGCCTTGTGTTTAAATTTTAGGAACTAACTCTTTACCGAAATAAATTAGAAAAATCATTTACTATGCAGTGACCAGATTTGTCACTTTCTGACTGCAGCTTACAGAAAAATTCATTTAAAAATTCCTGCTTACCCGATTGATGCGAGTCCACTTGGAGATTCGTTTAAACACCTATGATCATCCACTGTATAAATTTCATGGCCGAACTTAAGGTATTCATCGAAATATGATTTAAAACACAACACACAAATTCTACAGAAAAATGCAGTTTTGACCACAGAAATGAAATAATTCTTTTAAAATAGAAAACGACATCCAAAAATTGTGATTCCAACGCCATTTGAAGCGTATTTTGAAATACTAAGTTTTGGACTCAAGGAAATCTAGTTTTCGTTATGTTACGACCCGGTTACAACCAACTGAAATCGGCTGTAACTATTAGATAGCTTCATGTTTTCGTTACCCAAATCCCGTAAACATTATTTAGTGAACCAACGTCATACAAACATCAATCACAGTAGGTTATATGTCACTTTCATCAGATTTAACATACTAAACTCTAAGATCATCAAGATTATTAGCCCTAACTAACCATCATGTGTCTATGCAAACCAAACGATCATACCAATATTATAATATTATACGTGATATTCATGCATCCTACACTACGAGTAACTTTGTAAGCATCAAGATCGTCATAGGAATACACAAACACAACCATCGTAAGTTGGTTAAACAACAGACGACACACATATAAACATCTCGAATATATAACATAATGAAAGAAACATGACAAGTTTGACATCTGTGCTTATGTAATCATTGTACAACTCCGAAAAATTCAAATATCAATAAAACAATGAGTTTTGATCCCAATATTTGTTTACTTATGTTTGACATTTTGCACATTTTGATTTTGTTCGATTTCAAACTCTTAAACGCTTTCTAAAAAGTTATACGCAAACTGATGCGTAAACGTAATCAGTTTAACGTGACATACACTCCGGAATAGCAACATAAGCTTAACATACCTTAAATAACCTTTACATAACTTAGAAATAAGTTTTAAAGGGTTTGGTATGGCAAAAACAAGTTTATTCGATCACAAATAACAAAGTGAAGATCACTAAAACACAATATCCAACCCTTGCAGTCCATAAAAACTTCATACGCACCATTGTAGAACTATGAACATAAAACACAACATGATAATCAACATAAAACACATTAATGTTAGTCATTCGATAATTAAAGCTTTATCATCCAAAACACAACACAAAACTCACATGTATGGCGTTTTAGTAATCTTTACTTTGTTATTTGTGGGTTTTGAGTGTATTTTATGATTGACATTATGGTGTTTTATGACTTCTTACACTTTGTAGGAAATATGTACTTTGTAGCAAACTCCCACCCTATATATATATATATATATATACATATAGGCTAGGGTGAGGTTCTAGAGTGAACACTAGTGTATTTGCGACCTGAGTGAACAAATTCTGGCCATTGATTTAGACACGTGTATGGCTAGGATGTCATCATCAAATCGTAAAACACACTAGTGTATTTCATCATCAAATCCTGGCTATTGATTTACACATGTGTATGGTCAGGATTAGTTCGCTCAGTTCGCAAATACACTAGTGTTCACTCTTGAACTTAATCCTATATATATATATATATATAATTAAAAAAAATCATATTAATATCCACGTCATCATCCACATAATGAACCAACTCATTTTTTACACATCAACGTCCACATCATAAAAAACTAACCCAGTTACAAAAGGATCGATGAGGGCCAAAATCTTACAAGTTAGGATTTTCAGAGGGAATTTTTGAAGTTGAGATTATTATCGGCCAACTGGTGAAACTTTGGATTATTAAAATCCAATAACCCTTATTTTAGATGTTTGTGTTTTTCAATAGAAAAGATAACAAGTACTTAACTGATACTGGTTTTGTTTATATAAATCTACAAATCCGGAATCATGTTTAGTTTTTATGTGTCTAACAAGATTTTTGAACATGTATAAATTTTATAAGTCTTTATCAGGTTCAAGCCATAAACACGACTCCTTTACAACCCACCTTTTATTGCTCTCGCATTTAAGTTTATGTTATAAAGGGTGTTTACTTCATTAAAGGCATGTTTGGCTAAGCTTTTTTGAAACCACTTACTGACTTATTGGCTTTTTGAAAAGTCATAAGCTCTCAAATGATGTTTGCCAATAAGGGTGTATGTGAGGGGAAAAGTGACTTTTTCAAAAAGTCACTCCATACTGACTTTTTTAAAAAGTCACTCCATACTGACTTTTCCAAAAAGTCAATAAGGAGTTTTATAAGCACTCCCAAACACTCTCTACTTTAAAGTTTTTATCCAACCCTTAAACCTCAATAAGGTTATTTTTCTCTTTCTTTAGCGAGTGTACGAGTTCTAGTACTATACTCCTACCATCGTAATGTGCGGGGTACAATGCTAAAATTATCATACAGTTCCTGAACTTCAAGTTAGTTATTCTCTTCTTTTACAGTTATACCGAGCGTCAATATTATATTGACACCGCCGCAACGCACGGGTAAACCCTAGATATTATAAAAAAAAACTTAAGTTGATTCAAAAATCACAAACTCTTGACAATTGTATTCATTAACTAATTGGCGTTGAATTAATTGTTTTTATGTCACATAGATAATTGTTTTGGCGTTATACCGTTTCTCTGGTCAATTTTTTTGGCGTTTTGTGGCGTTGTATAATAATTCACTACGAGTAATTAATATTTTCATAAGATTACAATAAGACCAAATGTTTTTATGGCATTTAGTCAATTTTTTTTGACGTTTAATACATTGACAAGGTGCTTTGCCAGCACCCGTTCTCACAGTTTTCATACTACTAGCGTTTTGGTGTTTGTAGTTTTTGGCGTTTTATATAATAATGTATTTTATTTGTAGAGAATTAGATAACAAACAACATATAATTTGATAACAAAACAATATAAAATGAAACAGAAAAAAAATTAAAAATGGTAATCTAAATTCTCATCCAAATCTTCATTGTCATCATCCTCTTCTTCTTGAATTTGTTTTGGCGTTTTGAACCTTTGAATACCTTAGCTAGATGCCAACTTTCCTACATAAACCCCGTCTTTTAGACGGAGCTCGTTAGTGGCATCCTGTTTTTTGTGTGATATTCTAGTTTGGTGGCATGTCATTAAAGATCAACCCTTGCTTGATGCTATTTATGATAATAGAGTCCAAAATAGCATTTTACACTTGTGTTGATCCCTTCATGCCATGCATATTATAACGCCCTGCGTTTTCATACTTTCTATATTAAAAAAAAAAAAAACGTTGTTCGTATTCCTATTTTTGGAAAACTTTGTATTCTCGTATTCGTTATAATTGTCGAAAAATCTTTATTTTTTTTATTTCAGTCGTTATAAAAAATGGTTATTTATTCATGGTTTAATTTATTTAAATAAATTAATTAATAATTAAAAATTTTATTTTTTTTATATCTAGTTAGTCTCGTTAGATATTAAAGTTAGTAAACTAACCTAGTTAGTTTAATTATAAAGTTAATCCTTTTAAATATATATATAACATAAACAAGGGTTAGTTAAAGTCCAGGGACTGATAGAGCAATTAACTGAAAGTTTAAACCTGTAGGGACCATTTATGTACGTTTTAAAAGTTAAAAAAATCAAAACAAAAATAAAGGGGGCTGGCCGGGACTCGAACCCGGGTCACCCCAATCACACGCGCGCAACTAACCAGCTGGGCTGCACCTTCACATGGATTAGAATCCGGCATTTAATTCATTTAACCACTCGGAGCGGCCCAAATAGGCAGCCGCGACCAGGCCCTTCCCAGCTCGATTTTCAGCGCCATTTTTGATGTTTTTTGAGTTTTAAACTCACTTTCAACATTAAATAACCAACCACTACCTAACCTTAACACTTCCCTATAAATACCACACCTCTTCCAAGCTTCATACACTTTTCAAACACCTCAAAATCACTCTCAAATCACCTAAAACGTAGCTGAAATTCTGTGTTCGAGTAGATTCATCGAGCTTTACGAAAATGGGCATAACTTCTTCATTTCTTATCCGTTTTGGTCCATTCTTTTTCCAGAACGCTTGGTTTGACCTTGGCCTTGATTCTAGGGGTGTTTCACAGCAAACAAGTCCCTGGAACTCCGGCAAAAAGGCTTCAAAGTCCACTGTTTAAGTTTGTTTTCATTAATCTTTGTTTAGACATGAGTTTAACTCACTCAAACCTATGTCCTTATGCTTATAACCACTCCTATGGTTAGTTAGGCTTAAAAACAAGGTTGAGACATACAAAATCAGAGGATAATCCTCAAATACTTTCTGTTTTGTTTAGGGTTTTTGACCTACAAGTCATGTTCAAGCTTCAAGCTTGATGAAGGAGTGATTATGGATCAACTTGGGTTATCCAACATAGAATCCCCACATGATTTGATGATTTTTCATAGTGTAGTTGTTTCTTATTCTTGTATTAATATTAGTTCATGACCCTCCTTGTATGTTTTTACATCAAGTGTAGTGGTGAACCATAAGAGGTACCTAAATGGAAGCTTGTTCTTCCTACCTCCTACATGATTTCTATGACACAATAGAGGTACCTAAATGAAGATTAACCTTCTACCTCATGCTTGATTATTGGACTAAATAATACATATAATACTTATACATATATATACTATTCGAACCCTTGATGGTGGACTTGTGTTCATTCGTCAAGATATTAGAATAACATCATCTAAGACATAAGACTTGTTACGATTCTAATGAGTATATTACTCATGAAAACATTAACCCTTGAGGTTTCATAGTGTCAAGAACAAGTACTTGGTGTAAAGAATGATTATTTTCGAATACCTATATTCTTGTGTTTTAACTTCCTAAATCTCTACACAAACACATTCAACCTCCTAACCTTATCAACTTCGTCATATTGGATAATCGGAAAGCTTATGCAAATTTGTGAGTATACTCGTATTTCCCCCTTTTTACTTTTACCACTTTTGGGGTGTAACATGTTTACCTATTAACTTACACATGAACACTTTGTTAAACACATGAACGTTCCTATAACATGCTTGTATACGTGATGACTTGATACTTTAAACTTGGGTTATTCTTATGTGTTGAACTTATCATTAACTTCGTACGAGCCAAACCTTGACATATGTAGCGCTATAGGATTAACGACCCGCCCGTAAACTTGAGGTTATGTCTTGAGCATATTGCGTTTTCTTGGTTTGATATGTTAGACACATGCCATATTTAATGTTATCTTGAATCATATGCTTGCCATGAGGAATTGTTCACACTTTTTATCTTATGCTATGTACGTACCAAACTTGTATACTCGCCTTTGCTTTTGCATTGAATTGTATTTTTAAACATGTTACAGGTTGCTGATGATGAAATGAAACGGATAGCAAAGATGCCTAGATACTCACGTAGACGTTTAGGGTTAAAGTGTTGTATCAATTTTGTTTATGTTACGTTGAACAATGTTGTTATTTGCTTTTCTTGTAATGTTTTGACAATTTATTTTGGAAATGAAATTTGGATTATTAAATTATTGTCACAAATAGCGTTATGATGTCTCGAGCAATCTTCACACTTCGTCTCATCCCGATGTTTCCGCCATTGGTTGGGGTGTGACAGATTGGTATCAGAGCCATAACTATAGGGAATTAGGAAAAGTAGGAATGCTTTAGCCTAGTCTATAGTTTTAGAACCTTATTCGTATGCTTTGCTTGGACTACTACATGATACTTTATTTGTTACTTATTTATGCTCTTTTAAACATGTATGTTACTCATGTGTAATATTCGACATGTTATTCTTACGCATTAATGCTTGTTTTATTATGTGTTAACACTTGTTTCGTTGTTCGATTCTTTATGTGTTATTCTTGACATATTTCTCTATGTGTTAATACTTGTTTTATTTCATTATTTAAGTATCATCCTTGATATGCTTTCTTATGTGTTTATACTTGTTTGTGTATCTCCTTCGACATACACTTCCCTCATGCATTTTACTCGATTATTCTAAATCCGACAACACTCATATTGTACAAATGAGACGAATTCACCAAAATAGGCGTGAAACCCACAATTTGGTGAACGACTCTCAATCTACCTATTCTTTTTTTTTTACACGAGATATCGCGATTAAGCTAGGAGTGAAATCCACATCTTAATGGTAAATCTCAAATTTCAAGTTCTAGTGGACCCTCGTCAACCCGTCGAAAAAAATTTTTGACCCGACGAGTACCAACCACACTTAGGATACGAAATCGTCAAGTTAGGGGTGAAACCCGCACCTTGTCGACTAGTTCCACTCCTTGGCATTTTTTTTCATAAATCCCGCCAAGTCTCGAAATTTCGATTGATTTGGGACATGTAGTAACCGGAAGGGTAAATACCGTTAACCGACTTGTCGGCGAGAGTATTTTACCTATTAGGCCAAAACATGCTCCTCAAATTCAAAAGACTTTTCGACCACTTTGGTTAGTCAAAGTTCCGTTTTGGAACACTCCAAACTTTGGTCAAACATGTGTTTCTATTGTTCATTTTATACGATGCAATCTTTCAACCTCGAGTTTACCTTTGATTTCTCTTTTCACACGCACAACATATCGAACCTATTCGATACATTTATATATGCATGATTTTCATATAATTTAAATTCATATTCCTTGTAACAACTAGTGGAGAGGTATCATCGAGATTGGAGTGACTTCCTTAGCTTGACGATTGACTCCACCCCTCTTCCCTTAAAACGACCTCACCAACGAGTTAGGGGTGATTCCCTTACTTAGGTGACCGTTACCCAAAACTTCTCTTTCAAAATATTTTATTATGAAAACCCGATCATGTTTTATACCTAAATCATTTATCATTATTCAAAATACCTACTTATACCGATTTCAAAATACATTGTTTATCAAACGTACTTCTTATTCTACCATCCATTTTCACTCAAATCATATACACAAGATTCTTAATCATGTCTTTACCGTTTTACTACATGAATTTCTAAACCTTACGAAATGCTACCTATCAACTTAATCGGTCTAATGAATCTCTTGCCCATGAACTTCACATCTGATTTATTAACTGAAACACGTTCACATTATATCATCATACTAGAGACTTCCACTCTTAATCGAAATCAAACTAACCTTTCTCAATTACTTATAAGACCTCATAGATGTTATATGACCGTTTACCAAATACTATTTCCAACATCAATAAATCCTTTGTTAAAATTATTTTTAAACAATCACTAAGTTCTTTTACTAAATTTCTTTTCTTTTCTAAGGGTCGACGTTTTCACAAGAACTTTCAAAGTCCAAAATTTTCATGTTTTGATGCAAATGAAACAAACCCGTTATTTAAAAAAAAAAAAAACCTTCTCTACAACGCTTAACTCGTCATCCAAATTTCAAAACACGTGGGCTAGAAGACTTCATGGGGACCGACAATTTTCAACATACGTGAACTCCTTTTTTTTAAACAAAAGTAGCATTTCAATCATTACAAAATACGTTAAGCATGACCAATGAGTACTTTATGTTCCTTTGCATATACAAACTATATTCTACCTTTCAAACCAAGCTCAATCTAATTTTGATTCGACAAACTCAACGTTTTGTTTAAACAACTATACATGCACATCATCATACACATTTTAGTCGATATCTCGCGATAACATCATTTATATCGTTCGTATCTACATACTTAACCTTTTTTTTTTCTCTACAATGTCTCAACGTACACCATATACGCAATATTTATTTTTCATACCTACACCTATGTTCATACGTTTTATGCTTGTACTCATACACATACTACTTATACGTTTTACGCTTCTGCTTATACACATACTACTTACACGTTTTATGTTTATGCTCATACATACATGCGTATTCATACTTAAACTTATGCTCATACTTTCATCCTTACTCATGATTCGTACATTCGTACCTATACGTGAGCGTAATCCGAGGGATTCGCTTACGTGGGTCCCATACATGCTTAAACATAAACATGCTTACATACGACATTCTTCTACGTACACATTCTTATTTTCAAATTCATGTATACCTTGATTCATACATAACTAGTACAAGCTATGTGGATCATGCGACAATCAGTATAATCGCGGGTGCACACGGGATTATAGTGATAGGCGTATGAGAACCATAGAGTGTACTACTGTGTATGGTAAGACACGGAACGTAACATGACCCCAAGTAACGAAACGGACGTAATGTGGTTAAAACATGGTGGATACACCGCTGGTACTTCCTATATATAAGTGTTTTCACCATGTTACCAAACTTTCGTAAAACGTGCCATGAGAAATTCAGTGTGTTGCAGACCTTTTGGACCTAATACAACTTCACGCAACTCACAAACGCATTATATTCGATTATTCATGACGAGACTTCATCCTTAACACACTACGTTCATCTATCCAACACTTATGCTATTCACATACTTGTACTCTTTAAGAGTCATTCGTTCATTCTATACTCGTATTATTTTATACAAAACTCGTTCCCAATCCAGCTTGTTTAAACACTTGAGTCCTAACTTACCTCGTTACCTATAAAATAGCCTCCCTATTCTTGATTCTTGTGAAACTATACTTAGTATACCTCTATTGCTTTATTTAAAGTAACAAACCTTTTCGTTCCTCTCAATAAACAGGTTTTACGAAAGTATGATTTTTTTTATATACTATCCTTAAGAACTTCCCCTTGCAAATCTACCTTGACGTTCTCCAAAATTTGGTACTTTTCAAAACTTTCAAACTTCCCAAGTTTCAATTCTTAATGATCACCTTTATGCCAAAAACTCTTTCAAGTCTTCCTCTTGAATAAATTTCGGGACGAAATTTCCTAAAGGAGGGGAGACTATAACGCCCTGCGTTTTCATACTTTCTATATTAAAAAAAAAAAAAAAACGTTGTTCGTATTCCTATTTTTGGAAAACTTTGTATTCTCGTATTCGTTATAATTGTCGAAAAATCTTTATTTTTTTTATTTCAGTCGTTATAAAAAATGGTTATTTATTCATGGTTTAATTTATTTAAATAAATTAATTAATAATTAAAATTTTTATTTTTTTATATCTAGTTAGTCTCGTTAGATATTAAAGTTAGTAAACTAACCTAGTTAGTTTAATTATAAAGTTAATCCTTTTAAATATATATATAACATAAACAAGGGTTAGTTAAAGTCCAGGGACTGATAGAGCAATTAACTGAAAGTTTAAACCTGTAGGGACCATTTATGTACGTTTTAAAAGTTAAAAAAATCAAAACAAAAATAAAGGGGGCTGGCCGGGACTCGAACCCGGGTCACCCCAATCACACGCGCGCAACTAACCAGCTGGGCTGCACCTTCACATGGATTAGAATCCGGCATTTAATTCATTTAACCACTCGGAGCGGCCCAAATAGGCAGCCGCGACCAGGCCCTTCCCAGCTCGATTTTCAGCGCCATTTTTGATGTTTTTTGAGTTTTAAACTCACTTTCAACATTAAATAACCAACCACTACCTAACCTTAACACTTCCCTATAAATACCACACCTCTTCCAAGCTTCATACACTTTTCAAACACCTCAAAATCACTCTCAAATCACCTAAAACGTAGCTGAAATTCTGTGTTCGAGTAGATTCATCGAGCTTTACGAAAATGGGCATAACTTCTTCATTTCTTATCCGTTTTGGTCCATTCTTTTTCCAGAACGCTTGGTTTGACCTTGGCCTTGATTCTAGGGGTGTTTCACAGCAAACAAGTCCCTGGAACTCCGGCAAAAAGGCTTCAAAGTCCACTGTTTAAGTTTGTTTTCATTAATCTTTGTTTAGACATGAGTTTAACTCACTCAAACCTATGTCCTTATGCTTATAACCACTCCTATGGTTAGTTAGGCTTAAAAACAAGGTTGAGACATACAAAATCAGAGGATAATCCTCAAATACTTTCTGTTTTGTTTAGGGTTTTTGACCTACAAGTCATGTTCAAGCTTCAAGCTTGATGAAGGAGTGATTATGGATCAACTTGGGTTATCCAACATAGAATCCCCACATGATTTGATGATTTTTCATAGTGTAGTTGTTTCTTATTCTTGTATTAATATTAGTTCATGACCCTCCTTGTATGTTTTTACATCAAGTGTAGTGGTGAACCATAAGAGGTACCTAAATGGAAGCTTGTTCTTCCTACCTCCTACATGATTTCTATGACACAATAGAGGTACCTAAATGAAGATTAACCTTCTACCTCATGCTTGATTATTGGACTAAATAATACATATAATACTTATACATATATATACTATTCGAACCCTTGATGGTGGACTTGTGTTCATTCGTCAAGATATTAGAATAACATCATCTAAGACATAAGACTTGTTACGATTCTAATGAGTATATTACTCATGAAAACATTAACCCTTGAGGTTTCATAGTGTCAAGAACAAGTACTTGGTGTAAAGAATGATTATTTTCGAATACCTATATTCTTGTGTTTTAACTTCCTAAATCTCTACACAAACACATTCAACCTCCTAACCTTATCAACTTCGTCATATTGGATAATCGGAAAGCTTATGCAAATTTGTGAGTATACTCGTATTTCCCCCTTTTTACTTTTACCACTTTTGGGGTGTAACATGTTTACCTATTAACTTACACATGAACACTTTGTTAAACACATGAACGTTCCTATAACATGCTTGTATACGTGATGACTTGATACTTTAAACTTGGGTTATTCTTATGTGTTGAACTTATCATTAACTTCGTACGAGCCAAACCTTGACATATGTAGCGCTATAGGATTAACGACCCGCCCGTAAACTTGAGGTTATGTCTTGAGCATATTGCGTTTTCTTGGTTTGATATGTTAGACACATGCCATATTTAATGTTATCTTGAATCATATGCTTGCCATGAGGAATTGTTCACACTTTTTATCTTATGCTATGTACGTACCAAACTTGTATACTCGTCTTTGCTTTTGCATTGAATTGTATTTTTAAACATGTTACAGGTTGCTGATGATGAAATGAAACGGATAGCAAAGATGCCTAGATACTCACGTAGACGTTTAGGGTTAAAGTGTTGTATCAATTTTGTTTATGTTACGTTGAACAATGTTGTTATTTGCTTTTCTTGTAATGTTTTGACAATTTATTTTGGAAATGAAATTTGGATTATTAAATTATTGTCACAAATAGCGTTATGATGTCTCGAGCAATCTTCACACTTCGTCTCATCCCGATGTTTCCGCCATTGGTTGGGGTGTGACACATATATTCATCAAGAACAAAGCTCACATGATGACATATCACTGTCATCAGTCTCTTTTTCTTGAATATTTGTCCATCTCATTCAGCAAAAGATAATAGAGATACCCACCTCAGAGAAGAATCAGTTCATCGAAAGCTTTGCCATATGTGGTTTTTTAACTATTTTTTTGGCGTTTAAAGTGAGTGGTTTCTAGGGAACATGGCGTTTGTTTTCTGGGTGTGATCAATTCACTGTGTAGAGACCCCCTCTCTTATAGGATTTTTTGGCGCGTAGTTTAGACGAAATTTTTTTTATTATAATAAATGATAGTAATAAAGTAACTGTCTTTTCAGTTACTGTGTGTATTTGCTGTTTTGTTCAGCGTTATCGGTACGTTCCATCTTCCAAGTTTGACGTTTTTTTAAATGGCGTTATGCAAACCAAGATGACAAAATAAAATAACGGAGAAAATATTAAGCAGGAACAATATTTTTTTTTTTTGTTATTTTATGCGTTTTGTAAGCAATAACTTTTTGTAGTATTTTTTTTGGCGTTTTGCAAATAAATAGAGAAATATATCATTTAATTATCTTAAGAAAAAAAAAGAGGATTACACAGAAGAAAACTAACAAAAAAAAATTAAAACTCTTCGTCAGAAGGTACTTTATCCGAGTAGTATCCATCACTTGCGTCATCTTCTTCCTCGGAGTCTTCACCTAGACCTTCATCCATGTCATCACCTTCACTTTCATCGGCTTCTTGTTCCTGAAGATTCTGAAGCCTTCATTTGAACATGTCTTGCATTAACGCCATTTTTTAGTCCATGTCTGTGTTCAAAGAAGTGGCGTTATGCAATTCTTCCATGAACCCAAGCCCCTGCTTTGTCATGATGTTTTCAAGCAGGTAGTCTTCCTGCTATCCGCTGTCGTATATAACGGTCACCATGTCTGTTTCATCATCAAAACGCCATGATGTCATGACAGGGTCTGGCTTCACATCTGCTTTGATTGGTCCAAATTTCCTTGTTAATGCTTTCATAAGCATATGTGTTTCATGGCATTCATTATCCAGAGCGATGCCAAGAGATAGGATACCCCTCTGTACCTCTTCTTCCATCTTCAAAATTGCCTTGATCGTCCTAACATACACCCTCCTTCTGTTGTCAAAACGCAGGACGAATCGCCTGATTTCCAGAGTGTATCTCCACCAAACGATGGTTGCCATTTTTGGCGTTTTGGTTAAATTGGCGTTTTGGTTAAAGATGATTTTGTAAAAATGATAGATTGAAGTGATTATGGAAGCGATGTTTTACGTCGTTTATATAATGATGTTTTTGGCGCGTAATTTAGGAGGGAATTTCTTTTAATAAATGTTAATAACTGAATTTCAGTTACTGTGTTGTTTCCTCTTCTTGTAATCTCCAACGCGTTTTATCACTAATTTTTTCGTTTTGTATTTAATGGCGCTTTATTTTTTTAAATGGCGTGTTATCATTTTTGTTGGCGTTTTTGAATTTGAGCGGTAAAAGACCCTTTTACCCTTAATGAAGCACGTCCCACATAATAAAATTGATATTATTTACGAAAACGCCACCGCGCAATCTAGTCCATGGATTGTTTTGATATGACGATCCATAACCGTTCTCACACTTTCTCCTGTTTTCTCTAAATCCTACCCCCTATATCAATATCCACGTCATCATCCACATAATGAACCAACTCATTTTTTTACACATCAGCGTACACGTCATAAAAAACTAACCCAATTACAAAAGAATCGATGTGGGCCAAAATCTTACAAGTTGGGATTGTCAGAGTGAGTTTTTGAAGTTGAGATTATTATCGGCCAACTTGTGAAATTATTAAAATCCAATAACCTTTATTGTTTGTGTTTTTCTATAGAAAAGGTAACAAGTATTTAATTGATACCAGTTTTGTTTATATCAATCTACAAATCCTGAATCATGTTTGGTTTTTATGCGTCTAACAAGATTTTTGGACCTGTATAAATTTTATAACTCCTTATCAGGTTCAAGCCATAAACACGACTCCTTTACAACCCACCTTCTGTTGATTTCGAATTTAAATTTATGTTATAAAGGGTGTTTACTTCATTAAATTAAAGTTTTTATGCAGCCCTTAAACTTTAATAAAGTTATTTTTCTATTTCTTTAGCGATGTACCGAGTTCTAGTACTATACTCATACCACCATAACGTGCGAGGTACAATGCTAAAATTATCATACAATTCCTAAACTTCAAATTAGTTATTCTCTTCTTTTACAGGTATACCGAGCGTCGATATTATATTGATCACCGCCACAAGGCACGGGTAAACCCTAGATATTATAAAAAAGAAAAAAAAAACTTAAGTTAGATTCAAAAATCACAAACTCTTGACAAAAACCGGTGAAATACCCGGCTTAAAACCCCTCCCTCTTGAACAGACTCTTGCAAAAATCACAAACAAACGCGGCCTGTTTTCCTCTTTGTTCGTTCTCAGTTCCTACGCCCTCACTGTCCGACCGTCAAAACTCACTGCTTTATCAGCCCCTCATCGACATCAGGTTTGTCTAATTTAATATATTTCTGAGTTAGATTTTGTTTGCTATTTGTGTCTTACATCATCTTCTATTCAGGAGATTTTTTTTTGGGATTGTTTAGATCTTGTTTAGTTCAGTTACTTGGTGTGTGAAATTTGTCATATATGGGGCTGATTTGACCGACCATAGTTATTTTCTTTGATTAATGCACTCCAACTGTTTGATGAAATGCCTCAATGAACCCTAAGTGAATCAAACAGTTGTATCATAAACAAAACTGTTTGATAAGTTGTAGTAGGAGTCTTTACAGTGATGTTTTCATTGTACCCAACAAGCAGCTTGCTTAGGTTAAATATGTTTTTTTTTTTGGATTTTTGATGCCATGTTGTTTTATAGCATTTTCAGTTTCACAGTTTGTTAGGAAACACAGTCCTAACCAATATTGGAGAGTTCATGATCAACTTTAACTTTTTTGATTATGCTAATCTAGTTATGCTTTTAGGTTTCTTAATAATAGCATCCAAAATGTTAGGTATGTTTGTTCGTGATTAGTGTTATACAATTCTCTGATTTGATCGTTTCTTTTTAAAGGGCGACTCCATGAATCAAACTTATAAGCTTCAACATAAATATAAATAATCAGTTAGTTGCAAATTTAAGTTAGCGGTCGATTTTAGTGCCTAGGCAATTTTCTGGGCGAAACGCAGCCTAATTTCCATGCGTGATAAATGATAGCTAATCCGCTTTTTTTATTTCCTCATTATCTGCAGTATTTATAGGGTTATTGGCAACCGATTATATCACGAAACGTTTATTTCGGATATGGTGAATTAGCCATTAGTACTCACAGAACCTGCATATCCTAAATACATTTAGGGCTAGGCTAGCTAGCTACTCTTATCCTAAATACATTAACAGTATTTTTTGTTCTCTGATTTAATTCGGCAATTTTGCAGCATTTATTTCTAATTAATTAGTTCTGAATTAGTTCTCTGAGCTCTAGTCTTTTGTTCTCTTTTTCTTTTATTTTTTTTTTGAACGGCCAACAAAAAACCATTTTATTCACCACCAAAGGATGCTAACAGAGGTGTTAGCCCACCAAATGTACAGCTAGAAACAGAGAGAAAAAAAGGGACACAACACTTGACCCAATACAAACGTCATACAGATACTACCCCAAGTTCATACAAGAAAAATTAAAATTCTGCCATTGATACCATAAATAGCTCAACAACACCTTTATTTCCTCTTATCACCCCATCTCGGTTATGCCGTTGCTGTTTAAAAACCACCGTGTTATAAGCCTTCCAAATCACCCAAACAACAACTTGAATGACAGTGTATATTACTTTCCTCCAGGCCTTCTTTGTTCCCCTCACAACCTGATGAAAATTAATTAGATCCCTGCTGTCAAAGAAGAAAACTTAATATTTAGCTACAAATAAGCTTTAGGGCTGGCAAAGGTAACCCGTAAGGCTTACTTTGGGTCCATATGGGTCATAATAAAAAATTCGCGGGTTGATTTGGGTTCACTATTATTTTGGATGGGTTAAATTGGGCAAAACTAAAAATATTAAAAGGGTTTTACGGGTCAAGATAAAAAACAAAATGGGTGAAATTGGGTTTAACATAAAACAGAACGGGTGAATGGGTGATGATGAACTGTGAAGATTTGAAGACTAAAAATAAGAAATCCTTGATGAATCTCGCATGAGAAATCGCGTCTGAGACTATATTGATCATCGATTTGTTCTGAAACCATCCATAATCGTCTTCTACATTGTTCTCGTACCTAACCCTAACCCTAGAGGTAAACTTTTTGGTCTGGTTTTTAGAATTTAAAGATTCGTTCTGAAACATTGATCTTATGAAGTTGTTGAAACTGCTAAATGTTGGTATATTGATAAACTTTTGGATCTGTAATTAAGTGGCAGGTCTGCAATTGCAACAACTAGGTATAGAATTTAGGAAAAATTTAAAAATTTGAAAATGGATTGTTGAATTAATTAAGGTTTTACATTGAAGGATGATTATGAGATTATCTTCCATTCTTCCTCAAAAAAGATTCAAGGTCTGGCCCATTAAAAACACAAGGTTTTTTTTTTTTTTTTACTTTTTAGGGTTCATATTTTTACTTTCTACTGACCAAAACCAAAGATAGAGAGCTTTCAAAAGTTTCATATTACTTTAATAACAAAAAAAAAATAATAAAAAAAACCTGATTAAAGTGGCATTTAAATTCAGATTATCATAGTCATGGTCCATGTTATGTTTTTCTCAGAAAAAAAAAAAAAACCCAAACTTGATTGTATTAGAGGTCAAGTAAATTATAAGTATGATATTTGGATGCATCTAAAGACTGAAGTTGTTTTATATGCATCTGTATTCAAGTATTGCATGAAATAACTTTGATGGTCAAATGTGATCAAAGCAGGTGTAATAATTTTGTTGAAAATTTGCTGATTTGTAAAACTTGGTGGATTGTTATTGATGCAATTTGGAAATTTCACTACAATTTTGGAAGATGGGGTCAAAAGTCCAATAGTTTATGGGAAGTACTGTTCAGTTTGGGATCGGTTTTATTTTGGCAGACCTGAGAATATGTTTGTTATAGTTTTGAGTTAGCAAAGGTTTATGGGAATTTGTAACGTTTGTAGGCCTTTTAATAGAGCTGGTGTACTTCTATGAGGTCGGTCTTTCTTTTTTTGTTTTTTGTTTGTTGTTGTTTTGATCTTTAATTGCGTATTTTCATATTGTAATGTTTGTGCAATTGCGATATTGTAATGATTAGGTGTCAAAAAGTATTGACCCGTACTCAACCCGGACCCATTTCAACCCGACAAAATTGCCCCTTGATGTACAATTTCTTTAAAAAAACATTTTTTAACCAACCCGACCGACCCGAAACCCGTTCTGACCCGAAACCGTTCTGACCCGAACCCGTTTCGACCCGAACCAAATCAACCCTTTATTTAATTGACCCGTGACCCGACCCGACGCAACCCGACCCGTTTGCCAGGTCTACTGTTATGACTCAATATATATATAAGTTATATATACAACATATGCACAACATCTTGATGCACTCACATCACATGTAAAAGTCTAGGATTAATCTTAATAAATCTCTAACTGGAGGATAAAATTGTAATTTAGTTAAAAGAAAAGGTGTAAATCGGAAATAGAAAAGAGTAAATTTTTTATAACCCTGCGAATCAGCAGTCACCTAAACCAAATATTTTATAACCCTAAACTAAATCAATTGTCTGTCTCTCTTCCCTGGTCGCTACATCTAAAAATCAGCCGGCAAATCTTCTTCCTTCTACGATTCAGCAGGTAAGTTAAGGTTTGATTCAGCAGCTCTGATTAGCCATCATTTCTTCTCTATTAAGATTGAACTGATTCTTCGGAACGCCATTGTGGTGGTCGGAAACGCGGTCCCGAGCGAATCTGGATCGTCTTCGTACCGCGATTTGGATCCCATGACCAGCGAATTATGTGACGTCAGGTTTCCTCGGTCTATACTCGAAACCGACACCGAATTTTGGTACGAAGACCACCCTAGGCAATGCAATTCGGTCCAGTTAAATTTTATTTGTCGGGGTTTTTGGTTTTGTTCGGGTTAACTGAATTATGCTCACCCCTTTTCGTAGTCTTATCAAAATGTTGTTTACCAAATCTTGGTTGGTCTGTGTGATTATGTTTCAACTTGTTGGAAGTTATCTGTTCCCAATAGCAATGATTAAGCTGCTGCTAACTCTCTCATTTGCTTGTTTCCAGCAGGTAGAAAGAAGAAGATATGGATGAAGACATTGACCACTATGTCATTCTCGGATTGCCATCCGGCGAAGAAGGATTCAAGCTTTCAGAGAAAGAGATAACCAAAGCATACCGGTTAAAGGCTTTGGAATTGCATCCAGACAAAAGACCCGATGACCCGAACGCCCCCGCCAATTTTCAAAAGCTGCAAACATCTTATCAGGTTCTGAAAGATGAAAAAGCCAGAAAACTTTTTCACGATCTTCTTCGTGTAAAACAGCAAAAACTTCAACGCCAATCGCAACAAGACTCCAAACGGAGGCGAATGATGTCTGATCTTGAAGAAAGAGAACGGTCGGCTTTTGCAGCGCATGATGCCTCTGCAAAAGCTACAAGTGAAGAGGAGAGTATTGCTAGGAAACTTAAAGAAGAAATTAGTAGAATTCGTGCGATGCATGCTAATAATAAATCTACTCCCACCGTGACCGCGACTATGAAAAAACAAACTGGAGTTGGAGAAACAAGTAATACGGGTCCGACTGCAGCAGAGAAGGAGAAAATGCTGAAGGTTTCGTGGGAAAAAGGTGGTTTGGATTATAGTGCACAAAGATTACGGGAATTATTTGAGACATTTGGTGAGGTCAAAGATGTGGTTATCAGGAGTCAAAAGAAAAAAGGATCAGCCCTTGTAGTCATGGCTACCAAAGAAGCGGCTGTGAGTTTTTTTTTTTTTTTTTTTTTTTTTTTTTTTTTTTTTTTTTTTTGTCACGTGACTTTTAATTAAGTGTTCACATAAACACCAGTTTTGACTTTTGAATGGGTTGTAACTTTTTTTTTTTATTATATTTATATATATATATTGGACAGATGGCTGCGACTGGAACTATGTGTGGGGATATTTCGAATCCTCTGCTCGTTGTACCCCTTCAACCAGCAGTAGCTACTTCTTTCCCAATGGCTCGTGAGCCTGTTGTTCCACAACGAAATGAAGAGCTTGTTGGTGCTGGATATCAGGCGTTTGAAGATTCGGTCTTACAAAAACTTCAAAAGGTATGCCCTGCACTTTTACTTTATACTTGTGAATATGGATTTACATTAATATGTAGTTTCTAATAACTGAATTTTCTATTCACTAATCATTTTTTGTTTTATCTTTTTTGCAGGCCGCAGAGAGACAAAAACAGGGCAACAAGCCTTAAATTTTAAAATTGCCGTTGCTGATGACTTCAGTTGCGTGTGTAGAGGGGGGATGAAATGTGGAAGAACTTGCAACCTTTCCCTTTGTTTAGGTTCACGAGTCTTTTACCATTTCTTTTGCTACCAGCCGAGAAATTTACCAGATAAGAATGCAACACCACCATTTTAGAGACCATTTCTTGTAACTAATATATTGTTATGTACAATGATTACATTAACCTTGACTTAATTAGTTGTTGAGCAAAAGTTCCCTTCAAAATGGTGACAGACATTGGAAATTGAACCATGAAGAGAACAAACTGGGCATGAATTATTTAGTTAGTGTGGTCATATTTTTCAAATTTCGCCACCAAGTGAATAGAGTATGCAGTTTGGAATGGCACAGTTTCAGTTTGGTTTAGCAATTTTGAAAAGCTTAAGACACTTGGGATTCTGTAAGCAAGACACAAGGTGAGGGCACTAGTCTCACGTACGTGAAGTGCCTAGTGGGCGATAATGACAACCTACTTATACGCTACGTAGCGATATCGACTAAATAGCGGACACTATTTTGTGTTTAGCGACACTAGGAGAATTTTAGAAATTTTTTGCAAGTATATTATTGTATGCAAATAAGCTGTTTTATACAAATGCTTAAGAAAAACCTAAAATCTTGCTATTTTGTAGCTATAAAATCCCACTATATATAGTTGAAACAAACTGAAACTGAAATATGATATAAAACACTCAAAGAACACCTTCCAATATCTAAGGAGAATACTTATATTTTCTCATATTGAAATGGTACAAGGCTAGGCTATTATAGGAATGTAAAATAAGTAAACTATTTAGAACAGAGATCTGATGCAAAATCAAAGTACCTGGACCAAGAAAAAAACTACACAGGAACGGTCAAAATGTTGAAAGTTGGCCGAAAAAAAATTGGAGGTGAAACGTGACATATTATATTTAACAATATTAAAGCAGAAAGAAAAACAAAAAAAAAACTAAAATCCCGCTATTTGTTCGCTATGGAGGCGCCAAAATTAAATAGCAACATATGATTGCTACGTTACGCTATTCGCTATAGCGCTTGCTATGGGCGCTATTAATAACTATGCTGGTAATTATAAATTAATTATAGCATTATCTCTCTTTAAACGGCTAACACACCCTTTATAAACCTACTCTTAAGTCTATACCACTATCCACGACTAGACTTGAACCCTCAACAGTAAAGGGAGGGACAGTATTTAACACACCATGACCACTAGGGGCTACAAGCCCTTTGGTAATTAATTTATAACATTATATGCTTTTTACTCTTAAACAAACAAGTTAGATGTAATAAGAATAAACTGTTAATAATATGAAAAGAGTGGGCTACTCTATTTATAACATTTTTTTACCTCTGTATCATAACAACCTATATAAACAATCACACAAGCTGCCGCCCAAAGCGGTTCATTCAAAACATAACGGTTGAAACATATGTATAGTTGAAACATAACGGTTCATTCAAAACGCAGCTGCCATATATACAAGCGCCCAAAGCAGTAAAAGCGACGACGCGAACTGAAAGAATACGGAGAGAATGAATAACATTGAAAAATTGGCATGTGCTGACGCTAGTTTACACAACCATCATTTATCGTAAACAAAATTCTGCAATCCAAATTTAAATATGATAATGCATCGGATATCATCATTGGTGTCATGCTTGAATCTCGACAAAAAAATATGCTGCCAGACAGTTTTGCTGATACCCCCATTCTATCTAACCACTCGGATTATTAAAGCCGCCAACGTTTTGATTCCCATTCATGCGGGTTTCCTTAGAATTGAGGTAAGCAGATACCAGAGACCGGAATCAACAGAGGATAACACAACAATAAGCATTGCCACAAGAACAAGAGTCAGGACAGCAGTCTTCACCTGCACACATATATAAATAAATAAATGAAATCAATAGTTTACCTCTATAAGCCTTATTTCTGTTCTCCAATGATGCATTTTTTAGTGTCAAATATTATTATATGGTGGCAAAACAGATAGGTTGAGTAACAAGTGAAAAGGGTACGTGTGGGTCTGATACGAACTTAGGCCCAATTAGTTGTAGTTTAGAAGTACCAACGTAGTCAGGAGTAGTGGGTGTAATTGCTCTCGCTATTTCTCTTAGATAAGTATCGTAGTTTTCGGGTTAATTTGGGGGTTGTCTTTGTTTTGTTCATCTAAATTAGGGTTTTTACTCTAATATTGGAGATCAAGCCTACCTCGAACGTCGCTAATTGTAAATATTCTTTCAGTAATCAAAGTTTTTAATTTCAAGTTTCTATCAGGGTCAGATCTGAAGGCATGGTTTTTTTTTTTTTCTATTAAAAAACAAATATGGAAAACTAATGTGCTAATCTTAAGTTTTTAGTAAAAAGCTATTAAGAGGTTGCATATTTCAAAATGTACTTTGGAGAACTTTTGACCTGTTACCTTTTGAGTTAATATTCTTTTATTTTATCCAGTTAACTTATTTGAGTTATAATATAACACATATCGATCCATGGGTCGAAACTGCCACCTCTACGTCTTTCTTTAATATTTCCCAACATGAAAATTGTAGGAATGAAAAAACTAAGTTACAATTACCTATCTTGTTGTCATCATCATTACAAATGAACTGATGGCCTTTGACATAAAATTCACAAGAATATATACCTTCATGATTAAATAAATAGTCAAATGATTTATTTTATTAAAACATTTGAAATTGCAAATTTCATAGATTTAATGCATAACTACCACCAAGTTTACTATGCAATGTCAATATCAAATAATATTCACATATTTGGTTCTTAGATCATGACACATGTATCAAGATTTATGAGACATATGTCCTTATTTATGAGTCATTTGTGCAAAACTTGTACAAACACATAAACACTAACCGTATTCTGGAAACCTGGCCATTCTATGTACTTCAGCTGACTAGGCTGCCCCGCAAGAAAAGAAAATACAGACCTTACACCCCTGAAAATTTACATGCTCGGTTTATTAACAAAGATTCATGTTTTTCTATTACTTTTGAAAATTTAATTGTTTGGAATCAAAATGACATCGCCAAATTATAACAGTGAGTTTTTATTTTTTTCACTCAAAAAGGGAAGCTATGCCAAGCTAGCAACCTTTGCAAAAGTACTATTATATACAACAATATTTGTGATTATTATCATGTAATCAAACCATACAATAATATTGATATGAGAAGTCATATATTGACCTTAAAAGTCAAGTGTTTTTTACCATTTTATCACTGAAAAAGGGGAAGTGAAAACCACAAAAATAAAGTGTTACCTTATAAAGCCCTTTGTAGGTGCTAACCAAAAGGGTTCAGTCCCATTATTGTTATTATGTAAACTAAGCTCGTGATTTCTTCTTCCGACTGAAATAGCATATTTAGCACCATAACCTTCTCGAATAAAATATTGAGTTCTTGGTTTGAAAATCTTAAGAAACAATCATAAAAATATGTATCAAATCATGATGTTTGCCATACTTAATGGTAAAGGAAGGAACAAAAACATGATATTTTAATGTTTACCTTTTCATAACCCAAGTGGCGTTTTTGGTAATTTATTGTGGTGTTCACAGTAAACTTCTGTATGGGCAATGGTGGTTTAGGAAAATTTATACCTGTTCCAAAGAGGAAGAGAATGTGTTTGTGATTAATTGTATGACAAGAGAACGAAATGTTTTCTTCAATATTAATTTCTTGTTGGTTCTTAATCATGATGATTAGTTTAATATGTGAAACCGACTTTTCATTTGAGCAGGTCCCACTTGAATGTGTCAAGAATGATGATATGATATTATATCAGTAGCAACTGCAGTCGCCCCATACGATTTTGGGGTTTGTTCTAAAGGTTTGATTACACTAAAATTCAGTTTGGTTGTACCAACATTCGGGTTTTGTCCATTTTTTACTCTCGCAGTTCACATATAGTTAATGTAGTTAAATGCGATTCCGAAACTATAAGTAGAAAAATTATCCATGTTTTTTAATATATACATTTAGAATTTGCAACTACTTTAGGCAACCCTTTGGAGCTATGTGCAAAGTGTACACGTGTCTAAATTGCTTCTTTCCATAGGTGCTTTTACCTTTTTCTAGTACTTATGTTTCTTGATTGTTTACTATTTTCTTTTTCATTTTCTTATATAAAGTTCAAGAGCAGGGATAGAGAGAAGGAACCTGTAAAACTGGTCATTGAGCCACAAAATAATGCCATTTAATTGTTGAAGTAGCTGAAATTAACAAATAAAAATATCATTGAAAAGGCTATAATATAGTAACAAAGTCACATTACAAAATTCAGATTCCCTAAGTAAATTTTCAAATGATTATATAACTTTAAAATTTGTTGCTATCTAGCTAAACAATTATAGTAACACTCAACAAACAGAATATAAACACTCAGCACAGAGTAATCCACTCATAGTCAAATTCAAAAAAAAAAAAAAAACCTTCTAGCTGATTCTTCAGGCACCATAACGTAAATATTGAAACACAGATGAGATTCTAAGTGAATGGTTCGGTTAGGTTTGATATTGGATGGTTTTTAAACCAAATAATTCAGTCCAGTTTGAAGAGGAAAAAAATTCACTTGTTTGAAAGTAGAAAAAACACCCACCGATGACCGGTTGAGTCAGTTTGATTTGGTACGGGTAAAAAAATGAACTAAATCATAGTTTTATGTTTTTTTAATCTTTATACCCGGCTGAACCCTAAAAACTTACAATTTAAAGTTAAAAACTAGAGATGGTAACATGATGGATATGAGATGGGAGGTTCTTGATGTAAAAAGGCGTGAGGCACATGAGGCGTTTGGTATTCAAAAATAATAATAAATTAATTAATGATACATGACAATATCTACATTGTTAATACTTAAACATAAAATACTTATATATTATACATGAAAGTCTCTAATAAATTATCATAAATAACCAAGCAAAGGTTCAATAAGTAAGTGCTGGTTAAACAGAAAACATATATGAATAAGTAACAAAAATATAGAAACCAAGTGCTGATCAAGCACAAAGTAAATGCAGTGAACCGGGAAGTAGGAAACATGGGTTAACATATATACTTAATTAATCAAGTTACATCGAATTAACCAGTGAAGTAGTAGTGATCAGGGGGGATAAACACTTAACAGGAGTGATAAAACAGCCAATGCACACAGATAAACTTCAATCACATACTTATCCAGCATGCAAAATAATATGAATGGTAATTCTTTCAGTCACTTGTTTCTTAATCCACAAATTCAATGGTTGATTATCTGTAACTTGAAAAATACTGAGGTCCATTTCAGACGCAACGAAAAGCGAATGGTCATTGAGGCGTTTTTCCAGCCGCCACAATTGCCTAAGGCTCGCGTAGTGGCGGATCCAGGAATTTTTTCAGTGATATCATAGGACCGGATGTAAAATATGTCGGGTCAGTTCGACGGTTTCGATCGGGTAAAATTCATCACATAATAAAAATACGATACAATTAGGGGTTAGCAGATTGCGGTCCCACCCGAAATTACCCAAAAACAAGACCGACAATTAACCAAAACCGAGCCCGATATAATACAAATGGTCAGTCCTCGGTTCCTATTTATTGAGAATTTCGAGTCGGTCCTCGGTCCAAGACCAAGGAAAACCAGAAAAGAAAAGAACCGACCTGATGAAAAGTAAAACTGATTCTTTTTATCTGTTAATCTGTTATGCATATTCCAGAATAACTACCGGCCCATTAGAATAACCTACTGTTTAATTTTATAACCTTACAGCAGGCTGTGCAAAATAATCGAAACAGCAATTATTTAATATTCTAATACATTGCACATTGTTAGAAGTTTGCATACTGTAATTGGGTTGATGGATTTATTATCTTCAACTCTATTTACGAATGCTTTGCCTTTTTATCTTTATCATCTGTAATTGCTAAATTTCATCTTTGTTGATCAAACTAGTTATCTAGAAATAAGAACTCTGACAACTAGCTTGTTTAATGCTTATAGTTTTATAAACTAGGTGTTTTTGTTTCCCCTAAAGTTGTTCAGATCTTGATACATTATCTTTAAAATATATTGTTTGGGGACTGCAAAAGTAAAAAGAGGATTCAAGTTCAGGAACCAAGTAGCCCTGGTGCATGGCTTTTTAGAATCACAATTGATCGATCAGTTATACTCTATTTCACCTATAGTTAGCAAAGGCAAGAAGCGCACTCAAAGTGCTAAGGCTCCACCTAGGGCCTAGGCGAAAGGTGCAAAAAAGTGTATGTAATGGAAAATAAAATATATATTATGTAAAATATATCAATTTTCTTGTATTCTCATCATCATTTGTGACAACAGAATTCAGAATAATATCAGAGAACAAATATTCAGGTCCTGTCTACTCGCTGCTAATGGATGTGCAAGGATACAGTGGACCACCTCTTCAGGTAGTGTCTGTTTGCTCAAGTGGTGCAAGCTGAACTCAGTTTTCTTCTTTGACAGCAGGGATCTAATTAATTTTCATCAGGTTGTGAGGGGAACAAAGAAGGCCTGGAGGAAAGTAATATACACTGTCATTCAAGTTGCTGTTTGGGTGATTTGTAACACGGTGGTTTTTAAACAGCAACGACATAACCGAGATGGGGTGATAAGAGGAAATAAAGGTGTTGTTGAGCTATTTATGGTATCAATGGCAGAATTTTGAGCTTTCTTGTATCAAGTATCTGTATGATGTGTTTGGTTGTATTGGGTCAAGTGTGGTGTCCCTTTTTTTCTTTCTGTTTCTATTTGGTGGTGGGCTAACACCCTTTGGTGGTGAATTAAATGGTTTTTTGTTGGCCGTTCAAAAAAAAAAAAAAAAACAGAGAACAAAAAACTAGAGCTCAGAGAACTAATTAATTAGAAATAAATGCTGCAAATTAAATCAAAGAACAAAAAATACAGTTAATGTATTTAGGATAAGAGTAGCTAGCTAGCCTAGCCCTAAATGTAATTAGGATATGCAGGTTCTGTGAGTAGTAATGGCTAATTCACCATATCCAAAATAAACGTTTAGTGATATAATCGGTTGCCAATAAATACTGTAGATAATGAGGAAAAAAAAAGTGGATTAGCTATCATTTATCACGCATGGGAATTAGTCCAGAAAAATGCCTAGGCACCAAAATCGACCGCTAACTCAAATATACAACTAACTGATTATTTATATTTATGTTGAAGCTTATAAGTTTGATTCATGGAGTCGCCCTTTAAAAAGAAACGGTCAAACATACCTAACATTTTGGATGCTATTATTAAGAAACCTAAAAGCATAACTAGATTAGCATAATCAAAAAAGTTAAAGTTGATCATGAACTCTCCAATATTGGTTAGGACTGTGTTTCCTAACAAACTGTGGAACTGAAAATGCTATAAAACAACATGACATCAAAAAAAAAAAAAAAAAAAAACATTGCCTGTAGATGCAAATACATTCCTGCAAACAAAACATATCTAACCTAAGCAAGCTGCTTGCTGGGTACCACTGTAAAGACTCTTACTTTTCCTAATACAACTTATCAAACAGTTTTGTTTATGATACAACTGTTTGATTCACCTACGTTTATTGAGGCATTTTATCAAACAATTGGAGTGCATTAATCAAAGAAAATAACTATGGTCGGTCAAATCAGCCCCATATATGACAAGTTTCACACACCAAGTAACTGAACTAAACAAGATCTAAACAATCCCAAAAAAAAAAATCCCCTGAATAGAATAGAAGATGATGTTAGACAAACCTGTTGTCGTCGATGAGGGGCTGATAAAGCAGTAAGTTTTGACGGTCGGACAGTGAGGGTGTGGGAACTGAGAATGAACAAAGAGGAAAACAGGCCGCGTTTGTTTGTGATTTTTGCAAGAGTCTGTTCAAGAGGTAGGGGTTTTAAGCCTATATACTATACTCCGATGGATGGTGAAATTTCTTCAGTCTCGTCTCTGAATTTTCACAACTACATCTATAGTCCCTAACATTTAATACTGATGCTCGGTATACCTAACTTTTTTTTTTGAACGGCAATAAGAAGAGAATAACTAACTTCAACTTTAGGAACTGTATGATAACTTTAGTATTGTATCCCGTATGTTATGACGGTACGAGTATAGTACTAGAACTCGGTATAGTCACTAAAGAAAGAGAAAAATAACTTTATTGAAGTTTAAGTGTTGCATAAAAACTTTAATCTAATAAAGTAAACACCCTTTATAAGACCGTGGGGTATGGTGGGGCTTGGGTTGGGGCATGTGTTGACACGTGTAATTTCAAAACTCAATTCTTAAACTCACTTTGGATGGGGTATGGCGGGGCTTGGGTTGGGGCGGGGCTTGGCAGTTTATTAAAAAAAATTTACAAAAACTTAAAAAAATACACATGGCCACCAAGCGAATAGGAGTCCGCCACATAGGACTACTAGCCCGCCCCACGCCCGGCTTAAAACTCCCGCCCCAAGGGGTCACGCCCAAACCCACGCCCAAACCCAAGCCCCCGGGGTGGTGGCTTGGGCGTTTTCAGCCAACCCACGCCCCAACCCAAGCCCCATACCCCATAGTCTAACATAAACGTAAAATGCGAGAGCAACAAAATGTGGGTTATAAAAGAGTCGTGTTTATGGCTTGAACCTGATAAGGACTTATATAAAATTTATACACGTCCAAAAATCTTGTTAGACATATAAAAACCAAATTCGGGATTTGTAGATTGATATAAACAAAATTGGTTTCAGTTAAATACTTGTTATCTTTTCTATAGAAAAACACAAACATCTAAAAATAAGGGTTATTGGATTTTAATAACCCAAAATTTCATTAGTAAGCCGATAATAATCTCAACTTTAAAAATTCCATCTGACAATCTCAACTTGTAAGATTTTGGCCCCCATCAATTCTTTTGTACCTGGGTTAGTGTTTTATGACGTTGTCGTTGATGTGTAAAAAAATGAGCTGGTTGCCTGGTTCATTATGTGGATGATGACATAAATATTGATATGAAAAAATATTTTTTAATTATATATATATATATATATATATATATATATATATATATATATATAAGCAGAAGATCATGCGAGAACCAACTCTTATTGTGAGAACCACGAGAACCAATGTGAACACAACAAAAAATGCCTAAAAATAGCTAAAAATCACACAAAATTTTTTTTTTAATATTTTTTATACAAAAATCGCTACTTTTCGAAGCAAAAAAAATTAGCGATTTGAGCATAAAAAATATTAAAAAAAAAATTTAGATATTTTTTGATTTTTTTAGATTTTCTGAGGGTTTAGTTTTTAGCATTTTAGCTTGGGGGTGGGGGGTTTAGGTTTTTGGGGGGTGGGGGAGGGGGGTTTAGGTTTGGGGGGGGGGGGGGGGGTTAGGTTTTTGGGGGGTGGGGGAGGGGGGTTTAGATTTGGGGGGGGGGGGGGTTTAGGTTTTTGAGGGGGGGGGTGAGGGTTAGTTTTTTTTTAGGTTTTTTTAGCTATTTTAGGTTGTGTTCACATTGGTTCTCGTGGTTCTCACAATAAGGGTGGTTCTCGCATGAGCCCCTCCCTATATATATATATATATATATATATATATATATATATATATATATATATATATATAGGGAGCCGCTAGAATGAGAACCACCTCAAGTTGTAAGAACCGCGAGAACTACACCCCACGGAGCGCCGTTCGCCATGATTTTTTTTTACAAGTAGATGTGTATATTATAAACACAGCCGTAAAAAATCATGGCGAACGGCGCTCCGTGGGATGTAGTTTTTTACACCACAAGTTTGGTGAAAAAAAAAGAAAAAAGAAAAAAAATTAAAAAACACCAAACTTGTGGTGTAAAAAACTACACCCCACGGAGCGCCGTTCGCCATGATTTTTTACGGCTGTGTTTATAATACACACATCTAGTTGTAAAAAAAAATCATGGTGAACGCCCACCCGTGGGGTGTAGTTCTCGCGGTTCTTACAACTCGGGGTGGTTCTCATTCTAGCAGCCTCATATATATATATATATATATATATATATATATATATATATATATATATATATAGGGGATCGCTAAAATGAAAACCACCTCTAGTTGTAAAAACCATGAGAACCACTTTATGGCCCTTAGATCAACTAGATGGATGGATGTGATTAAAAGTAGTTAATATTAATATTAAAAGTTTTTTGTCTTATTATGTCTTTAATATTATAATACAAAAGGGTATTTAAGTAAAATAACTCTATTTTGTCTTTTTATATATATTAATTTTAAATTACCTTTTTTGTCCTATTCATTAATTACTTTTATTACTTTCATTTTTTAAACATAATTTCTTTATTAAAAACATTAAATTCAGATTTTTTTAAAAAATTTTTATACTTTTTACAATTTAAGTTTTATGTTAAACTTTTTACGTTTTTTTGACGCGTCGTTTTTAACGCCGTTTTTTAACGCGCCGTTTTTTTTACGCGCCGTTTTAACGCTGTTTTTTAACGGCGTTTTTTAACGCGCCGTTTTTAACGCCGTTTTGTTACGCGCCGTTTTTAACGCGCCGTTTTTCACGCGCCGTTTTTTTAAGGCGTCGTTTTTCTCAATCGGCGTTTTTTTAACACGCCGTTTCTAACGCGCCGTTTTTAACGCGCTGTTTTTTAACGCACCGTTTTTTAACGCGCCGTTTTTAACGCGCCGTTTGTTAACGCCGTTTTTTAATGCGCCGTTCTCAATCGGCGTTCTTAACGCACCGTTTTTAACGCGCAGTTTTTTAACGTGCCGTTCTCAATCGGCGTTTTTAACGCGCCGTTTTTAACGCACCGATTTTTTAACGCGCCGTTTTTTAACGCCGTTTTTTACACGGTTTTTACACGCCGTTTTAACGCGCCGTTTTTCCCACGTTTATTAATGCGCCGTTTTTTTGAAGTTTTTTAACGCGCCGTTTTTACGAAGTTTTTTAACACGCCGTTTTTCAAAGCGTCGTTTTTTTAAAACGCGTCGTTTCTCCACGTTTTTTAATGCGTCGTTTTTTTATACGCCGTTTTAAACGCGCTGTTTTTTTTTCACTTTTTTTAACGCGCCCCTTTTTGTACACTTTTTACGTTTTGCGTAAAAAATTTAAATTTTTTACGTTTTACGTAAAACTTTTTACGTTTTACGTAAAACTTTTTACGTTTTACGAAAAAATTTTTACATTTTACGTTAAAAATTTACGTAAAACTTACGAAAAAGTTTACGTAAAACTTACGAAAAAGTTTACGTAAAACTTTTTACGTTTTACATTTTACGTAAAACTTCATCGATGGAGAGTGGTTCTCATGGTTCTTACAACTGGGTGAGAGATCATCATCTCCATCGATGACGATGATGATCTCTCACCCAACCACAACACCCACCTCTTTGTCTCTCTGTCGGCGACGGTGGTGGTGGGTTTCGACGGCGACTGTGGTGGTGGGTTTTGACGGTGACGGAGACGGCGGTGGTGGTGAGGATTGACGAGACGGTGGTGGGTGGGAGTTGTGCAGAGGCGGAAGGTGAGGGTGGGGCGGTGGTTTGGTGGGAGTCTTTGTTACAGCTGCGGTGGTGGGTTTTTGACGGTGTCCCTGTTTTTTATGGTGATTTTGATGTTTACGGCTCATGATGCAGGTGATTTTTGGTCCTGATCTTGTGTCCCTGTGTTTTTTTATGGTGATTTTGGTTCTGATCTTGTGTCCTTGTTTTTTTATGGTGTTTTTTTATGGTGATTTTGGTTCTTTTTATGGGCAGAGGTGAATTTGGTTCTGATCTTGTGTCCCTGTTTTTGAATGTTGTGGGTTTTTTACTGTTGCTTTAGAGTTCTGTTTTGGAACAAAACAGTTTTATAGTTATGTTTTGGAAAGTAATGATGTAGTTTGGCCCCTGCTAACTGCTACATCAACATGATCTGAACATGTGTATCAAAGCAGGTGCACTTCTTGGTTCTAAAAATTTCCCATAATTGGTTTAGGTTTGGTTCTAGGTAGAACCCAACAACACCCATAGAAACCCATAAGACCCGTTTGTCAATTTTGTTTTTTCCACGCACAACTTTGGAACCGAACCATTTAGAATCGTTTAATAACAAACTGAACCGACTATGTAGTATACGGTTTGGTCCCGGTTCTTGAAATACGCCACCATTGATTCTCGGTTCCGATTGGTTCAGTCCAGTTCCGGAGGGTCCAGCCCGTTTGCTCACCCCTAGTTTTATATGGTAACTTTGTTTAATTATTTTATATGACTTTGTTATTTTAAAACTAATACAGTAATGGATATGTACTTTTTATTATCAATGTATAGAATATTTTATTAATGCACCTTTGCCGCCTTCAATTACATAAGTCTTTGTAATTAAGTGGGAATTTGATTTTTGGTGTATCCTTGTATCTTTCGATATAAAAAGATGGTAAATAGTATAGCAACTGTAAAATTGAGATTGTAATGCATTCTTTTATTTGAATATAGCAAACCAAACATCAGTTTTGGCAGCAGTGATAATGCAAAAAATGGGCGGCGATGCATTTGAATGTTTTGAAACAGTGAACTATGTGTGGGCAAAAAATTGATCTTGACGATGGCGTTCTTGGCAGTGATGATACAAAAAACGTATATTTTTTTGACGATGGCGTGGCAAGGATGGTGGAGGGGAGGTTTTTGAACCCGCAACCCCACTTTGCAGCCTCTGATGTTCGGAAAATCTGAGCCAAAACTTTTTTTTTCCAGAATCCACTCGTTCTTTTTTATTTTTGTTTGTTGGGTTTTTTTATATTTTTTTTGAGACGTCGATGATGATAGCAAACTATCTGAGACACCTATCTGAGCCAAAAAGTTTTACGTAAAACGTAAAACGTAAAACGTAAAAAGTTTTACGCCAAACGTAAAACGTAAAACTTTTTACGTAAAACGTAAAACTTTTTACGTAAAACGTAAAACTTTTTTATGTAAAAACGTAAAACGTAAAAATTTTAACGTAAAACGTAAAAAAACGGCGTGTTAAAACGTAAAAAAAAACTGTTGCATTCGGTTTTGCGTAAAAACGTTTTTGTAAAAAAAAATTAAACAGTAAACTTGTTAACGTAAACCGTAAACTTTTTATCGTAAAACGTAAAAACGTGAAGCGTAAAAAGTGTTACGTAAATTTTTTCGTAACTTTTACGTAAAATGTAAAACGTAAAAAGTTTTTCGTAAGTTTTACGTAAACTTTTTCGTAAGTTTTTTTAACGTAAAATGTAAAAAGTTTTTCGTAAAGTTTTACGTAAACTTTTTCGTAAGTTTTACGTAAACTTTTTCGTAAAATTTTTAACGTAAAATGTAAGTTTTACGTAAACTTTTTCGTAAGTTTTACGTAAATTTTTAACGTAAAATGTAAAAATTTTTTCGTAAAACGTAAAAAGTTTTACGTAAAACGTAAAAAGTTTTCCGTAAAACGTAAAAAATTTAAATTTTTAACGCAAAACGTAAAAAGTGTACAAAAAGGGGCGCGTTAAAAAAAGTGAAAAAAACAGCGCGTTTAAAACGGCGTATAAAAAAACGACGCATTAAAAAACGTGGAGAAACGACGCGTTTTAAAAAAACGACGCTTTGAAAAACGGCGTGTTAAAAAACTTCGTAAAAACGGCGCGTTAAAAAACTTCAAAAAAACGGCGCATTAATAAACGTGGGAAAAACGGCGCGTTAAAACGGCGTGTAAAAACCGTGTAAAAAACGGCGTTAAAAAACGGCGCGTTAAAAAATCGGTGCGTTAAAAACGGCGCGTTAAAAACGCCGATTGAGAACGGCACGTTAAAAAACTGCGCGTTAAAAACGGTGCGTTAAGAACGCCGATTGAGAACGGCGCATTAAAAAACGGCGTTAACAAACGGCGCGTTAAAAACGGCGCGTTAAAAAACGGTGCGTTAAAAAACAGCGCGTTAAAAACGGCGCGTTAGAAACGGCGTGTTAAAAAAACGCCGATTGAGAAAAACGACGCCTTAAAAAAACGGCGCGTGAAAAACGGCGCGTTAAAAACGGCGCGTAACAAAACGGCGTTAAAAACGGCGCGTTAAAAAACGCCGTTAAAAAACAACGTTAAAACGGCGCGTAAAAAAAACGGCGCGTTAAAAAACGGCGTTAAAAACGACGCGTCAAAAAAACGTAAAAAGTTTAACATAAAACTTAAATTGTAAAAAGTATAAAAATTTTTTAAAAAAATCTGAATTTAATGTTTTTAATAAAGAAATTATGTTTAAAAAATGAAAGTAATAAAAGTAATTAATGAATAGGACAAAAAAGGTAATTTAAAATTAATATATATAAAAAGACAAAATAGAGTTATTTTACTTAAATACCCTTTTGTATTATAATATTAAAGACATAATAAGACAAAAAACTTTTAATATTAATATTAACTACTTTTAATCACATCCATCCATCTAGTTGATCTAAGGGCCATAAAGTGGTTCTCATGGTTTTTACAACTAGAGGTGGTTTTCATTTTAGCGATCCCCTATATATATATATATATATATATATAAACACAGCCGTAAAAAAAAAAATTAAACGCCGCGGCCGAGGGGGTAGTTTTTTACACCAGCAGTTTGGTGTTTTTAATTTTTTTTCTTTTTTCTTTTTTTTTTCACCAAACTTGTGGTGTAAAAAACTACCCCCTCGGCCGCGGCGTTTAAATTTTTTTTACGGCTGTGTTTATAATACACACATCTAGTTGTAAAAAAATATCATGGTGAACGCCCACCCGTGGAGTGTAGTTCTCGCGGTTCTTACAACTCGGTGTGGTTTTCATTCTAGCGGCTCCCTATATATATATATATATATATATATATATATATATATATATATATATATATATATATATAGGGCGGTTATCATACAAATAACCTAATCGTACATTATGTACGCTTCATCCACAACCGTCGGATCATCTTTCTTAAACAGCGCGTTTTTCTATTAAATTTATCAACATAGGATTAATAAAAAAGAAACCGCCAAGGTTTAAATCGTCAAATTAAAGATCAAAACACCTGATAAACGGCAAACAAAACCTCAAAAATCATAACGTAAGATCCTAAATCAAAACCGAAAACGAAATTATAACAATTAATCAAAAATTGATCGATTCCTATTCACCAAATCGATCGATCCCTATTCACCAAATTCTTCTGAGAAAATGAACTTCTGATGAATTTAGAAGTTCTGGATTGACTGACTATCGAAGAAGATGATGCAGAATGTCAAAACATGTGCGAAAACGTCGACAATGCAAAATGCGAATTCAGTAAAAAAAAGAATTCTTTGAAATTTCATATAGTTTGCGAATTCATGATAATACACATGCGATTTCAAAAACTTTTCAAAAAACTTTTCATATAGTGTGCGATTTCAGATATTTTACACATGCGATATCAGAAAACAAGATATTTATATGTTAGTTTCTTACAATTTGCGAATTTCTTTCGAATCAAAGTGCGATTTTGAATAAGAACACTGCAAAAAAACTTTAAAAAATACTTTGTAATAAAAATGGAAAAAACAAACAAACTACCAATCTTAAAAACTAAAAATAGTATTATTTTATATAAAAAAAACTTAATTTATTAACGATGTGACTATAATTTGACATGTAATGATGAATTTTACAATAAATACTACTGAACTTTACCACCCTACCTATATAATAAATTTACTATATTAATATAAAAAACCTAGATATAACTACTTCCATATTAAGATAAATAATACGAAATAAAGACACACAACAAACAGACCAACAAAAAATGGCAACTGAAGAATCAGACAAAATCAAAAACATTGCTATCAAAGAGCTATTGTCAACAAGAACGTTGACAGAAATAAGCACTGATGTCAGCTCTTCTCATCTGGTTCTTGATGTGCAAGGAAAAATTCTTGAACAAATCAAGAAAAATCAAGATGTATGGGAATAGCTACTTCAAGAACCACAATCAAGCTTCAAAGACAAAGCTTTGGATCACATAAAGGGGCAATCTCAAGCTGATGACTTAGCCTTCTCTTTCCTGACAGATGCTCTGAACACTGTGAAGGAGAAGATGGAGTTCAGCTCTTCTGAACGAGACCAAATATTTGCTCCAAGTAACTAAAATCTTTTATCTCATCGTTTTGTGGTTTGTTCTCTGTTAGAGAATAACTAATATTGTATTTTTTGAACATCTTTTGAACCCATATTATGTTTGCTATATAAGATATTAAATCGCATGAATGATATAGCCATCATTGTCAGATAACAAAACAAAAAGATACCTCATATATCGCACGTAATAAAAATGAAATCGCATGCACAAATGATTATACACTGTATCTTATTGAAATCGCATGTTTTAAACTATAAAATCGCATGACAACTGATATAAACAGATGAATATAAAAATCGCATGTGCTTGGTATAAAATCGCATGTCAATTTAGAAAAACTACTCATCCTCATCATCTTCCGAAACCTCCTCCCACTGATCTTCTTCTTCAGGTCCATCGTCACTACTGTAATCTTCAAACTCATCTTCCTCTTCGTCGTCTTCGACCTCATTGTCTTTGTCTCTAGCAACATTTTCGATCTGGACACCCTTCATCTTCTTTTTTCCCTGTTTACCTTGTTGTTTGGCTTTCAGCTCCTCGCAAGTCCGAATGTCATGACCTTTTTCATTACACACGCTACATGTCCTTGACCTTTTCCCTTTGCGCCTGATCATTTGTTCCTTCTTAGATTTAATCCTTCTATGCGAGCCGCGACCTTTGTTTCTTATACCAGCCGGCACACGAACAGTAGGGGGAGCATTAGTTACTGGTTGTTGATAACCAATCAACTTTGAAAATCGGTCAAATTTTGGATCAAGTTGCTTGGTTATGCGACTCTGATCAACTCTCTCTTTAAGCTGCATCATTTGATCCCTCACTAAGACAAGTTGATCAAGGTCGGAAATCAAATTACTAACCAAATACTCCCATGTGTGAATGATTTCACGAGCAATCCGTTTAGCCTTGTTTTGCACATCCTTACCACCGATATTTAGATTGTACTTCACATTTAACTCATTGGGCACCACATCTTTCGTCCATCTCTTCATAACATATTTGTTTGAAATTTATTTAACACCAAACATCTTGAAAAGAAAATATATGTGTTTGTATAGCAGCCCATACTGCTCAAAACGCAAACAGCTACACTCTGCAGTTACATCATTTTCAAGATTCTTGAACCACACCTAGAAATAACCAAAAAAAAATTAATAAAATTTAAAATCGCATATATAAAAATAACAATTTCGCATGTCTAAACCATCATGTAAGTGAATAAAATTAAAATCGCAGGTGAATCATAACAATTTCGCATGTCTAAAAAGTTATGTAAATAAATAAACTAAAATCGCATGTGTGATGAAACAAATTCGCATGTCTAAAAAACATGTAAAATACCTCCAATAAACCATCGCCATGTGCTTTAAAGTCCTTCAACAATATTCTGATACGTGGACCTTCAACTTTGGTGTCCATCGGCAAACATTCAGAAAGTGTTCCATGTATCTCTAATTGCTGATAAAAAATATAGACCTGGTGTAGATCTTAGCAGCATCTTTTTCCAAGGTAGTTTGACTCCAATCAGCTGGCTCAGTATATCTTGAAATATGATCATTTTTTCTATGATTGAACCTTTGTACATCCATTGCACTATCAAAATGATTCATAAACCCTACAAGTGTGAGTTGTGAATTAGAAACCTGGCAAAAAAATGGTTCTCACTCTCTGATCTTGAAGTTGTTCTCATAAGACCCGACATTGGCTCGTGCCGATAAAAAGCCGGAATCCACATGGATCTCATCCCAAACATATCATCAATCCATTTGTTTTCAGTGAGACCGAACTCAATTATCACCAATTTCCACTGTCTCTCAAATTCTTCAGGCTCAATCGAATCAGTTCAAACAATGTCGCACATCCTCCTTTTAAACTCATCATTATTACACAACTCGTGTCCAACCTATAACAATAAATGCTTTTCATATCAGCCTATAATAAAAAGAAAATTAAAATAAAAGTAACCCTAGCAAAAGACAAAAATATTGCATTAAATACCTTATCTGCCACTTTTTTCATTATGTGCCACATGCACAATCTGTGTCTGCTAATAGGGAAAACCTCCTCAATAGCCGGTTTCATAGCAGGGTCTTGATCCGTCACTACAACATTTGGTTGCCGACCAAATGACTTTAAAAATGAATTCAGAAGCCATTTATATGATTCAATACTCTCCGATGCCAGCAACCCAGCTGAAACTGTTACATTTCGACAGTGGTTGTCAATGCCAGTGAACAGAACAAACACCATCTTGTACCTGAACAACACATGCGAAACAACATTTAGTATGTGCGAATTATTAAAAATCACATGCGAAACCAGAAGTATGGCATATGATATATTCATCACCCTCTGTTGTCTACACATGCGATATTAAAATTGCATTAACAAACAAACATGCGAAAATAAGTAACAAACATGTTTGTCTTGAAACACTTACCTGTTTGTCTTGAAAGTTGCATCGAACGATATCACATCCCCAAATTCAATATAGTTAAGCTTGCATAAACCATCAGCCCAGAACAAACCAGTTAACCGTTTGCCATCATCAACAGAGTATTCAAACGAATAATCAGCTAAATAGTTTTTTTTGTCAGTCATCCTATTTATTACCATGTCAACGTCATATTCTCCTATATAGCTGTTTATTCGCTTCCTAAAATTTTTGCAATAATCAACCGTTGCACCAACGTTCTCAAAACCACCATAACGTTTCCTCATTATATGGAAAGCTTTGACAGGACCAAGGTTTAAAGTGCCAAGTTCCCATACCATCTCCTCCTGGACATCTGACAATTGTCTGTAAGCTGGGAGCATGTGAATGTCATTTTGACATACAAACTTATGATTATGACCATCAACAAATCTCTTTACTGTATATAATCTACCATCCACAGTGCAAATCATAAGTTGAGCTTTGCATCCGGTCCTAATAGTCCCCCTGTTCCTTGTTTTGAATTGCTTTTTTGACTTTGAATGATCATCAATACACAGAGGCTTATGTCCCTCTTTAGAACAAACAAAATACTTAGTTTTGATTATACCACCACTGTATACTTCACCACCTTTCCTAATAGAAAAACCAGCTAACTTAGCATATGATTGATAAAACGCATATGCTTGTTCAATAAAGATAAATTGCATTCCAACAACAGGTGTAGCTGATGCCTGAACCTCCGGAGTGTAAACCCTTTCATCTACATGAATCAAAATAAAAGAAACATAAAACATCATAAAAACACATGCGAATTGTCTGATCAAAGCATGCGAAATGATGATATTGATTAATCTGAAATACATATGCGATTTATTAAACAATAACATGCGAAATTGCAAAAAAAAAAAATCAAATGCGAATTGTAAGAGTAATAACATGCGAATTTATACATGTTGCTTTTCAAAATACAAAAGTGTAATCAAACATTCAAACTACAAAAACAGCTACAACAATGCTACGATTAAACAAAAAACAATTATACGAACAATTTAGATATCTGAATTAACATAATTACCAATAGAAAACTCGTTTGCAGCACTTGTACTTGAAATTGGAATTGGAATTGGATTTGCAGGTCGCGGATTTAAAACATCCTCAATTGAAACTCTCTGATAAGCAGATAATTGAGCATGATCACCGATCGGTCGATTTTCTTCAAAATCAACTTCTGTTCGTCCAGTGCTACTCTGTGGATCCATCGAAATAAACAAAATTGAATGAAACCCTAACACAGAAGAACGAAAACTGCAAATTGTGAATTATGGAAAATTTGAAACTGATTTGAATAATAATTACCGGGATATCAGTGTAACGAACTACTCGCTGATTGAATGAAGAGACGAATTTGCCCTCTGATGATTAGGTTAATTGTCTGATTTAACCTTATTAAACCGAAATGAATCAGGACATGTGTATGGCTCAAAACATAGCGTATATAATGTACGATAACCATATTTGTACCATACTCTTTACCTATACATACATACATATATATATATATATATACACACTAACCATCTACACCACCACCATTTCACCACCTCACTACCACCATAATCACCACAACCACCATCTTCAACCCCCCCTAACCCAATTACAAATCTCGATGGTGTGACGACTGACAAATTTAAGGGTAATTCCGTACAACTTAACAAAATTAAGGGTAAAGAACGTATACACAAAATGGTGAAGAAGACACAAAAGGGGTCAATTTTGGGGATCAATTTGCTTGATAGAATGAGAGATTTGGTAGTGAGAGGGTAGGCTGAAGTGCGAGTTTCAGAAACATGGGGAGTGGGACGCTTGTATAATGTTTAAACCCTAGGCCTATTTTAGATTTAAAAAAAAAGCAACTCCAACAGTAGTCGAACCGGTGATATCTAGGTAGGAACTGGGCAATGGAAACTTTACCTATCCGTTTTAATTTTGTGATGTTATGGCCATGGGTTTGTATGTCTTAATAAAAATAACTTTTTGAGTATTGTATGTTTTATTAAAGCTAAATATATGGGACTCGCATTCGACGAGTATATTTTCATAAACTATTGTGGGTATTTAATTATTTATTACAAAGCTATAAATAATGTGTGTTTTCTTGAAACTAAGATAGTAGAGTTAATAGTCGGTAAGTTGCCAATATCATCACTAATTGTACAAGGTATTGAGAGTGTTTATCGTTTTGAGATAAACTATGATAAATGATTATTTATACCTAGGTTATAGTCCCGTGCATTACACGGTTAAATAATTCTTTTTTTTTAATTTTCATAATATAATAATAATCAAGTATGAATGGGGTGATGGTCCATTAGAAAACACATGGGTTTGGAAGGGGAGATATTAGGTTCAAGTCTCACAAACGATAAGAGAGACTAAAAGAAATTCGTAGTTATAAAATAATAAGTAGATGATAAGATAAATTGATATTACCTTATCGGATGTTAAAATATATTTTAATGGTATAAGAAGATAAGAAGAACTGATATTACCATATTGGATGATACAAATTATTTTATAAAAAATAAGAAGGAATTGATAATAACGAATTTGATTAAGTAAAATCGAATTGGTAAATCTATTTTGTTAATGATAATGAATTGATGTTTTAAGGTAATTTTATTATAAATATTTATAATAATAAAATGAAAAACAAATTATAATTCACTTTTGATATACCATACTATTATAGTTTTTTAAACTAAATAATTTTATAAGAAATCTGAAATCATTATAATTTAAAAAAATATTTGTGGGAGAATGAGATAAATGATAAAAGAATATATTATAATTCACACTTTCAATCTACCATACGATTATAGTTTTTTTTTAACTAAATAATTTTATAAGAAATCTGGAATCATTAAAATTTAAATAAAAATTATTTGCGGGAGAATGAGATATTGCCACGTGGCATTTACTGGAATAATTTATTATAATTTAGATTTGAAACTAGGTTTGAACCTTAAGATATATGATTATAACAACAAGAAGATAAGTGTATAGTGAATTGACAATCGCATTGGATCAAGGTTATTGTAACACCCCGACCACATAAAAGCAACTCGCGGTGGAAACGTCAGAGAGTCACGTTACAAGTTACTCATAACACATGATACTAAAGTTCATTATATTACATGTTTTTCAATACAAAGATTTCAAGTAATTGTTTTTAAATTAAAGAAGACTAAACTAAGGCCCAGTCCATTCCTACGTGTAGCATACTTGAATAATCATCACACATATTAACACCTGAAACATATATGAAAATAAAGTCAACAATGAATGCTGGTGAGTAACATGGGTTTTATGGTCATTCATGACTACAAGTTTTGTGTTGAAAAAGGGTTAACCAACTACACGAGTTGATTTTATAAGTAAATCTTTGTAGCCTTGAACCTTGACAAAATGTTTGTTTTGTAAAATTGTGAAAGTAATCGAAAAACTTTGTATGGTTTATATATCTTTAACTTGAAAACCATTTATCATTTTGTCTAAATCAATTGTACTTGTTTTGAGTAAACCAAATTGTCTTGTCGAGTATAAAATCAAATTATCTTGTCTTGTTTAAAAAAACAAATTGTCTTGTCTAGTATAAAACTAAAGTATGGTTTGTTGGCGAATACATTCAAGCCTGTGTGGACAGTCTGATAATCCTTAAAAAGGGTATATCAATTTGGATTTCTCGAATTCGGTCATTCCCAGAAGAACTTCCAAACATACCTAGGAAGTGGGAATGAGACTGTCAATTCTATAGCACTATAACTTACTACCGGTCGACCTGATCAAAGTTAATGAATGTACCATTATCGAGTTCAACGCACCGTCAAGTTTCATACGAATTGAAAAATCATTTTTGTGTATATATATATATGTGTGTGTGTGTATATATATATATATATATATAAACCATATATGTATATTTGTTTTGAAATCTTGAAAATAATTATATGCACATATGAATCACCCCAAAACAATTAGAAAAAGTAAAAGAGGGGAACTATGTACTGACATTAAAATCATTTTGTATATATATAAACCATATATATTGTTTTGAAATCTTGAAAATAGTAATAGACACATATGAATCACCCCAAAACATTTGAAAATGTAAAATAGAGGAACTATGTACTCCCAGGTCTGCGTAGATGTCTTGTTCAATCGTGTATGCAAAGCTCAAGTGTTTCCTTATTAGCAGATTGTTATTCGTTAGTGTATATTGTGGCCTAAATGGAAGATCGGATATAATGTGGTTTATTAACCAAACGAGCGAAGGATCTCGTATAATATGGTTTATAAAGCCTTACATTCTGAGTGGAAAGGGTTTCTAGGTGTTTTGACCCGTTACGACTTGTTAAAGTGGTTTACGCTACTTTAACGGGTTGTATGCGTAATTACGGGTTCGGATGGATGAATGAGTCCTATGACGAGTCCGATACGTCAAAACATGTTTAATAATATTGTATGATCAGTTTAGTTGTCAAAAATATTGCTCATATAGATTTAAAACTATTTTACGCATAAAAGGTATTTTTGACCTTTCAAAAGTATTTAAAGTTGACTCGCCATTTGACTAACCAAACGTCATGACCATAAGGTATAACCTCAGATGGCTATTCTCTATATTACTATGGTCATAATGGGCTTGGTCGGATCCTAAGGGTGACCAAATGGGTCGGATGCGAAAGTCAAAGTAGAAGTCAAACTACTCGACTTTCGACTAGGAATGAAACACTAAACTAGAAATGACGAGCTAGACATGTTAAAACATATCTAATAATGTTGTGAAATTGATTTGGTGTCAAAACTAATACCCGAAAACTCATTCGTTGTAAAATGCATTTTTATGCATTTTTTACTTTTATTTCGTAAAAGTTGACTCGTCATTGTTGATTATATCTATAAACATAGGTCAAAATATAGAACCTAATCATGTTTATTCAATCATAACGTAAATATAGATACCAAGTTAGAGACACTTACTTGTGGGAGTGGTCATCTTTGAAGACGATAAGGCCATGATTCCCGTTATGGTACCTTAGGTTGATGGATCACCTTAGAGAAAATTTTAGTATTGGTGTTCTACTAGAGAGTTTTGATCACCACTTATCATCAATATATAAAGATCAATGAATAATGGTCATGAATGGTGATCCGTTATAAAACTCTATGTTTTCTCTATTAATGGTACCTAAAGGGAAATCATAATTGCCCCTTAATACTAATCAATAATTACAATTACTACCATCAAGTTATTGTCGAGGACTAGTTATGTCATATTGGTAATGTTACCAAATGATCCCTAAGGCCACATCAACGGGTTATTTCTAACATTCTCCCACTTGGCCGAGTGATCATTTGTGATAAGTATAAGTAAGTTTGGCCAAGTTAAAACATTAATCAATGTTTCAAATTGAAATTGCAACAGAAAAATACAGTCATTGAGTTACTGTCAACTCAAGACCCCCATTAATCATGTTACAACCCAAAATCAAAACATACGTAAATTTAAGACCAAAATGACTGAGGTAAGCCCTTTGAAATTAATTTGTATAATTCTTGTCTATACGTCATCAGGTGCACATACGTATTTATAGACAAACAAATTAAAACAATTGAGGAAATTTAATAATAACTAATCATTCATATGTACGATATGCTATTATGTAAGGCCTTAAGTAAAACCCGGGTCTTTATTATGAGCTCTTAAAAAGACTTTGGGTGTAGACCTTAGTTATCGGATCCGCAAGCATATCATGAATGTAAATGTATTCGATACAAATAATTAGTTTCCTCTTCTTGTTCATAAACGAACAATAATTTTGTATCGAAGTTTAATGCAGCACCTCTCGAACTGTTACTGTTCGAGGAAATAAGGTAGCTGACTTTTCACAGTAAGTCTTCAATATAGTATTTATATGGAGTTAATAAGTTTATGAGTCTACTGATAAAATTTCAACAACATTTAGTGACAATTGCGTTGTTAATTAACAACATATTATGTCATTTTGATTTAGGTTGTTGTTAACAGTTTCTTATGACTCCTCCATGAGATAAATTTGTCTGCAAACATAAGGATCACCCCAAATTGACTTTTAGGTTCTTTTGAATATTACAAAATCAAGGTAAGAATAATCAACCTCTTCTTTATAGTCTTTCTTGTTTCTTAAAGATATCGTAAGATGCTTCACAATAATCTAGAGTGGTCTAATGTTCATAAATGTGAGCAATATCTAAACGAGTATAGACTTGAACCTTCGTAAGGCTTCTAATTAACGAAGCAATAGGAAGTAATATCATTTATCATTTTATCTTCTAAAGGAGAGCTATATTGTTTGTTACACACGTAAGAGCCCTCTTTAGAGTAAAGCTTATGGGGCGAAACTAATGTCCTGTTAAGTCTACCTCGGTATATTTTGATATCTCTCACGTAAGTGATATTTACGAGATTCATTATATCAAAATATATGTGAGAAATTATTTGACTTGTGTAACATATACTTATCCAAAAAATGCTATCTATATAAGGACAAATTTACATTAGTTACTCCCACTCATTTTGAGGGGTACATAAATCCACTTAATTCTTGATGAAAAATGCATTAAGATTTCATCATATTTTGATGTTTGCCTTAAACCTATACATGGAATTATTTGACTCACAAGGTAAGTGTTATTGACCTTCAATTTAGAACTTTCAGGTTGTTTTATAAACATGTAAGTCTTTGTTTATGGAAAGTTGTTTTAATGTTTATATAATGTAGCTCTAAATGATTATAAGCCACTAGAACAACAATGATCCCCAAAGAAACATTTTGTAAGAAAGGTAAGATGATTCTTAAATAATTCTCTTCTAAGCATAACCTTTAACAATCAATCATACTTTTAGCATCTTAACGTTTGCATTCAGATTTTGTTTAGTGATGAACACCATTAGGTAATTCAACCTAATCCCAAACGTTAAAATCAAATTTGCTAATAACAATTCTAATTCCATTTAGAAAATTGATTGATGCTAATGGATTGATTAGAGGAAGTAGGACCAGTAAACTTTCCAATATCCATTTCAACTTAAGTCAAGGAGGATACATAATCATCAAAGTTAAACCTAGATGACCTCCATAGTTGATTATTGGGTTATATTATGAGTTTTAGTTTTATGGATTAACTCTTGATTAAGTTGCTATCACTTTCAAGATTCTAAGTGTGTAAGAGTTGGTGCAGTATGGTGTGCAAGAGGTGTAATCGGAGTAAAATTTAATAGGTCTCTTCCCCCCGCCTCTTGCACTTCTGGCAAGTCCTGATAAGTACTTTTACTACTCCCACTGACTTAAAAATCTTTAACAATTTAGCATGCTTATGGTCAATATTAAAAGACCAATAAATTCTAATAAAGAAACAAATTAATGAATTTACTTCTTGTAGTTTCTATGTTTGTTGAGGATTACAAGTTTGGCAAGAAATCTGACTGTGCCCACATCTAAGCAACAATGAAACTTTTGTTAAAGTAGAAGTATATTCTTAAAGATAAAAGTTGTGAAGGAGCAGTGTCTTGTACAGGAGGTACAAATTGAGGTAACAACAAGTTTTCACTCCCCTACCTCTTGCAACTCTCGCAAATTGAGATTAAGACATTTAATGCTCCCACTAACCTTTTGAATCTCTAGGAATGCTACAAGATAAGTTTCAATGATGTACGTGCTGTGGGAACATGTCATATATGTTAGACTTGATTTCCTTAATGTCCAGATGTTATAAAAATTTTGAGGGACATAGTTAGAAAGACTCATAGTATATATGAATTAATTTCTTTAATAAATTGATCCATATGAGACATATTAGATACAAGTAAATATTATTTGAAATGATAAATGACTTATGTCTAAATATTCCATTTTGGGATAAATTCCAGTGAAATATAATTTCTGATGGAACTTGATTTATTCCCTTAGCCATTTAAATATTAAGACTTTTAACACACGCTCGTAAGACACTAAAAATGAGATTTGATAATATTTCATCCTTCATTAACCTGGTCCAAATTTCAGATGCAATTTGGTCTTAATGGATGAAGTGTGTAGATCTCATTTCTCTTTTGTTAAATTTTCATTTTCATGATAACAAAAGGTTGTGAAAAGGTGTAGCATCATCTAGTTCTATCTTATAAGGTTTCAATCCAGATTGAAATGACAAATAATATGAGAGTTTAAGGTAAGAGTGACTTTGTTTTAAACATGCAAACCTCACAACTGTCATAATGTAGCTTTTATATTGATACTAAATTCTGAATAATCTACAGAATATATAAGGTATCATAAAGCCCAATTATAAAACAGTTTATTATGGTTCTTATAGTCTTAACATAAAATTTTGCCACTAATTCTCATATTAATTATTTGTTTTTTTATTCCGGTAAGTAAACGTATAGAACTAGACTCAACCCGTCATGTGTTAATTGGAATATTATCATTAGCAGACTCAAATATCATAAATATCTAACTACTTATCTTAGCCAGTTGTCTCATTGAATTATGGATAGTCCATGCTCATGCCTAGTTAATGGCAAAAATTTGAAGTGGGACTTTCCTTTGAAGAAACTTATAGCTGGAAGTAGTACTTGACACTATCTTTGAATCTTAAAAGTATCCTCCTTTTAGGTTTAGTGGTGGTGAGATGAACAACATCTAATTTTCCAATCTCATGCATTCATTTTCCTGTACATATGTTGCTAATCAATACACTCATTTTCCTTTGGTACTCTTGAGTGGTATAATTGATTCTTAAAGCAACTTATGGTATTGGTGGAAAAGTTATATGTAATGCATCAGAAAGGTGTACTGATTTCCATGTGTAAACCTTTAAGTAATGGTTCATGGTATTGTACATCATGATGTATTCACATATACCACTAACTTTATAGTAAGAAACTAGAGTAATGCATGCTTTTTAGAAGTTATTTAGATTCTTCCAAAGAAAACAGATTAGTCTTGAGAAAATTTAGAATCTGGAACAACTCCCATGATAGCAATAATGAAATGAGTTCTTGATTATCATAAAAGATATAATGGTTGACTTACCCACTAGTCATGCTCTAGTTTTCTTCTAAAATACTTTTATCAGAAAAGAGCAGTAGGATTATCATATCTTAAGAAATAATCAACAATCCAACAATAGATAATTTTGTAGAAACTCTCTCGTAAGCAAAACATTTTAGGTTTTGAAAATAGAGTGGATAAAATAGATGAGATACAAACTTAAGAAGAAGCATAGAGTGATTTACATTATGGGGTAATCAAGTAAGGCAGACACAAATTATTATATTGAAGATATAATCTACTATAACACCAAAATAACAGACTAATATAAGGTTCTACCTGAATTTTGGCTTCGCTTTGGCTTTGACCAAAATTCAGACATTAAGAACGTGCATAAATAACAGATTGTCTTGATGTTCTAAATAATTTGGCTTCGCTTTGGCTTTGACCAAAATTTATGCATTATGAACATACATAATAAATAGATTGACTTATTGTTCTACGTGAACTTTGGCTTCGCTTTGGCTTTGACCAAATTTCATGTATTATGAACATAAATAAATAAAACCAACTTAATGTTCTGCCTGAATTTTGGCTTCGCTTTGGCTTTGACCAAAATTCAGCATTATGAACGATATAAATAATAGACCGTCTTTATTGTTCTACATGAACTCTGGCTTCGCTTTGGCTTTGACCAAAATTCACATATTATGAACACACATAAATATAGACTGTCTCAATGTTCTACATGAACTCTGGCTTCGCTTTGGCTTTGACCAAAATTCATGTATTATGAACACACATAAATAATAAAGTAAAGCACATAAATATAACATAACACCTTTGGGCTAGAAATGAAATATTTATGTAAATTAGGCTGATAATTTATTATGTGCATCATCAAACAATTCGTTGTTGGTTTCATTATCCAACAATACACATAATCACATAAAAATGGTATAAATTAAAGTTGGGCCATTCGCAAAATAAGAATCTCACATAAAATTTGCATATAAAGGGCTTTAAGTGTACAAACATTTAGGCACAAAATCAACTATTCAGTTCATGGATTATAGTCTAGAATTTCTATAATCAATTCATTAATTGCAATCATTAAATCCAAACATTAATTCATGAGGACTTTGTAACCGATTAATTCAAGAATGCATGAATACATAATCAAGTGCATTGAAAAATTATTAATTTTAAGTTCATCCTCATTGCAAAAGATTTTAAATTGCATTACTATTCATTAATTGCAATCATTAAATTCAAACAATGATTCATGAGAACTTTGTAACCGATTGCAAAATCATGTATTATAAATTCATCCATTAATCATCATAATAAATTCTAAATAGCATTCACAAATTGTATTAAATACAACTCTAAAATATTCATGAATACATAATCAAATTTGTAACTGATGGAACCTATACTTGAAATAAAATATTCATGAATGGATAAATTGATAGAAAGAATTCAGCAAACTAGATTGTTCCATCCAAGTTTACCAAACATAATATTAAAATAATTTCTTATGAGCAAGGCTTTAAATTGTAAGTACAATTTATGGAAAAACTTGGTTAAATATCACCGCAAACAAAAATTAATTTACGATGATGTCAAAATTATTTGCTAAAAAAAAAACAATTTGAATTGATTATCATATTAAAATGTTTTCAGTTGATTTTTTTTTACGACTAAGGAACTCAACTCCATCATCAACAGCGAATCATCAATATCGTATTTCATGATCGAATTTGATATAATCAACATTGCTCTGATACCACATGTTGATTATATCTATAAACATAGGTCAAAATATAGAACCTAATCATGTTTATTCAATCATAACGTAAATATAGATACCAAGTTAGAGACACTTACTTGTGGGAGTGGTCATCTTTGAAGACGATAAGGCCATGATTCCCGTTATGGTACCTTAGGTTGATGGATCACCTTAGAGAAAATTTTAGTATTGGTGTTCTACTAGAGAGTTTTGATCACCACTTATCATCAATATATAAAGATCAATGAATAATGGTCATGAATGGTGATCCGTTATAAAACTCTATGTTTTCTCTATTAATGGTACCTAAAGGGAAATCATAATTGCCCCTTAATACTAATCAATAATTACAATTACTACCATCAAGTTATTGTCGAGGACTAGTTATGTCATATTGGTAATGTTACCAAATGATCCCTAAGGCCACATCAACGGGTTATTTCTAACAGTCATTTCACCTACTATACGTGATGATCAGAGGATGTAATCACAAGGTATTAACACCTTCATTATTACGATCTCGTAGCAAAGTTCATTTTAAACTTTGAGTGACCAAAAAGGTCAGAACCAAAAGTCAAAGCAAAAGTCAATTTGCTTGACTTTTGGCTCATAAGTTGCTAGAAGAAACGAAATAGACTAGGAGAAACACTTAGCTACTGATTTGAAGTTGCATTATGATCATATTAATGTATAGGATAGCCCTCAGAGGTTATACTTTTTGATCATAATCAGTTGTTGGGTTTTTATACAAGTTCATGTATTATGCCTTAATGTTGACCAAAATGCCCTTATGAGCATAAAATGGTTTTAAAATGCAATGTACATATAATTTGCTTAACCTACTGATATGGTAATGTATAAATAATATTTTGGCATAATGAACTTGTTTATGACTCGTCCGATCACCCGATATCGCCTATGTGCGTATGGTTGATTTATGTAACTTAGTTTACGTAAGTTAACCGAATTGGGTCAAACTCCTTCAAATTCTTATAAATTCTAGAATATATATTTGTTTACCCATATTATACAAGTCTTAGTACTTGTGAGGGTTTAAACTACATTCTATCCGGTCACCGCTTTATCTAGCATACCGTACCATTTTCTTTATATATTAGTTAACCGGTCCAAGTCTATGATTTGAATAGGACCTGTTAACATTCTAATTGGTTGTTATACCATTCATTCTAGACTAGTGCATCCAACAAATTGCAAACCTTGCTAGTTATTTTGTTTGAACGGTTGTTCTTATATATATCTTGGATTGTAAGATTTAAGTGTGACAACTGTCAAAAATCCAGGTATCCGTACAACTATTAAACCATGATTAGTGCTTAATGACTGTGCTGAATTGCAATTAACTGCTAACTGATTATTACCATATACATACATGTGCTTCACATATTGCTAAATGTTATGACATGATTGCATGAGAGCTTTATTGACTCAAATGATGCACGAAACATAGATAGCACAGTTATCTGATAAATCAGGAAAATGCTGACAGAACTCAGCACATAGATAGACAGTGCATTGAGACACATAATGAGCCAGAAACCAGGTACCACACTAGTATAGTGTGTAGGAAAGTAAGGATCACAAAATTGCCTTTCTAGTGATAGTTTAAGTGCCGGAAAGTGACTAAAACTCACCCAAAAGTGCTGAATTTAGCAAAATTCAGCATTTAAACAATCTAATATTATGCAGAAATATGGTTAAATGGTTCTGAATGCTTTCCTAAGTGTCGGGAATCAAAAGTGTCACAAAAGGTAACATAAAGCACACTAAACTGCATAGTTTAGCACCTTAACGAACCGGTAACCAACCGAACAACTGGACACTACCCGAAACATCAAATTTACACTAGAAACACTGTTTTAACAGTACCAAGCTAGTTATGGTCTCCGAACATCAGAACACATCATAAATATCTAGTAACTAGAATAACTAACTAGATACTTATAATTTAACCTTAAACTAACTTAGTTCAAGCCTATGCTACTACTCCCCCCCCCCACACCTATTTATGGCCCCAACATGGCCCCCACAAGATGATTTGTTTTATTTTTAAATAGTTCTTGTTTATGCTTTAAATGACACAATATCCATAAGTTAAAATGTTTAAATTTTCGATAAGAGAACATGTAAGATCATAACATCATTTCACACACACTTGAAACACACACCATTCTCTCCTCTCTTCTCCTTGCTATCGGCCGAACCAAGCACCACCATCATCATCATTTTTCAACCAAGTTACAACCATTCCAAGTATATACAAAGGTGTTAGAGGTCATACAAGGAAGCTAGGAGCTTACGGAAGTGCAAGGACCTTCTCTATTTGCTTTTACCCACTTGATTTCTCCACTTGATCATCCCTAGCATTGTGCTAGTGGTAAGAACCTTGATCTTGCTAGTTTACTTCCATTTTAAGTGGTTAAAAGAAGAGTCATAATGTTAAAAATGAAGAACACTAAGAATCATGAGAAGTAAACTTGAACATAAGCATGATTAATGAAGAAACTAAGTTGTTTATGTGATGATTTGCTTGTTGAATGTTGTTTGTTCATGTATATGATGCAGATCATCATATGATCTTGCTAGATCATGATTAAAAACATAATCTAGCAAGATGAGAGAATAGAAATGTTGTAGGATGATAGATCATCCGCACATGAAGCATGAACTTGAATGAACAAGTGGTTTTCTTGAAAAATAATGATCAAAGTGAGTAGTAACACTTGTAGATCTAAAGATTTATGGGTGATTTCTAAAGAAACCAAGTTAAAAATATAAGTTTTACTAAATCTTGGTTCTTACATAAACAAACCTTATTTTTAGTGGATAAACAAGTGTAGAAACACTTGTGTAACAAGAAAATTTCATAAAGAAACATTTTTAGAAATGATGATCACAAGTTGTAAAGATCCATAGTCTTTAAAAATGAAGTTTTTAAAGAACTAATCACACTTTAAAAGATATCAAGGCTTACTAATGACACTAGTAAGTTACTACAAATTTTTACGAATATTCAAGTTCATGAAGTGGTAGATTATACTTGTTTTGGCAAAGTTGGTAAGTGTAAGTTGATTATTGTTGAATGATGATTGATTGTGTTGATTTTTAGAAAAGAAAATGATATGCTTGAAAGCATGGAAACCTCCATTTTTAGGGGAAACTATGGCAAAATTTTCTAAAAATCTAAACACTTAGAAAAATATTTATTAACATACACTTACAAGTGTATTTTAAACCATGAATTTTTACATAAACTTTGCCATAATTTTTGGTTACAAAAATGTAAATATTGGAGGTTGGTTTTCATAAATAAAAATGACTAAATATATATTTAGGAGAATATATATTTAGAAGTCACCATGTGTGTGATTATTTGTATACTTTGTGTATTAGTTATATTATTTTAGGACTTGAGATAAGATAACTTATTAAAATACCAAAAATTACCATCCAAAATATTACCAAAATTCCAGGGAATAAATATACATATTATACCCCAAAAATATTGGTGAAACCGAACCACGGAATAAGACTTACAAAGTATTCCGGAAAATTTATTCACAAAGTATATTTTGGTAAATAATATTTTGGACACCAAGGAAATGAAAATATGATGTTCACAATTACTACAAGAATATATCATATTTTGACAAGGAAAAATATACTATTCTTGGCAAGAATGAATATATATTTTTCTTGAAATTTTTAGAAGATATATAATTTTTAAGAAGTATATATTTTCTTACACAAACAAGAAATACAATATTTTTGAAGTGAAAGATATATTTTCTCAAATAAATATAAAATATATCATTTTTGGAGAAAGATGAGTTTATATATATATTCTAAGTTAGACATGAAAATATATTATTTTTGGAACTTATGAGAAAATACCAAAAATTTTTGCCAAAGAAAAATTATAAATAATTTTTCTAAGTAATATTTATTGAAATATATATTTTGGAAATATATATCGGTGAACTTTTATTAAAGATAATATTCCAAAAAAATTAATACGAAATTAAGTATAAAGAATACTTAATGAATACAATAAAAATACGTATTTTCATATGTATAAATACACGCCAGAATACGACCCTAATACATGGCAAAAATATACAAGTGAAAGATACCCCCATCCTTGGGAAGGAAATACAAGTATAAATACTTGGAAAATATTAAGTTAAAATAATTGTTTTAACAATTATTCCAAAATTTAATAAATATAATTTAAGTTAAAATATTTAATATTTTAACAAATAATTATAACATGGAATAATAATGAAGACACAAGAAAGTAACTCAAAGACACTAATCCATATTAAGTCAAGGCACGACCCGCTCGTCTAATAGATCATAGTACGTTGTAGGTAGTCGTGTTTTATCCGAAGAAGCTTGAGTTACGATGATTGAAGACGCAAGACTGTGAGTTCATGTCCCCCTTTTCTTTAAACTGTTTTGTTTTATAACTTCGGGGGTGAAGTACATGTTACAAAATGATTACAAACAATTACAATTGGTATGGTTAGCTTTGGAAAGTACAGTAGATCATGTGAATGGGTAGGCGCACTCCTAAGACCATTAATCCTTGTGTTAGGACCAAGGGGCATGAGTGATAGATCTATTTGGGTGTAGCGAGCCCACACCCAAGTGGACTAGGGTTTGGCCCATGAGGTGACTATGTCTTACAGCCGGAGGCCCGGTACAAAATCTGCTAGGTTTGAGCCTTCCTACGCCGTTACACGTATGTTAATGGCCTTGCAAACCATTAATTGATCTGTTTCCTTGTTTTGCTTTCCTACTGGGATTTACAAACATACATACATACAATGTTTTCAAGGTTTTATTTATACACACAAATAAACACATGAACTCGCTCAACTTTTGTTGATGTTTTCAAAATACATGTATTTCAGGGAATTAAGAATGTGGATCTGGCGGGCGTTCGGAGGTTACAAGTGTTGTTAAGAATAAAAGATGTCATCCATGGTCTTGAGGTTTGGTTTGGGTGTCCTATCCTGGAAAAGACACCACTTCCAAATCTTGGTTTTATTTAAAGTCTTTTGACGAGTCCTTAGTGAACTCTAAACAATTCGTATGGTTTGTAAAACTTAAATTTGAAGTCTATGTTTCAAACAATGATGTTGTGATGTTTTTAAACTTATCTAACGGATGACAATCTATGGTTTTTATCATATAGTGTTGTTATGATTGAATGCAATGATATAAAGCAAGTCAAACATAATCACGCTTTCGCAAAAGTCAGGGTGTGACATTAAGCCAGGTAAATACTCTTAACCTATTGTCCCTATACGGGCTTGAGATACGGTAAATTATTACTGCTTGGTCGTGTATGGGATCAACGACGGATTGTGTCTAAAAATCCACATAACCCGTTTTAATTCGTTTTGCTTGATAACTTAAACATTGGGGGGTAGTGCGACCGTGTCCTGGATATGCTTGACCCATTTAATTGCAAATGGCCACGACTTAAGCACGAGGTGTAGGCATACACCCGACAGATGCTAGTGCTATCATAAAATATTTTTCTTACCCATATTTGTGACATCTGTGCTTGTGTAATCATTGTATAACTCAAACAGTTCAATTATCAATAAAACATTGTGTTTTGATCCAAATATCTGTTTATTTATGTTTGAAAATTTTGCACGATTATGATTTTTGTTCGATTTCAAACTCTTAAACGCTTTCTGGGAAGTTATACGCAAAATGATGCGTAAACATAATCAGTTTAACGCGGCATACACTCCGAAATAGTAACATAAGCTTAACATACCTTAAATAACCTTTACATAACTTAGAAATAAGTTTTGAAGGGTTTGGTATGGCAAAAACAAGTTTATTCGATCACAGGGACTATTTATTCAATACAGAGAACCGACACCGCACCTGATGACACTCATTCTGGGCCTTCAATTGCCCCCGAGTCCATTCCTATCATTGATCCTCAACCTGATCCACAAACAAAAGATGCATCAAAAACAACAAACCTAGAGGACCCAGATTTATATGATTTCAACTTTGATTTTGAAGCCACCCCCTCACAGCCAGGCAGTTCTAGTGGTGGCGTTCGATTTGAAGCAGGAAACTCAAGTGGGGGAGGCAATACTGAGCATGATGAAGTAGCTTTTTGTTATGCGACTGAGAAACGTCAGATCGTTGAAAGTGAAAGTGACAGTGATGAAGATGAATATGTTAAAAGATTGAAAAGGTGTGTGATCGTATTGGAACAAGATGCAGAGCTGAAGAATGCTCAGATCATTTCTCTCCAACAAGACGTTGACCTGAAAGAAGCCCAGATCTTGTTACTACAAGCACAACTCTCCAACAGAGATCTCACCATAGATCAATTGCAAGGTGATGTAGGGATGTTAATGTCTACTGTTTATGATCTGAAGGCAAAGCTGGAAAAGAAATTTGGGAATGAGTTTGTGGATAAAGAGGATGAACAGTTTTATGTTGGAAGAACTGTACAAACTCCTGAGCAGTGAGCAGCAGCTCATGCAGCAGATGAAGCTGAACGTGCAGCTGCATTAGAAGCTTATCTAGCTGCTAAGCCAAAGAAAAGGAGCAACAAGTCGAAGAAAAGGCAAGAGCAAAAAGAGAAAGAGAAGCAGAGCAAGAAGCAATTGTTGGTGATGAAGAATCAGGATGTGAATCCTCTCGATGAAAACTTTCAGCTAAAGGATCCCACGAAAAGGCCTGACAGACTTGTGATGGAATTAGGATCTTCTCACTACGATGATGTTGGAAACAAATCAGAGGTCGCATGCTGGAGGTATGTCAGGTGTGATGCAACTACTGATCTAATAAACCTAGGGGGAGATTGTTGGGGCCTTAAAGGTTTATGGATAAGTAGTTTAGTAGATTAGTAGGAGTTTGGGGTTAATGGTTGTAAATGGGCTTTTGGGTAGATTGGGCCTAGGGTTTAGGGAGCATCCTCCCTAATCCCTTTCTATAAATAGTAGCTTATGTCATAGGTGCATGGTTGGTGGTTTTGGTAGATCTTGTATTAGACAATCATTGTATGCAAGTTTGAAGCTTTTGAATACATAATCATCCTTCTTTCATCTCTTTGTTTCTTTGCAACTTGTTAATGTGATTCCGCCACCTTACGAGTTGTGCGATATCATTGTGATCTCGGTTTCGGGATTTACACGTGTATCGTATAGAAAGCAAGACCAAGTATCAAACCTAGGGACTCTAATTAGCAAAATCTAATACTTAACCTAAACCGAATTACTAGCCTAAATTTGATTTGGATTTTGATTGATTTTTAATTAACTAAGAACATAGTATATATTAGGATGAATCTAAGACAACAAATCAAGCAAATAACTATGAGAATTTGACCAGTGATGATGAGCAAATCACCTTGGCAAGAATCTCTAATGACATGCAATGACCTTCAAGTTTGACAAATGACCAAGTTCTAATTTTGGACCGCCTTACCTCTTGTTAAAGAGGATGAATCTCTATAACACAAGGATGAGGCATTTGAAATGTTCAAAGACTTCTAGAGTGAAGTAGAAAATCAACTCAAGAAAACAATCAAAGTCCTTCGCACCGATAGAGGAGATGAATACCTAAGTGGTGCTTTTCAAGATCATCTTAGGAGTTGTGGAATTATCTCACAACTTACTCCACCTGGAACACCACAACACAATGGTGTGTCCGAAAGGAGAAATCATACTCTATTAGATATGGTTCGATCTATGATGGCTAGAAGCACATTACCTCTATCATTTTGGGGTTACGCTTTGCTCTCCGCAGTTCGTATACTAAATATGGCCCCAACCAAGAAAGTGGAAAAGACACCTTTTGAAATATGGTATGGAAAGCCTCCATTATTATCATTCTTAAGGGTGTGGGGTTGTGAAGCTTATGTTTAGCAATATATCCCAAATAAATTGGAAGTCCGATCTACTAAGTATATCTTTGTAGGATATCCTAAAGATGATATAGGATATTATTTCTACAATCCAACCGAGGAAAAGGTATTTGTTGCTCGAAAGGGTAAGTTCTTAGAAGCTAAGTTCCTTATGGAAGGAACTAGTTATAGAACAGTGGAACTTGAGGAGGATCAAGAACCACAAGACGATACACGTTTGGTTGATACTAGCGCTCAACAAGAGATTGTTGAAAACGATCAAGAGGTTGATCAGTACATACAAAATATTTGTAGATCTGGTAGAATTAGTAGTCCACCTGAAAGATATGGATTTTTCATGGATGAATGCTACGTGGTAGATTCAGATGAACCAACCACATACCATGATGCAATTGTCAAAATCCGATTGTGACAAATGGCTTGAAGCCATGAACATAGAGATGCAATCCATGTATGACAACCAAGTTTGGGAATTGGTTGTGCCACCTCTTAACTCCAAGGTAGTTGGAAGTAAGTGGGTTTTCAAGAAGAAAACCGATATGCATGGTAACTTGGATACTTATAAAGCAAGACTTGTAGCAAAAGGTTTCACTCAAACTCAAGGGATTGATTATGATGAGACATTCTCGCCCGTCGCGATGCTAAAGTCAATCAGGATATTATTTGCCATAGTTGCATATTATGACTATGAGATCTGGCAATTGGGTGTTGAAACGGCTTTTCTAAATGGATATCTTGATGAAGATGTCTATATGGTTCAGCCTGAAGGTTTTGTCGATCCAAAATATCCTGATAAAGTATGCAAGTTAAAGAAATCAATCTATGGATTGAAACAAGCATCTAGAAGTGGGAATCACCGTTTTGATGAGGAAATTAAGAATTTTGGATTCATCAAGAACGGCGATGAAGCTTGTGTGTGTAAAAAGGCTAGTGGGAGCATCATCACTTTCTTAGTACTGTATGTCTATGACATTCTACTATTTGGAAATGACATTCCAACCATGGAAGGTGTAAAAACCTGGCTTGGAAGTTGTTTTTCTATTAAGGATCTTGGTGAAGTCACCTACATTCTGGGAATAAAGATCTATAGGGATAGATCAAGGCATAGGTTTAAACCAAAGTGCATACATTGACAAAGTCTTGAATAGGTTCCAAATGGAGAACTCTAAAAGAGGTTTTGTACCTATTCAAAAGGGGACAATATTGAATACATCTCAATGTCCAAGCTCAAAGGATGAGCAAGAGAAAATGAAAGGAATCCCATATGCGTCTGCTATAGGATCCATCATGTATGCAATGATATGTACTAAACCGGACGTGTCATGTGCCTTGAGCATGACAAGTAGATACCAGCAAAATCCAGGTAACAGTCATTGGATGGCTGTTAAAGGCATATTAAAATACCTTAGAAGGACTAGGATATTTTTCTAATATATGGATTTGGTGAGGAGGAACTCGTTGTAAAGGGTTACACGGACGCGAGTTTCCAAACCGATCGAAGTGATTATCTATCGCAATCGGGGTATGTCTTCATTTTAAATGGAGGAGCAGTCTATTGGAAGAGCTCAAAACAAGATGTGGTAGCATTGTCCACTACAGAATCAGAATACATCGCCGCTTCATTGGCAGCCCAAGAAGCTGCATGGTTGAAGAAATTCATTACCAACCTAGGGGTGGTCCCTACCATTCAAGACCCCCTAGAGATCTTTTGTGATAACGAGGGTGCGATTGATCAAATCAAGGAACCTCGTACACACCAAAAGACTAGACATATCAAGCGGAGATTCAACTACATAAGGGATGAAGTTGAAAAGGGAAAGATATGTATCCGCCAAGTTCACACCGATCAAAACATTGCGGATCCACTCACAAAGCTCCTTGACCGGGCAAAACATGAGGGTCATACATGTTCCTTAGGACTTAGATATTCTAGTGATTGGATTTGATCTATTTTGTATTTGGATATTGGAACAATTATAATTTTAACTCCTTCTATGGTATTTTGAGTTACGTTCCATTTTAGCATGTTTATATCCATGAATAAATTAATTATTCTAAATGTCCGTAGTGTTTTGGTCAAAAATTACCGAAGCAATTAAGTGATCAAATTAGTTAAGTGAGGTAGTGTGCTAAAAAATGTGTTGAAAATATGTTGGTTAAGTTGTTTAGAAAAACAGTGTTCAGGATACGGCTTAGGATATTGAGCTGTATCTACGATCAAACAATGAGCAAAAAGTAAAGGGGTTGACACGAGATGTACGAGGAAAGCCCTTGATCAATCTAGATCGCCGGCATAAAACCTCGGGAGCTGACAATCGCAGCTGCCTAGTTCTTCTTATTGCTTCAAACTTCAGGATACAGTGCAGGATGTAGAGCGAATCAACTAGGTGTTACAATGTGATTTAAATACAAGTGTTTGTGTGTAGTGTTTGCAGAGAGCTAGAGAGAAAGTGTTTGAAAATGTGAAAGTTCCGTGCCTTAATCTGATCCGCCCCCATCTATTTATAGTAAAACAAATATAACAAACTATCCTAATTAACCGGGATCCAGCGAATATTCTTCACTCGAACGTTGTAGACCTAGTCTTTCGGGTTCAACGTCTCTCCCACAACAAACATGCCCGAGTCTTGAGGAGATGAAGTCCATCTGACCGTTAGCAAACCCCAGCCTTTAACCTGCACGTGGTTAATTCAATCAACCTTAGGATATCGCCCAGGATGTTAGCAATATCCCCGTCCAGTATCCTGGTCACAAATAAACAATTAGAAGCAGGATATTGATCAAGATATGTACGCTCAGAAAATGACCCATAACACGTAGTCGATCATACTTGTGGGAACAAATATGAATGTAAGACTATTATGCACTTGGATTGGTAGATATTCATTAGATATGAATATAGAGCAAAGTGTTGCTGCCAAGGTTCATAAATATTAGTGGGATACAAATATTGGACTGACTCGCTCTCAAATGTTACTGCATGGAATCATTTGTGATTGATCATAAGTAAATTTGAGTAAAGGAGAATATCATAGTATCCTCTGACCTGAGATAAATATTGGGTCTTGATATTCACCAAATATTATGCCTTGACTTATTTCTTCGCTGTTAGTAATATGACAGTACATATGGCTAAGCTCAGGTGTGGTACAAGGTGATTGTGCGAGACGTATGTAGTCAAGAAGGGATTTGTTCCTCTTATTCGTTGAGAGTAAGATGTCTAAGGCCTGCTAAAGTTAAATCAACAGAGAGTGATCACTCTATGTGTTTGGATTTGACATGACATCTGTAACGAAGGGATAAATGATAGATTCACCTAAATCACGTTCAAGTAAGGGACTTGAAAGGGATGATGTTATTGAATGGCACATATAGTCATACGTATTAGGGGTAGTAAACCGTTCTTAGGCGTCATTTACTACTTGCATCAATCTTCTATGTATCTTGTGCAAGTGGGAGATTGTTGGATTCTATATGCCCAAGACACATATTAAATTGATGTGGCTAGTACGTTATGATCTAAGTCGAGTCATACCCAATAACAACCTAGACAAACATGTATAATATTTATTTATGATACGATCAAACTGTGATAACTGTCAAATTTGCATGCATCTGTATAATTATTAAATAATGATTAGTGCTTAATGATTGAGCTAAATTACAATTAATTATTTGAGTTGCTTTCTGATTAGTACCATATACATACAAACTTTGTTGATTCGAATGATGCACGAAGCACCGACAGCACAGTTATCAGACAAATCAGAAAAATGCTGATAGAGTTCAGTACGTAGACAGAAAATGTGTTGAGACACAGAATGGGCCAGAAACCAAGTATTACACTAGTATAGTGTGTAGGAAAGTAAGGATCACAAAACTGCCTTCCTAGAGATAGTTTAAGTGCTGGAAAAAGCCTAAAACTCACTTAAACTGCAGAATTCTGTAGAAAATCAACAAATTCAGCATTTAAACACATTTAGATCATGCAGAAATATGGTTAAATGGTCCTGAATGCTTTCCTAAGTGTTGGGAATCAAAACTATCATAAAAGAGTACATAAAGCATACTAAACTGCAAAGTTTAGCACCTCAACGAACCGGTAACCAACCGACCAACCGGACACTACCCGAAACACCAAATTTTCAATAGAAACACTATTTTAACATTACCAAGCTAGTTATGGTCTCCGAACATCATAACACACTATATAAATATCTAATAACTAAATCCCTAACTATATACTTGAACTCTAACTAAGTAACTAACTACTGGTTAAACCCTAGCGTATACCCCCCCCACCTATGGGATGGCCCAACATGGCCCCCACATTGTGATTTTCTTTTATTAAGATATTATATTAGATATTGTTCCCTTTTTTTAAGCATAAGAACGAAAGGTAATTGTGAATGGATGGATTATAAGATAGACCTTAAGCTCATAACTTTCATTTTCATCACAAACACTTCAACACCATTTCTTTCTCTTCTCCCCCTCTTGGCTTCAGCCATAACCAACACCACCATCATCACCATCATTCAATCATCCTCCATACATTCCAAGCATATACAAGGGTGTTAGAAGGTGCATAAGGAAGCTAGGAGCTTTCGGAAGCTCAAAGACCTTCTCTATTTGCTTTTATCCTCTTCTTTTCTTCTCTTGATCATCCCTAGCCTTGAGCTAGTGGTAAGAACACTAATCTCTTCATTTTACATCTTATCTAAGTGGTTAAAAGATGATACATAATGTTAATCTTGAAGAACACTAAGAATCAAGAGAATGAAACTTGAACATAAGCTTAAATCATGAAGAAATCATGTTGTTTATGTGTTGATTTACTTGTTGATTGTTGATTTCTTATGTAATGATGTAGATCATCATATGATCTTGCTAGATCATGATTAAAAACATAATCTACCAAGATGAGAGGATGGAAATGTTAAAGACTAATAGATCATCCTCATGAAAGACATGAACTTGAAAGAATATAATGTTTTCTTGTAAAAAGATGACTAAAATGAGATGTAAGTCTTGTAGATCTAAAATTTCATGGATGATTTTTCAAGAAACCAAGAAAAAAATACAAGTTTTACTTAATCTTGGTTCTTAAACAAATAAACCTCATTTTTGGTGATTAATAAAGTGTAGAAGCACATATGTGACAAGAAAAATCCATGAAGAAACATTTTTAGAAAGTGTGATTATAAGTTGTGAAAAAATAACTTCTTTAAAAATGATGTTTTTAAAGAATCAACCACACTTTAAAGGGTAACAAGACTTACTAAACACACTAGTAAGTTACTACAAATTTTTATAAATTTTTAAGTTCATGAAGCGGTAGTTTATACTTGTTTTTGGCAAAATTGGTAAGTATAGATTGTTTATTGTTGATTGTTGATTGGTTGTGTTGATTTACAAAAGAAAATGATATACCTTCAAGGTATGGAAACCTCCATTTTTAGGGTAAACTATGACAAAAATTTTCTAAAAATTAAACACTTAGAAAAAAATATTTCTAAACAAATATTTACAAGAATATTTCAAACCATGGATTTTCACATAAAGTTTGCCATAAATTTTATTACAAAATTTATAAATATTGGAGGTTGGTTTTATAAATAAAAGTGACTAGATATGTATTTAGAAAAAAAAATATATATTTAGTTGTCACGAAGTGTGTGATTATTTGTATATTATGTATATTAGTTATATTATTTTAGGACTTGAAATAATATAACTCATCAAAATACCAAAAATTACAATCCAAAATATTACCAAAATTTCCAAGGAATAAATATACAAAAAATACACAAAATAATGGTGAAACTGAACAAAGGAATATAACTTACAAAATATTCCGGAAATTTATTCACAAGTATATTTTTGGTAAATAATATTTTGGACACCAAGGAAACAAAAATATAATTTTTACAATTATTACAAGATTATATCATATTTTTTGCAAGAAGAAAATATATTATTTTTGGCAAATAAAAATATATATATTTTTCTTGGAATTATTAGAAGATGTATTATTTTTGGAAGAAATATATATTTTCTCAAACAAACATGAAATATATTATTTTTGGAGAAAAATAAGTTTATATATATTTTCCAAGTTAGACTTGAAAATATATTATTTTGAGACTTGTATGAAATTTATAAATATTTTTGCCAAGGGAAAAATTATAAATAATTTTTCTAGGTGATATTCCTTAAAATATATATTTTGGAAATATATATATATCCATGTATTTTTTCTAGAAATATTATTCTGGAAAATTAATACAAAATTTAGTATAAGAATAGTTAACAATTACAAGAAAATACGTATTTTTATACGTATAAATACACTCCGGAATACGACCCCAATACATGGCAAAAATATACAAGTATAAGGATACGGATACGAATACAAATACACCCATCCTTGGGAAGGAAATACATGTATAAATACTTGAAAGGTATATAGTTAAAATATATTGATTTAACCATTATTCCAAAATTTAATAAATATAATTTAAGTTAAAATATTTATTATTTTAACAAATAATTATATAACTTGGAATAATATTGAAGACGTGAAGAAACGTAACTCAAAGACACTAAATAATACTAAGTCAAGGCACGACTCGCTCGTCTAATAGACCATAGTACGTTGTAGGTAGTCGTGTATACCAGGAGAAGATTTGAGTTACAGTTGATTTCGAAGGACGCAAAGCTATGAGTTCATGTCCCCCTTTTCTTTTAACTGTTTTCGATTTTATAACTTTGGGGGTGAAGTACATGTTACAAACTATTTACAAACGTTTATATGTGGTATGGTTAGCTAAGGAAGGGTACTGCTAGATCATGTGAGTGGTGGGTATGACACTTAAGACCATTAATCCTCGTTGTAGGACCGAGGGACATGAGTGATAGATCTATTTGGATGTAGCGAGCCCACACCCATGTGGATCGGGGTTTGGCCCATGAGGTGACTATGTCCACAAACTGAAGCCGTGGCAAAATCCGCTAGGTTTGAGCCTTCCTGCATCACATCACACATATTAATGGCCTTGCAGACCATTAATGATATGTTTTTCCTTGTTTCTTTCATACCAGGGTTTGCGAATACATACTTACTTATAATGATTACAAAGTTTACTCGAGCTCACACACTAAACACATGAACTTGCTCAACTTTTGTTGATGTTTTCAAACTACATGTATTTCAGGAAACTAAGTATGGATCTGGCGGGCGTTGAAGGTTTCAAGTGTTGTTAGAAATAAAAGATGTCATCCGATGTCGAGTGGTTTGGGTGTGTATCCTATCCTGGATAGGATACATATTTCAAAGCCTAGTTTTCATTAGTGTCCTTTGAAAAGTCCTTATGGAACTTAAAACCTGTTGGTGTTGTATTCTGAATACGAAGTCTGTGTTTTTGGGGATTAAAACAATGTTGTTGTAATGTTTTAAAACTTGATCAATGGATGAACATCTTGGTTTTATCATATAGTTGTTTTTAATGGTTGAATGCAATGATATTAAGCAAGTCACACATAATCACTCTTCCGCAAAAGTCAGGGTGTGACAGTTTGGTATCAGAGCTTCGATTGTAGCGAACTAGGATTCCTTCTCGAGTCTAGACTACAATCCTTAGGGCTCTCACGAAAATATTTTTACAACATGTTTTCATTGCATATACGAAACACCCAGATCCAGGGAAACAAACATTTTTACAAATGGAAAGACACGAAACACGATTGCAAGGTTTACTTTTGTGGTTTAGTCTGGGAGATTTGGTTGTCTAGTCTGGGAGACTAGGTGGTTTAGTCTTGGAGACTAGGAAGGATAGAAAGGTTTCATGAGGAATAACAAGGATACATGACTTCATGATACATTGTCTTTGATTGCATGCTAAGTAGTATTGGATGATATATGTGCATATGTCATGATTGTTATGTTATAGGCACTATGTCTTCATTCGAGAGCGGATTGCCCGACACTGAGGACCCTATGGCTATTGCCTCTGATGATGAGATTGCACCAGAGCCTGAGATACTTACATCCGATACTGGGAGCGACCCAGATATGCTATCAGACGACGATGACGACCTTCAGCCATTCGCCTCGCCTGACTTTGGAGATGATTTACCGACTGCTGATGGCGTTCCAGACGAGGATCCTTTTGTTGTTCCCATTCCAGTCCATGATCATCTCATCATTGGTCATCCCGATGGTGAACATGTTGTGGCTCTGATCCTCGATCTTGTTCTTCTTGTGGCTATTCCGCCCAAGGATTGGCCTTTTGACGATCTGTTTGATGATGATGTTGATCTGTTTGTTGATGGTCCTCCTGATGATGCCCATGGTGATGGAGAGCTAGATGAGGACGTTGTTGCTATTCCACTTCTTGAGATTCCCGTTATTGAGATTTCCTCTGACTCTAGTTTACACTATGTCTCAGATTCCTTTGAGTCTGTGACGTCTTCAGCCTTGTAGGCAGTTGGATTACGACGTTATGCTACTAATTCTGATGATGACACAACTATGTCAGCTACACCATCACCTCCACATTGACCCCGAGCCTGGTCTTGAGCCAGATTTTGTTCCTGTTGATCAGCCTAATGATGCACCTGCTGATCCTTAGCCTTTACCTGATCATGACCCTGTACCTTTTGGTTTACCAGACATTGCACCCCTTATACCTGACCCAGTTCCTGCACCTGTTGACCCTCCTTTTGTTGAGCCATTCATTCCTCCACCCGCACCTGCTGATGTTGCTCCTTTTCCCCCTATGGAGTCCGATGTCCATCGCATTGATTTACCTATCGTTTTCCTATAGGACATTCCTGCACCCCGTCCAGGGGAAGGTACTTCTGGTCAGCACCCGTGTGACGATCCTTTTGTTTCAGCTGTAACATCCGTCAAAAACCGTGTCTCAGAAATCCGACCCGGATTGCAAAAATCGGACTCTTTTCGATTAAAAAAATAGAATTCTCGATAATATTTATTATGTTCAACAATATATTATTTAATTAATTGTCGGATAAAAACTAGAATAAAGACAGAGTTTATAAACGAAACTCAGTTCGATCGATTAGAAATTTATGAGTAAAAAAAAGGTAGTCAAAACAAGTTTAAAACTTAAAAGGGTTAAATTGTCTAAACTTCAAAGTTAAAAGTTTAGAGTTGTTTTTGTAATTATTAGAAACTATATATTGCAAAACAAGTTAACTAACTAGATTATTAAACCTAGTTAAGTATGTCTTAATTTTATAATGATAATCAACAAGGTTAAGTTAGTTAGTTAGCATTATAAGAGAAATTAGTCAACTAAGTTAGTTCTATTCGGTTAACTCAGTTAGTAAAAGAACAGGGGTTAAGTGCAACTTGGAAAAAAAAAAAAGACAAAACTGCAAGGGACAGGATTCGAATGTAGTACCCATGGTTCAGAAGATAACCACATGACCAACGGAATTATAACTCATTTTGTGATATTCTAAGATCTGTTTAAAATAAATGCACAAACTGACGCAATCATCTTCTTCCCCTTTTAAACCTGAAACGCGACTTGGGTTCGATCCAACCAAAACCCGATCCAATTTCAGTCTTTTCTTGATCGTTTAAACCCGTTCAACTTGCATATGATTCGTAATTATAACTAGGGTGATTCCATGCCATCAAAACGATTCATATCACCACATAAATGACCCTTTATGATCGAAATTAAATCACCATTAAAAACCTCTTTATCACTTTCAAGAACATATTTGGGTTATCTTTTATTCCGCAAATTACCGAACAAGGCCTATACCACTTGAAGATCTGATCAAACCATGCAAAATCCCATTGGAATTTCTTCATTTCATCCACTATATCTCGCGAATTTGATCGAAGAACATTCTAGGGCTTGTAACTTGTGCGGACGATATCTCCTTCAATTCTCAACCTTTTCAGGTGATTTCAAAGCCCAACTTGCTTAATTTTTCGTGCTCTACAAAAGCCCTCTATCAATTTATCCGAATTTAATTTTAGTTGAAATTAGGGTTCTTCATGCATAGAATTTGGGGCTTTTAGATTTAGACTTGTATTTTGATGAAATTGAAAGTATAATACTGTTATATATCATACTAGTGTATTGCTTGTAAATTTTGGGAATTTTTAGATATCAATTGGAATTTTGGTCAATTATTTATGTTTTAATCACTAGATAAATCAAATAAAAATACAAGATAATTTTAAATAAACTCAATAAATATTTTTATTGGTCATTTGAGACTATATCAATACTACGGAATTTCTATAAATTTTTTTTTAAATTTTGGGAATTCATGAAATTTAATTTGAATTTATACATTATTTAAAAAAAATACTAGATTTTCACAAATAAATTCTATGAATATTTTTACTGATTTCTATAGATTATATAATCGTAGTGGGAATTTTATATAAATCTTCCATAATTTTAGATAATCATTTAAGTAAAGAAGTTATGGAAATATTAAACAAAGTAAATTCCTTTTTCTAATTAATCATTTTATGTGATAATCATTTAATCGACGATATAAAAATTATTAGATGGTTTTATTGAATTTGTTAAATATGGGCATTTACAAAACTATTATACCCTATTAAATTGATAATTCTAAGAATATCTCATGGTAAATAATCATACAAATCTATATGTACATAAATTATATTGGTTTGGTTATTTTGTCAAATAGTTATTTTATATAATTTAAAGTCCCCAAATAGGAGAACCTAATTTCCTAAAATTAATATATTGTCCTTTCGTTCAAGTATTTCGTTATTTAGAATCTTTATTATATTTATTCTAGGGTGATTTAGTCAATTGTTATACCTCGTGTACTCGTGCGGTAATTCTCGTGGATTAGCTATTTGCAACCTGTGAGTAATCTCTTCCACTTTCCCTTTTTTAACTTTTTTTTTTCAAATTTTGGGATGCATCATGTTACACTTTTCGATTTACTTAACATGCTATGATCAAGTGTTATTATGTGAACGTCTTATGTGTATTCTATTAATCTATATGCTATTTGATGTCAAGTCTATTGCATGCTATTGTGTCTAGTGGATCCACGGCTGACTAGGTTCCCCACGACCATGAGTTGTAGCCTAGTATCGCCAACAATATTAGACTCGCTCCTCGGGGCTTGAGCCTAATGCACGCTATTATCAGGAGTCTATTTATTTTGGTTGCTTGTGTTGTTGTTTGATTGTGTATTCTTGCTTGGTAAATTTTGATTTATGGATATGTTGACTATGTTGATGATATGAGACCATTTACACACTAACCTTGAGGTGCATGTTAAAAATATCTTTTTTTTAAGAAAAAAATATAAAACTGTTTTCTATAAAACGGAGGAAATTATTCACCAACATATTTGTTGACCCAAAAATATATTTTTCTAACGTGGTGCAGGTTTTCAAAGTTGATGATCAAGTGATGTGGACACATAGTATGGGCCTTAGGAAAATAAATTGAAATCTTGATATGTTTGTTTTGAACAATGTATGAACAATTTTGATTATTATATGTTATTTGACTATTTAAATGGATATGCTTTAAATATTGAAACAATAATTAGTTGTCATGAGCTATGGGCAATCACCATGCCCCGATACCTTTCCGCTGCGGGTCGGGGTGTGACAGATTGGTATCATAGCCAATGACTATAGGGAACTAGGTTTAGGTTATTAGACCTTTAGACTTAGACTATGGTTGATTAGGTACCTTAGGTACCTTATGTCCTTAATTGTTTGATTCTCTTAGCTAAAAAAATAAAAAAAATAAAGTGTCCTTGATTTAAATTTTCTAATGTCACACACATATGCATGTGAGCGCATTTAATTGTTATATGCTAAGTATTATGTGCCATAAATGACAATATGTGTGTTATTATTAAATTATAGTTTATTATTTCTTTTTCCTTGTCACGTTGCACGTACCTTAAAGGCTTAAACTATATGCGAATATTCAACATTCTAATTCTTATTCCTATATATCTAAAGTCTTTAATCAATTCATTTTCTTTAATGCATTTCAATTATTCATGAGTTTGATGTCATTTCATTTTTGAGTTTTCAAATTTCAATTGATATTTCACTCTCGTCAAATTGAGTTCTTGTGACGGACATGTAGTAACTGGAAGGGTTACGTACCGGTAGTCGAGACGTCCTGTCTAGGCTGGCATTCGTATAAATCCAATTAATGGACCAGTTTACCTACCTGGGGACTATCGATGAGAGTACCGATACCTATTAGGCCAAAGCATGTCACACCAAACGTCACGTGAACTAACAACACTTTGATATGTCAAACGTGTCCGTGTTAATTCATGGATGTTATCCTAAACATCCTTTTTCAACACCCTAAAATTTATTTCATTTATTGATTTACAATTTTCTTCGGGTTAAGTTGTACCTCAATGGGTAGACATATGAGGACTATGCGAAAGCTCGGTAATTGCGGGTGCACACGTAATTACGAAAGTGACGCACGGAAGTCATACTAAACCCTATGATGTGCCAAAACCTATGATTTTCAATATTTTATGATGAAATATTATCTTATCTTATTCCACGTGGTTATTATATTGTTTCATATATAAACCACCAGAATAAATCCTTATATATTACACGTGATTCTAATGAACTTTCTTTAAACAAATCACCCTAATCTTATTGTAATTTGTCAAAGGGTTAGACTTTTGTTACCCTTTGACACTCCATAATATTTTCATGAGATTTGTATTGTTGAATCATGGGATTTTCCCTAAGTTCCATGATTTCACAAATCTATGAATCCTAACCATCTGACCATCAACTCTCGTTATGGGCTATACATCTTACTTAAGTTGTCCCTCGTAGATGTCGCCTTATCGTCGTCGTCGTCAACCGAGGATTTCCAACTGCCGAATGGCAGCTTTGATAGCTAATTAAATGGCCGCAATTATTCCTACTATAGTCGTTCAGGTTCAACAGGCACTCAACGCCCACGTCTCCACGAATCAAATCGAAGAAGCTGAAGCTGAACCGTCTTCACCCGTTAACAACCATCAAAGGAGTGAAACCAACCACGATTACGCCATACTAGCTATTCCGCTAAACCAGGTTGATCCTAATCCTGTACCTGATAGAAAACCTTATCGCGGACATTTTCCACAATGCCCCACTTGTCAAAAACATCACCCAACCAACACTTTGTGCTGCCTTTGCACTTATTGTTGACTTTATGGTCACTTAATCGACACCTGTCGGCGCTATAACCCTCAAACAGAACCACTTATGGCACCATCTAATGTACAACACGTGACACCTCCATTTAACCAACCAAACGCCCACCTTATGATCCAACGGTAATGTCCAACCTGACGTTCCACTAATGGATCAACCGACCGTACTTTATGGCACCCAACTCGTTCCTTACGATCGAGCCGGTCAAACCGAACTAAGGGACCAGGGTAACTAGAAGGCAAGCGGACGAACACCCATCTAGATCCAAGACAACCATGACGCGTCAGCAACACGACGAAATTTTATGCGATGAGTTATTGCGAATAAAATGTTTTAAGTTAAATTTTGTATGAACTAGATGTATGTTCCGAATTTCCGAGCACAAGTGTAATAATGTGAATTTTGGTTATATATGTTTTGAACCTTAATGAGTCGTCTAATATGAGTTGAACATCACAACCCTAACCAATATCGTAACCTATGCCCAGAGCTTGGAAAATTCGAGTCGATGGCGCATGATGACGATTTTTTTTTCTGATCTCAAAATTTGGTTTTATAAAATAATAATAAAATGTAATAAATATATATTGTAAATGTTCTACTTTAGGCCAAAAATATTTTTTTTCCCTGAAGTTTAACGAAATATTTTTCTAAATAAACTAAGTTGCTTTTGTACATAAACAATTTAAAATACCAATGTGCTACACTTGGTAAAGTGTAAAAATATTTAACAAAACGATATGCACGTGAGTTAAGTTAACAAAGTTTTGGTTTCTTTAATTTATTTTAGGACCCTTCCACTTTTTCCGAATCGTAATTATCACCCGACTGGTGGGAGTGTAAATCAATGCTGCTACTTCATCTCCTCCGCCATTCGACTTCACGTTTAGTTTTCCCTTATTAACGAATTTAGCTGCTACGCTTACTTCGTATCCTTGGCGTTCGCACTAATGCCAATCGATACAAATATCAACTCTTAATCAGTACCGTTGATAGCTTGTGCCGTTGTCACGCTTTCAACGTTACTATTTGTCGTCGTTTTCATCCTTTACTCAAACATTTTTATGTATCGCTATGTTATGCATTTATGATTTTTTTATTGCTAGTTCATGTTGTTGCAGTTTCACATCATCACTCATCACGGCTTACCTTTTCCCATAATTTGTGTGATATGGGAATCGTCTTACTTATTCATAGACTGGCCCTCTTCCCCATAACTATGGATGTAGGTACTGCCACCTTTTAGTCGCACCCTTTTTGGGTTCGAGACTCATACATTAGTTAGTTGTGGTTTGGTTGTGGTTATTTAATTAGTAAGTTAAGTCGTCGCATAGAACCAATCAAAACCGCTAACGAAGCCAATGAAATTTAATAAGGACATGGTGGATACGCCGTTGGTACTTCCTATATATAAGTGTTCTTATCAAACTATCAAAAGCCTCGTTAGATTGGTCGAGAGAAGTTCTATGTAAGTTGTGTTTATGTCATCAGTCATGATCCGAATAACGAAGCCGATGAAACTTGATAAGGACATGGTGGATACGCCGCTGGTACTTCCTATATATAAGTGTTCTTGTCGAGGTATCAAAAGCCTCGTTAGACTGGTCATGAAAAGTTAGTTTGAGTCGTCAATCATGATTTGAATAACGACGTGGATGAAAATTTGATAGGGACATGGTGGATACGCCGCTGGTACTTCCTATATATAAGTGTGTCTGTCAAATTTTCAAAAGCAGGGTTAGACTAATCATGAGAGTTTTAATTAATTGTTTGGTTTTGTGATTGGAGATTCAAATTCTATGATTTCGCTAATCTAACTCAAAATTGTGGCATTTTATGAGAAATTTTTTTTTTCAAGATCCCAAGTCGTGACACAGAATGCAGTTTGGGCCATGAGTATACTTGATGACTTAGTTGCAAACTCTCCCGTGTCACAAGCCATCTTTGGGACGTGTTTTTCTCTTTAGCTGCAATACATCCTCGATACGCCAGTTTTGGGCTTCGTGATTGTAATGATCATAGAGCCTATAACTGGCAATCTTATACATGACAGTTAACGCTTTTCACCACTGCACCTTTGGCATTTAAAAGCGATTCCTCAGTTGGGTATGTAACCTTTGTCAGGAACACTACCGTCTCAATAAGTCTACACCTCTTGATATATCCTAGTTTGAGCGCATTCTCAGCAACGCCAGGACTGGCGTTTAACACTGGTTACCTGATATTCCTAAGGATCAATCCGATCTTAAGATTCGAGTTCCTAACGCTATTGCTAAATCGAGCCAATATCGTTACGCCTATGAAAAACCCTACACTTAATCCTAGACGAGCAGTTTTCTCAAAATTTCGGGACGAAATTCCCAAAAGTTGGGGAGACTGTAACATCCGTCGAAAAACGAGTCTCAGAAATCCGACCCGGATTGCAAAAATCAGACTCTTTTCGATTAAAAAAATTGAATTCTCGATAATATTTATTATGTTCAACATTATATTATTTAATTAATTGTCGGATAAAAACTGGAATAAAGACAGAGTTTATAAACGAAACTCAGTTTGATCAGTTAGAAATTTATGAGTAAAAAAAAAAGGTAGTTAAAACAAGTTTAAAACTTAAAAGGGTTAAATTGTCTAAACTTCAAAGTTAAAAGTTTAGAGTTGTTTTTGTAATTATTAGAAACTGTATATTGCAAAACAAGTTAACTAACTAGATTATTAAACCTAGTTAAGTATGTCTTAATTTTATAATGATAATCAACTAGGTTAAGTTAGTTAGTTAGCATTATAAGAGAAATTAGTCAACTAAGTTAGTTCTATTCAGTTAACTCAGTTAGTAAAAGAACAGGGGTTAAGTGCAACTTGGAAAAAAAAAAGACAAAACTATAAGGGACAGGATTCGAACTTGATACCCTTGGTTCAGAAGAAAACCACATGACCAATTGAACTATAACTCATTTTGTGATATTCTAAGATCTGTTTAAAATAAATGCACGAACTGACGCGATCATCTTCTTCCCCTTTTAAACCTGAAACGCGACTTGGGTTCGATCCAACCAAAACCCGATCCAATTTCAGTCTTTTCTTGACCGTTTAAACCCGTTCAACTTGCATATGATTCGTAATTATAACTAGGGTGATTCCATGCCATCAAAACGATTCATATCACCTCATAAATGACCCTTTATGATCGAAATTAAATCACCATTAAAAACCTCTTTATCACTTTCAAGAACATATTTGGGTTATCTTTTATTCCGCAAATTACCGAACAAGGCCTATACCACTTGAAGATCTGATCAAACCATGCAAAATCCCATTGGAATTTCTTCATTTCATCCACTATATCTCGCGAATTTGATCGAAGAACATTCTAGGGCTTGTAACTTGTGCGGACGATATCTCCTTCAATTCTCAACCTTTTCAGGTGATTTCAAAGCCCAACTTGCTTAATTTTTCGTGCTCTACAAAAGCCCTCTATCAATTTCAGTGATAGAAGGCTAATTTATCCGAATTTAATTTTAGTTGAAATTAGGGTTCTTCATGCATAGAATTTGGGGCTTTTAGATTTAGACTAGTATTTTGATGAAATTGAAAGTATAATACTATTATATATCATACTAGTGTATTGCTTGTAAATTTTGGGAATTTTTAGATATCAATTGGAATTTTGGTGAATTATTTACGTTTTACTCACTAGATAAATCAAATAAAAATACAAGATAATTTTAAGTAAACTCAATAAATATTTGTTGGGATTGAACCCTACCAAAGGAACAGATAATTAAAGCCAAAACTGGATCAGAGCAGTGGATCCAGAATAAGCAGATGTTATGCATACAAGTCTCTCCCCTTAAAAGTGGTTTCAACATCTGCTGGCCTCCTATCTACTGATCATACAAATTGCTGACCTACAACTACTGATCAAGTCAAAGACTGATGAAGAACTAAAGCCCTGCTGCCCAATCTACTGCCTTGAGTCAAGCACTGCTGATCATGACAAGTACTGTTGGGTTCACAGCAGTGGAAGGATGCAACAGTAGTTTTGTTTACTTTATGTAATGAATTGTAATATCAGTAGTTAGCACAGCAGAGGTTGTATAGATCAGAGGTTAGAGTTTGTTAGGAGGTTAGATGTCACTTTCATGGTGACGTCAGCTTAGATGCTTCAGTGGTTTGCTTATGCCTATAAATAAAACAGTGCTCTGTACTATTCTATTAGCTCTTTCACTATCTTCTTCCTGCACAAACAAATACTGTGAGCTCGGGCTGAGGGGGAGTTTGTTGCATACTTTCAAAATTGTAATCGTTGTTTGAAAGTAAATTCAATCATTCGGTTCAATGTTAAACTTGTATGTTAAAAGCAGTTCTCCTGTTTGATTGTGAAAAGTTTGCTTCCATCTAATTTCCGCTGCACAATTCATTCATCTTTATCTTTATTCAAACGTAAAACACAATCAAAACCAAACTCAGATCCTAACAATTGGTATCAGAGCTTGGACAGTCAAATTTGATTTAACAATCAAAACCAAACTCAGATCCTAACAATAGTTCTGCTCCCAATAGTTGATACTGATAGTTTATTCGTTTCGTTAAAAAACAGAGCAAGGTTTAATCACCATTAAAGTTGATTAATCAGTGCCTGTAAAACAACCAGGATGACGTCACAATCACAAGATGATAAAAATAACATTGGCTCTCTTTTCAAACCACCCATGCTTAAACGTAATGAATACAACATTTGGGAGAGAAGGATGGGTCACATCCTTGCTCAACAGAATACTGGATGTTGGAGGTCTGTTGTTTTTGGTTCTCATGTTCCTATGGTGCCAAGTGCTGAGGATGCAAAGAAGTTCGTACCTAAACCAACTGAAAACTATACTGAAACTGACTTTCAAAAGTTCGAACTCGATGCCAAAGCATTTAGCATCATAGCATCTGCATTACCAAATGAAATCTATGCTGGGCTGTTACATTGTAACAGTGCCAAAGAATTATGGGATGCATTGAAGGAACAATTTGGGGGAACGGAAGAGGTTATTGAAAACAACAAGGAAATTCTGAATCAGCAGTATGAAACATTTTGTCACATCAAGGGTGAATCATTAACCCAACAATTTGAACGTTTTAGCTGTCTCACTAGTGAACTAAGGCTTGTTAAAGTTACATTTCCGAATGTAACTCAAAATAGCAGGTTCCTTAGATCACTAATTGAAAAATGGGACACAATTGCTTTTGTCACTAGAAATTCAGCTGAGTTCAAAGATCTGACCCTGACCCAACTCCATGGTAGACTCCTGACCTATGAAAGGGAGTTAAACCAGAAAAGGAAGTTGCAAGAGTCTGGTAAAGTTGCTGATGACTATTCATTTGGCAGCAGAGCTCTTTTTGGTCAGGAAGAATCTGGTAGCAGTAGTAAGGATCAGAGTTATGATCATTTTACTGACATAACTGCTGGTGGAAATTTTAACAACTCTGATTCTCACTCTGCAAATTATGCTTTCACTACAAATTGTGAAAACCAGATGTTAGATAACTTGTGCTTTGAACTCAATGATTTGCAACACTTTGATCCCACTGACTTAGAAGAGATGGACATCTTGCATCAATTGGCTTTGCTTAGTGTTAGAACAAGCAAATTCTACAAAAGAACAGGGAGAAAATTCCCAGGACTTCATGGGAATTTGAGGGTGGGGTTGGATAAATCAAAACTGAAATGTTACAAGTGCAATAGGCTAGGTCATTTTGCTAGGGAATGCAGGAGTCAAACCACTGGTCCAATAATAACTCATCCCAGCTCAAACCCTAGACCACAACATCAAAGCACTGTGCAATATACCTAATATACCCCTGCAGCACATGTTAACACTGCTCACTATGCTACAACCCCTGTGCCTGTGCATTATGTTTAAACCACTGTTCCACAAATTCAGTATGTTCAAGCCCCTGTCCCTCAGGCACAAGTGCAACCTGTTGCACCTCAACAAGCTGCTCCAACAGTTGTACAACCAGATCAACAAAGTTTTCTTACCCAAGGCTTTGTTGACTGGAGCAGCATGCCTGATGAGCTTGGTGATGAAAATTTTACACTCTATGCTTCTAATGATAATTTTACTGATGCATTTTGTTTGATGGCATTAGAGTCAATACCAGAAGGGGTTGAACCTGAAGGTGAACAGCTAAGTACTGAAACAGTGGATGAAGTTGCTGAAGCAGTGGTTACTGCAGTTGCTGGTGAACTACTGCTGGGAGAAAATTCAGAAACCCTGATTGAACCACTGTCTGACCCCTGGTCCAAAGAAGACAAAGATAAAGAGGAAAAAGAGAAAGCTGGTGAGGAAGAAGTTAGAGTCGATGTGTTGGACCATCGTGTGACCCTAAATAGTCAGTATGAGTAGTTCATCATCAAGTACAAAGGCGGAATCAATGTAAAAGATGTCAACACAACTTGTTCCTTTCTAATCTTTATCTATTACTGATTTCGTGAGCTTTTACAGATCTGATTACAATTCGGCAGCACCTCGGCTCTCAAACACTCTCTTCTAATTCCGCTCCAAATGACACAACAACATGGCTATATATAGATGTGGTGATTCCGCTTGAACATGACATGATAGTTTCAAGTGGAATAAGTAATTTCGCTTGAACATGTTAATGTTCATTTCAAGCGGAATTACCCACTTTTACACATAAAACCCTAATTTCAACCATGTTGTGTGCTCGTTTATCCTATCTAGACATAAGACTCGATTAAGACGAAGTTAACAGACACTAAATGCACCAACAGACTCCCCCTTGGATGTTGATGAAGTCTTCGGCGTCGAGTCTTCAGTCTTTGTTTCTTTCCAAATTGTCTTGACCTTGTAAAAGCTTCCTTCAAACTCCAATCTTTAAACTTTAATCTTCAAGCTCCCCTTTGAGTGCTGATCCAGAATTCTGACTCCCCCTTTCGCAGACTCCCCCTCTCGGTATGCTGGGACTCGAATTTCTGGTTCAAACTTTAACATTTTGTTGCTATGGGGATTTTTAATCCTGTTTCTCAAACATATAACTATACAATCTATACAAACTTAAAAATTTTCAACTGTTCATCAGTTTTTAGAAATCCACTTAAGTATTCAGGTCCAAATTAATGACCTTGATTACTTAATTCATCTACCAAGTCCAATTTAATGACCTTGGTTGATCTGTGACAAAACAAACTGATTTTTGTTTAAGTAATTTCGAACATTTTCTGAAAATTACAAGTTTCAAGTTAATGAACTTGTTTTAACTTTCCAACTTCTCAAGGTTAAAATATGAAGCTCCCAACTCATCATCCAGCTAGAATCTTTCTGCATCTGCTCCAACGTTCTGAATCTGAAGATCAAATCTCCACTTTGGTTTGTCGGAAAATAAAGCAGAAATGAAAAATATTTTTGGATTCTCAATAAAGTTTCTAAACTAGAAAATGAATTACAGAAACTTAAATGTAGAAAGTAATAAAAGTAAACTATTTACAAACATATTTTTGGTGAGCGTGTTAGGGAATCATATCAGCTATCAGACAAGTCACTAGTACCGTTAAGCTTTAATTTCCTACTCAGAATTAAACAATTCACTTAGATTGTCGATATGCTGATCCACTTAAATTCTCACACAATTTTCAATTTGTTCAGAATACGAATTAGATGAATTAAGAACTTAAACTCATTCATGTGTCCCACCTCTTGAATATACTCCCGTATCCAGATCCCAATATTCAGTCTTACAGGTGAGAATACCACAGATGATATCTGTAAAGGGTTAGATGCGAAACCGTGAGAGCTCAGGTCAGAACTTCCGTTCAGCAGAGAGATGACGGTTTGACTTTCGGTGTGTCCCCTTTAGAGGATCTTTTATTTCAACAGCACATGATTAGCATTTTTCAACGTTTCATCATTTTTTATGCTGGGGGCGAGCTATATTTCAAGCAATGCGGAAAGTATTATTCGGGGACTAGGTCAGAACTTCCATTCAGCAGAAGTCCCGGAATAATACCCCAAATATCATTGAATATTAAGACCTAGTATCTCAGAAAGAGGGACCTTTCAAACGAGATTTCAGGGGTTACCTATATATCCAAGTAGTGTTCCCCACGAAATAAGCAAGTTTGAATTTTTTATGTTTATATCCCGAACAAACCTACTAAATGTGTAAAAACCTATCGACACATCATCAGCGAGACTGTTTAACGCTTTTAAACTTTATAAATCTTTAGCGTATCGTAACTGTCAAGCCGATGTACTATCATTTTCCCTTTTTACACAAGCTCTTTTTTCAGTTTTCTATTGTTTTTGGATTTTGAAATTTTCTCATGTTTTTGGATTTTTGAATTTTTTACTGTATTTGTATTTTCTGAAAATATATCTACTCCCCCTAAATACCAAAACAAGTAAAAAATCGACAAACCATTGCAGATTGTTTCTCATCGTCACCTACAACAGTACCTTCACCAACGCCAATAATTCCATCCGACACCGAGAAAAGCATCATACTGTTCAGTTTTAAAAGATATTTAAAACGTGTTTTATCAAAAGCTTTGGTATGTAAATCAGCTTTCTGATTGTCAGTGTGGATTTTCTCAATTCGTATCAACTTCTTCTCGAAGCAATCTCGAATGAAGTGATGACGAATTTCTATGTGTTTAGTTTTAGCGTGATGTACTGGATTTTTCGTAATATTAATCGCAGCCTCATTATCAACAAGAATAGGGGTGTTAAGAAATTGCAAACCATAGTCGCGCATCTGTTGCTGGATCCACAAGATCTGAGAGCAGCAACTGCTAGCAGATACATACTCCGCTTCACATGTGGATAGAGCCACAAAAGTTTGCTTCTTACACTGCCAGGTGATCAGACGAGGTCCAAAGAACTGACATCCCGCTGTTGTTGACTTTGCAGCATCCGAAATCTGAGTCGGAATACCTTTCGAGCGTAAAATCACCTTTTCTAGGATACCACAACCCCAATGATGGAGTTCCCTTCAGGTAGCGTAATATCCTCTTCACAATTATCATGTACGAAGCTCTCGGGTTAGATTGAAATCTTGCTGCGAGGCACGTTGGGTACATGATATCGGGTCTTGAAGCAGTTAAGTACATCAACGAACCGATCATGGAACGATAAAGCGTCTCATCTACCCTGTCTCCAGTGAGATCTGGGTTTATCCCATGATTCGTTGCTAACGCAGTTGACGCTGGAGTAGTTGATCATGAAAATTCCCTTAGGTATGAAAATTCCCTTAGGTAGTTGATCAACTTGAAGTCCCAAGAAGAATTTCATCTCCCCCATCGATGACATTTCAAATTTCTGCTTCATAACTTGTTCAAAATCTTTGCACAAATTCTCATTTGTTGACCCAAATATTATGTCGTCCACGTATATTTGAACAATCAGAAGATGTCCGTCGACCTCTTTGGTGAAGAGAGTGGCATCCACTTTTCCACGAATGAAACTGTTGGCTAACAGGTGTTGAGACAATGTCTCGTACCAAGCTCTCGGGGCCTGGTGTAAACCATATAGCGCTTTGTCCAGCAAGTAAACCTTGTTTTTGTGGATTGGATCGGAGAAGCCCGGCGGCTGTCCGATATATACCTCCTCTTTAACCTTCCCATAAAGAAACACCGATTTCACATCTAGCTGATATACTTTGAAGTTTTTCCACGATGCAAATGCCAGAAAGATCCTAATTGCTTCTAGTCGAGCCACATGAGCATAAACTTCTGTAAAATCAATACCCTCCTGTTGACTAAAGCCCTAGACAACGAGTCGAGCTTTGTTACGTACAACAACCCCTCGATCATCTCTTTTGCATTTAAATACCCATTTCGTGTTGATCTTCCTATGACCATCAGGCAAATCTACTAACTTCCACACTCCTAACTTCTCGAACTGACTTAACTCTTCTTGCATAGCATTGACCCAAGAATCTTCAGTTAGCGCCTCTTTGTATGTTCGTGGTTCAATCTGCGAAATAAAACAACTTAGTGAAAACTTAGTTAGCGCCTCTTGATTTTCATTGACTGTCGTCTGATTATCAGGAGCAACTTTTGAGGATTGTTGTATATCATCATGTTCACCAGCATTGCTTGGACCGGCTTCATCATCATTCGAAGTTTGCCGTGGTCGTGTAGAATACTCAGCTGGAAACCTCTCTTGCGATGACTCATACTCTCTCAGAATATCCAACTCATCAAAGAAATCTTCTTCTTCTTCTGGTTCTTCCATCACGTCAAACGAATCCCACAAAGTGTCGTAATGATAATGCCATGAATCTCCAGGATTCTGCGGCGGCATTGTTTGACTTTGACATTCAACATTGGGATCTTCAATAATCCGCTTCTGACTTGGAACGAAGACACGTCGTAAAGGACTTGCATAACCAAAGAATATTCCCTCAACACTCTTCGAACCAAACTTTCCAAAAGGCTCTAGAATAGTACAGGGTGACCCAAACGGTTCAAGATACTTCAGATTAGGTTTGCGGTTATTGAGCAACTCAAAGCATGTTTTGTTGAATTTCTTGACAGTGAGAACTCTGTTGAGCGTATAGCATGCGACGGAAACAGCTTATGCCTAAAAATTTATCGGAAGCTTTGAATCAGCAAGCATAGTTCTAGCCGTTTCGATTAGTGTCCTGTTTTTGCGTTCTGCGACTCCATTCTGCTGTGGAGTGTACGGAGCACTAAACTCATGCAATATACCTCTTTCTTCACAAAATTCTTCCTTCTTGTTGTTCTTGAATTCAATACCATTATCACTTCTGAGTCTTTTTATACGTCTCTGGTACAGATTTTCAACTTTCTTGAACAACGCCATCAAACTGTCATATGTTTCATCTTTCGACTTCAAGAATGATACCCACAAAAATCTTGAATAATCATCAATAACCACAAGACAGTAATAATCTCCTGTAATACTTTTGACATTCACAGGACCAAACAAATCCATGTGAAGTCTCTCCAGAGGTCTTGAGACTGAATTGACTTGCTTTTTAGGGTGTGACTTTTTCTTCTGTTTGCCTTTGACGCAACTAATGCATTTCCCTTCCAGATGAAAACCTTTCACATGAACACCCGTAACTAAGTTATTGTGCACCAGGTGATTCATTTTCCTCAGATGTATATGGCCCATTTTCCGGTGCCACAATTGCGATTCTTTCTCCATTGCTCTTGACACAAAACAATGAGCCTGACCCGTGGTTGTAGTTGCAACACTCATATCCAACACGTACAGATCATTGACTCTTGGTGCCCTCATGATAATCCATTCTTCAGGGATAACAAATCCTGGTTTCAAGATCAAACATTCTTTATCAGTGAAATGAGTGGTATACATCCTATCACAAATTTGAGATATGCTCAGAAGATTATTCTCAAGCTCAGCGATGTAATTAACTCTTTCAAACGTAACAATCCCATTGGATAATGTTCCTTCACCAATAATCCTACCACCTTGATTTCCTGCGAAACCCACATAACCTCCATTGAAATTTCTCACATTGTACAGCAGCGCTGTCTTCCCCGTCATGTGCCGAGAAGCTCCACTATCCATAATCCATCTTAAGACGGATCTCGAAAGCTCCTGCACATACCACAAACACTTAGTTAGATTTGGATGCTACCCAAGCCTCTTTTGTGACACCTGTGTCACCACCATCATCAAACAAATACCAAGCCAATGAAATATTGTATTTCATACTTGGGATCTGTATAAATATGTGTATCTTTTGCACGTATCAATTCTTGTTCGATTTCGGGCTTTAAATCGCTTTCTAGAAGGTTATACGCGATCTGATTCGTAAATATAACCAGTTTAATGCAACAAACACTCCAGAATAGTGACATAGGCTTAACATACCTTAAATAACCCTTACATAACTTAGAAATAAGTTTTGGATGGTTTGGTATGCCGAAATCAAGTTTATTCGCTTAATAAAGACTAAAATCGTCAAAAGTGCATAAGTTTTGCATTCAATGAACCTAGTCCATTTTGAAGTGTTAATTGTCACACCCTGGCTTTGCGGAAGCGTGGTTAATTTGGTGTGACTTCTTAATACCATAGCTTAGTCATAACAAAGCTATATGAATTAAAAACATGCAAGATCATCCATTAAGTTTTGAAAACTAAATACAATACCATTGTTTTAACGGGAATACACCCTAATAACCATAATCTTGTTCAACAAACAAACAAAACATAAACACAGTTTAAGGACTATGACTTGTCCAGGAAAGAGTCACATTCCCTAAACCCCGGATGACCTCGGAAACTAGTGCAGCGGGAAAACGTGCCATACCGTGCCAGATCCTTTAATTCCCTGAAATACATATAAGTTAAAAAATCAACAATAATGTTGAGCGAGTTCATGTGTTTAGTATGTGCGCGCGAATAAACCTTTATAATCATTGCAAGTGTGAATATTTTGTAAACTCTGGTATGATAGCAAATATGGAAACATATCAGTTAATGTGTAACCACATGGTCCAACCTGCGGGCGCATGGGAGGGGATAGGACAAGGTCACCACATGGTCCAACCTGCGGGCGCATGGGTGGTGTTACGACAAGGTCACCACATGGTCCAACCTGCGGGCGCATGGGTGGTGTTAAGACAAGGTCACCACATGGTCCAACCTTAGGGCTCATGGGTGGGGTTTGTTATGCTCAAATAGGCCTATCACTTGTATCCCTCGATCGTACTACGAGGACTAATGTTCTTAAGGTTTTACCTACCCAAATCACATAACCTAACAGTTCCTTCCTTAGCTGACCATACCATGTAAGAAATATTCGTAGTCATAGTAACATGTATTTCACCCCCGCAGTTTAGAAAACTGAAAACAGTTATGAGAAAAGGGGGACATGAACTCACAGTGGTGCGTCTCTACCAAGTATACCTCCAAATCAAGCAGCTGTGCGACGACCTACATGTACTAACTCTATTAGACGGACGGTCGTGCCTTAGCTTTATGGTTTAAATTTTGGGAAATAGTTAGACAACTATTTCGTGTTTACATTCTGTGCATACTTGGTAATTTATTTTCCTTCCCAAGGATGGGGGACTTAATACATGTGCGTTCGAAATATATTATTAAGTCTCACTTAAAATATATTCTATTTCTAACTCCAAAATATAAATATTTTTCTCAAAAAAATATTATATTTTTATTTCACATAATTTTCCCAAAATAATACTTTGTCAAAATTACGCGTTCATAAATATTTCTTTAAATTGCGTAAGTTACGTTTTAACGATCGAGTGGTAATTAATAATTACCGGTGTAACTTATATATTTATCGTGAAAGCGTTCGTATTAATTCGGATTCGTTAACATTTGATAATATTATTTTTACCCTAAAAATAATATTTATGTATCTTCACAAATAATTGACAAGTAACGTTGTGAAAAATATATTTACTAAATATATATTTATCACGTTTAATTTTGTGAAAATCCCACCTCCGATATTTTGTAAATAAAGTCGTGGCGAAACTTATATTTTGAAAACATGTCGAAAAGGATTTCTAACACTTATAGTGAAAATATTCTAAGTGTTAGGTTTTTGGAAAAATTTCGCCAGAGTTTCCTCTGTAACTGGAGGTGGCCACGCTTTCAAGCGTATCATTTTCTTTTATAATTCAAATCAACAATTTTCTTATTCAACCAAAACAATATCCAAAGCATCAAACTAGTCAATAAATATGTAATCGCATAAATTACATGAACTTGTGGTTTAACCAAAAATATGAAGTAAATCCCATTACTTTTAGTGGATCTTTATATAAATCAATCCGGTTTCGTAAAAACCTCGCTTTTAAGGAAATCCCATCTTTACAACTTCTTGTCAATTTTTACAAAAATAGTTATTTTGTCGAAACTTTGTGTTACACATGTGTTTACACACTCGTGTGTTCTAAAAATCATTCTTGTTCATGTAAGATCCATTTTTAGAAAATATGGTTTCTTTGACACTCGGTCCTTTGAAAATACCGCTTGTAGATCCGTAGATCTACTAGTTTTAAGCACTATTTCGTAAGTAAAGTCGCTTTTACACATGTTCAAGTTTCGTGTGTGGTAGAGTTTCATCACTTAACCCTTGTTACACTTAAACAAGCTCTATGTCATGATCCATGATCATGACCAATCCGGGTTAAACGATGATCCGAGCTACCACAACATAGATCGGGCCCAAATAATAACACAAAACAAATCCTACATGATTTACACAACAATCTAGCTTTTAACCATCATTTTTAGTATTTTTAGTAGACTTTTTCATATCACTTTGCATGTTCATAAATTTTAACCATCATATATCGTTTTAACCACTTTAAAATAGATCGAGAGTGTGTTTCAAGCAACTTACTACTAGCTCATAGCTAGGGAAGAAACTAGACGAAAAACGGGTGGTTAATAGCGTTGTGGTGTGGTCCTCGCGATTCCGTAAGCACCGAGCCTCCTTGTATGCGACCCTTCACCTTTGTATGTAAGGGGAATTACTAGAACAAGATTGAAAGTGGGTGGTGGGTGTGTGGGTGCTTTTGGCCGAACTCAACAAGAGGGAGAGAAAGAAAATTGTTGGTTGAAGTGTGGTGAAGTGAGAAGGTGGAAGACTTGTGTTTTTATTTATAGACCATTTATTGAGTTTATCCATCATACAACATATTTTCTAGATATCCCACAATGTGCACTTAAAATAATCAAAAGAATGCAATGTGGTTAATGGTTGTGGGGTTTCGGCCAATCACAAGAGGAGGGGAAAGGAAGAGTGAAATTTTGTGTTGTGTTGTAAATGAAAGTCAAATCTGATGGTTTTATTTAGAAACCATATAAGTGTAATATCCACTAAGTAATATGTACTCTAGATAATGGACATGGCAAATAAAATATTCAAATTGGTAAGGGTGGTGTCCCCCCATGGGGAACTGAACGGTTTAAAAGGGTGTGTAATTAGTTTGATTTTAACTAGAGTTAAGTGATCTAGTTAGTTCATTTAGGAAAATAAATAAATTATTAGTGTGTAGTGCTTTATAATATAATGGGTGTTAGGGTATTCGGGGACCCCAACTAGCTCAGAATAGGAAAAAACAATGTCATGTCAATATTTTTATGTTCCGGGCATAGTCCGGTTGTTCGGTTGGATAGTAATCCGTTAAAGCGCTTAACAAAGCTTTAAAGTGTCGTTATTATCAATTTTAGTGACACAACTTATTCCCGACACTTTGGAAAGTGTCTAGTAATATTTTTCTCATGTTTTGGCACTTTATTAGTTAGCTAAAAGCTGAATTGTTAATTAAAGTGCTGAGTTTTGTACTTAGAGTATGTTTTTGGCACATCATGTCACTGTAACTTATTCCTAGAGACGCAGTTCTACAACCCTTGTATCTCTACACTCACTATTAGTGTAGTAAACTATCTCGGGCTCACACAGGCCTTAGAGGCAGTGTCTGCCTGGTGCTAGTTATGACAGCACGTTCAATAGGTTATCCGTTCATTGTGCTACTGTGCTTTTGTGCATCATGTTTGTCACTAAGGTTCAGCATGTAAATAATGTAGTGACAGTAAATAGAGTATGATGCAAGTATGTACATGTATCAACATTCAAGTAGCAGTTTATCCACAATTTCAGGTAAGCACAGTAATTAAGCAGTAATTAATTATTAATTAAGTCGTACGGATACCTGGTTTAGTGAGGGTTGTCACATTCTCCCCCCGTTAGAAAAATTTCGTCCCGAAGTTTTAAGTTCTTCTTCTATTTGCAGGGTTCTTGGGAAATAAGTGGGGGTATTTCTCTTTCATCTGGTCCTCACGCTCCCAGGTGTATTCAGGACCATGTCTGGCATTCCAGCGAACCTTGACGAGCTTGACGCTGCTCCTGCGGGTCTTGTTCACTTTCCAATCCGTAACCTCAACGGGTTCTTCAACGAAGTGGAGCGTGTCGTCAACATGAATTTCGTCGGTAGGAATGACAACGGTATCTTGTGTTGGACTTTTCTTCAGATTGGATACATGAAATGTATCGTGAACACCATTCAGTTCGGCAGGCGGACGAACTGGGCATAACCCCCGTGAAGGTCCAACTTGTATGCTACGGTCCCAATTCTTTCCAAAATCCTGAACGGACCAATATACCGCGGATTCAACTTTCCACGCTTCCCAAAGCGTGCCACACCCTTCCAGGGTGATACCTTCAACAAAACCATATCACCAACCTCAAACTCTAGAGGTTTCCTGCTTCGATCCGCGTAGGCTTTCTGCCGGTCATGAGCCGCACTGATGCGATCTCGGATCTGTGCAATCTTATCTGTGGTTTCCTGGACTACATCAGGACCAACCAACTGTCTATCACCTGCGTCAGACCAACAAAGCGGTGATCTGCATTTGCGCCCATATAAAGCTTCGAATTGCGCGGCACCAATACTGGTGTGGTAGCTGTTGTTGTAGGAAAACTCCACCAGGGGTAAATGCTTATGCCAGCTACCGCCCAAATCCATAACACATGCTCTCAGCATGTCTTCCAAAGTCTGAATCATCCGCTCGCTTTGACCGTCGGTCTGCGGGTGAAACGCGGTGCTCATATTCAACTTCGAGCCAAAAGCTTCTTGGAAGGATTGCCAAATCCTTGAGACGAACCTTCTGTCTCTATCAGAGATGATCGATAGAGGTACTCCATGGCGTGTAACAATTTCTCTCATGTAAATTTCGGCCAACTTGCTCGTATTATCTTTCTCTCTGATAGGTAAGAAGTGTGCAGATTTTGTCAATCGATCCACTATTACCCAAATGGTGTCATGGCCTTTTGGCGTTCTTGGCAACTTCGTAACAAAATCCATGGAGATTTGTTCCCACTTCCACTTGGGAATCTCTGGTTGTTGCAGAAGTCCTGAAGGCTTCTGGTATTCCGCTTTAACCTTAGCGCAGGTTAAACATTTGCTCACATAAACAGCCACATCGCCTTTCATCCTAGGCCACCAATAGTAATCCTTAAGATCCTGGTACATCTTATCCGCTCCAGGGTGGATAGAGTACCGCGACTTGTGAGCTTCATCGGAAATAACCTTTCTTAAACCTCCAAACAAAGGAACCCAGATCCTTTTCTCAAAACACAACGTTCCTTCCTTGTTTGGTACTAATAACTTCTCCATCCCACGAAGATACTCTTCTGCAAGGTTTCTTTCCTTGAGAGCTTCTTTCTGCGCTGTACGAATGCGCAGAGGAAAATCGGTTCGAATAACCATCTCCAAAGCCCTAACCCTTATGGGCTTGATCCTCTCTTTTCGACTTAGGGCATCGGCGACCACATTCGCCTTCCCTGGATGATACTTTATCTCGCAGTCGTAATCGTTCAGCAATTCAACCCATCGTCTTTGTCTCGTATTCAACTCCTTCTGGTTGAATATGTGCTGGAGACTCTTGTGATCTGTGAAGATTGTACATTTCGTACCATAAAGGTAGTGTCTCCAGATCTTTAAAGCAAAAACCACTGCGCCAAGCTCCAAATCGTGAGTGGTATAGTTCTTTTCGTGCACTTTTAACTGACGCGATGCGTAAGCAATAACCTTTTGGTGTTGTATCAAAACACAACCCAATCCTTGACGCGAAGCGTCGCAGTATACCACAAAATCATCCGTACTCTCTGGTAGTGCTAAGATTGGCGCGTTGCAGAGCTTCCCTTTCAATATCTGGAATGCTCCTTCCTGTTTGATTCCCCAATCAAACTTCTTGTCCTTCTGCGTGAGGAGCGTTAATGGTTGAGCGATCTTTGAAAAATTCTCAATGAATCTTCGGTAATAGCCAGCCAAACCCAAGAATTGCCGAATCTCGGTTGGCGTCTTTGGCGTTTCCCAATCCTTGATCGCCTCGATCTTGATTGGATCCACGTGGATTCCATCTCCATTTACCACATGCCCAAGGAATTGCATTTCTCGTAGCCAAAACTCGCACTTGGAGAACTTGGCATACAACTGATCCTTCTTTAGCAGCTCCAGAATGGCCCTTAAATGCTGCTTGTGCTCAGCCTTTGTCTTTGAAATAATCAAAATATCATAGATGAATACAATCACGAACTTATCCAAGTATGGCTTACAAACTCGATTCATTAGGTCCATGAATACTGGAGGTGCGTTTGTCAACCCAAACGGCATAACCAGAAACTCGTAGTGCCCATAACGAGTTCTGAAAGCTGTCTTTGGGATACTCTCCTCTTGTATCCTTAACCGACAGTATCCAGATCACAAGTCGATCTTTGAGTAAAAGCTTGAACCTTGCAGTTGATCAAACAGATCATCAATTCTTGGCAGAGGGTATCTATTCTTGATCGTCAGCTTGTTCAGCTCCCGGTAGATGATGTTTATTTGAAAATCATCATCCTTCTTTTGACGAGTGGTAATGGGGTTACCCCAAAAGGGAATTTTGGTCTGTTATCTTCCTTCTCTATCCATTGCTAAAACTTCTCTGTCAATCCTTGCATCTCCGAAAATGTAAGTCGCTACGATGCATTGACTACTGGTGCAGTGCCTGGAATTAAATTGACGCGGGATTCGACTAATCGTTGAGGAGACGATTCCGGCAAGTCTTCGAGGAAGACTTCGGGGTATTCTCCAATCACAGGGATATCTTCGGGTTTTGGTTCTTCGGCTTCTTTTTCCATGACATGAGCCAAGAATGCAACACATCCTTTGTGCGAAAATTTTGTGTCTTCTTTGCCTGATAATCCGTAGGAGCGTATCCTGCTCCATGAATCACAATCATTTCTCCGTTCGTCGTCGGGGTGCGGATGACAATCTCCGCTGGGTTGTTCGACAACCAGTCCATCCCAATTATCACATCGAAGCTTCCTTTAGGCTTGTTCTATCAAGAACTGGGTATCTAGGTTACTTACTACTAAAACAACTATATTTTCTAAAGCTAAAATTTGACAATACTGTCAAATAGAGCGTAACATTGACTATTATGAGACGTACCGATATCCACGCTTGGATTCTATCCCCGCTTGGATTCTATCCCCGCTGTTGAGCTTTCATCCACGTGCCTGAGTGTTCTTAGGGCAATACTTCCTGAAATGCCCCACATCACCGCAATTAAAACATGCTTGGCCACAGCCTTGATCGTCACCATCCCTGCCTTGATAGTTGTCATCGTTGTTATTTCCTCCGCGATTTCCGTTACCATCTTGACCTCTATTTCCATGTTCAGTACCTTGCTGACATGTTTCCTTGACATGTCCCACCTTGCCACAGTTACCACATTTTCCATATCTACACCGCCCGTTATGGTGACGTCGGCAGTTGTCGCACTTTGGTAGGATACCCGTGTACTCTTTTCTCTTTTTGGCCTTGTCGTCGCTATTCGACTGGGTACCCTGTTTGAAATTCGCCAACTTCCTCTTGTTGTCCCCAGATGACTCTACATGAGTCTCCTTCTTCTCCTCAGTGGCTGAAAATTTGTTCATCCTGATTGCCTCTTCCGTCAGGGCTACACTTAGATTGATGGCCTCAGAGATTGTTGCAGGCTTTGATGCCGTTACCATGCTCATGATTTGGGGTGCCAATCCCCAAATGAAACGCTCAATCCTTTTAAACTCCGGATCTACCATGTAAGGAACGATACGCGATAGAACTTGGAACTTCTCCACATACTCAGCTATTTTTGGACCTTCCATCTTCAAGTTCCAGAACTCAGTTTCTACCTTCTGGCTTTCTGTTCTCAAACAGTACTTTTTATGCATTAGCTCTTTCAGCTCGTCCCACGATAGAGCATACGCAGCAGCCTCGCCCATTGTCTGGACCTGAAGTTTCCACCATGACAGAGCCCCATCTCGGAACAGCCCGGAAATGTACGTGACCTGATCTCTTGGGGCGCATTTGCTCGCACGCAAAACAGTGTTCGTCTTCTCAATCCAGCGTACGAAGGCTACGGCACCCCCAGTGCCGTCGAAATGTAGGGGCTGGCAGCCTAAGAACTGCTTGTAGGTGCAGCCGTTGGGTCGGTTATTTCCTGAGGTACCTCCGTTGCGCTCGGAGTGATGGGCCTCGTATTGTGCGATGACTGCAGCAATGATTCCCTGAAGTTCCGCCTCGTTGGTGGGTATGCGTACATCCCGTCTTGGAGGCATCTTCTAAATGATGATCGTATGGGTCAGGTCATAGTAAGTAAAGTGTACGTAAGTGTACAACAATATCAACACATAACATCTCATGTTATAAATAAATCAATCACATAACATCTCATGTCATAGAACATAAACAATAGATTACTGCGATTGCATTGCCACAAATCGAGACCAGAATGTAAGGTTTACAGGTACCCAACTGTATCATACAACATCAATGACTTAGTAGGTGACGACCCTAGGCAAGTCGTGCGATCGCTGGACATGTTCAGGAATCTCTGGTTCGTCCATTTTCAAATTCCAGGACTCCATCTCAAGCTTCTATTATTCCAATCTTAGAACCATATTTCTCCTTAATCATTTCCTTGAGCTCGTCCCAGCTCAGTGCATAGGCAGCATCTATACCAAGGGTCTGAATCTGAAGATCCTATCATGAGAGTGTGCCATCTAGAAATGACCCCGAGGTAAGGGTAACACTCTGTTGGGGTGAACAGTTAGTCATTCTTAGAATGGAGTCAATCTTTTCGGACCAACGAACAATTGCAATGGCGCTTACTGTTTCGTCGAAGTTCAAAGGCTTGCAGTTCAGGAACTGCTTATAGGTGTGGTCAGTTGGGGGGGGGGGGGGGGGTTATTTCCAGTAGTGCCATTGCTGTGCTAAAAGCGGAGAGATTCATGTCGTGTAATTGCCTATGAGTTGCGTTTTCGCAGCTCGGCTTCTAACCTTGGCAACGTACTGGTGTTTGTGTCACGCCTGTGTGGCATTCTCCTCTGCCGAAATGGCATGAAGCGGGTTAGACAACATTCCAATTGTCTATGAGATACATGGCACCATAAGCCATCATGTAATCTCCCAATTTTACACGTAAATATACTCAATGTATGGGTGGGGAAAAATAAATTTCTGAGCCTTCACATAGTCTTGCCAATTTGGCTTGATGCTTGTACTAGAATGAACTCGAGGCTACATCGCCTTGGTCATTGGTTATTTCCTGCTACATTGGTTTTCATTAGCTTGACTCGCAGAGTCCACCGGGATTTCTGTGCACTACAAGTCGTTATTACGTGGGCCCCCGTAATAATAAATTATCTTGCACAGTTACCCCACATTTTCTCTCGTCCAAGCAGATGATCAACCAAGGAGCAACAACAGGTGCATTGGCATGAACAGGGTCATGCTCCAATGCGGGGTCAAGAGCAACGCCTGGCTCAGGGCCACGGCTGGCTCCGGATCAACAAACTCCATCTCAAAAATCAGCTGGATCAACCATCACAGGGGGGTTGCAGGATCCTCCAAGGGCTGGTCTAAGTGTATGAACTCAAGGTCATGGTCTGGATCAAAACCATATTGAAGAACAGGATTACCCTCAATACTGTGATCAACTCAAAGCTGTGCACGGGAAACGGTGCAGCTAATGATGCCGTATCAGAGTCGACGTCGTGTGAATGGTGCTGCACTCCCTGTATATGCGAAAATGCGGATGTCGGAAACTCAATGAGTCTGGGACAGGGGAATGGGCATGAGTTTCCCCCGCAGGAGCGTCCGCAAGCAATAGGCTAATACCAGCAGCAATAGGGCCTCGCCCTCGAATGGATCCTCCTCTAGTAGATCGTTATCGTCGACAGAGGCCATGTCGGGGGCATATCAACAATGGGATAAACGGCAAGGGGCACAGGAGCAGGGATCACCGCGAGTGGCAAATTCCCAACAAGATGACCATCAGTAGGCTCTGCTACGACTTTGGGTAGCGCAAAGGGCTGAATGTCGTCATTGTCTGTGCCGGTAGTATCGAGAATGTGCACCTCGTGCTCCGATGAACTACGTCGTCTGATGCTATGGCCATGGGATTCGTAGTGTCCATCTTTCTTGTACATGATGAAAGCATGACGTTTGTAACAAAAACACATATACGTATAACAATCAATCACATCAACATATAAACATGTTAGTCAGTAATAAGCAATCAAATAATTCTCCTAGTCCCACTAGCCTCCCAGCCTCCCAGACTGATATTCCTAGTCCCACTAGCCAAATTCCTCCCAGCCTACAAGGCTGCTCTATCATCTACCTCGACCTCCTAGATCGAGCCTCGGCCTCCATGACCGAGCCTCAGCCTCCATGACTGAGCCTACTCTTCCTAGTCTCACTAGCCATCTACCTCGATATCTAAGATCGAGCCTCGGCCTCCAAGACCGAGCCTCAGCCTCCAAGACTGATCCTATTCTTCCTAGCCTAGCTAGCCATCTACCTCGATCTCTAAGATCGAGCCTCAGCCTCCAAGACCGAGCCTCAGCCTCCAAGACTGAGTCTAAATAATAAATAAATAAAATGTGCTCAACATTTGTTTATAAAAAGGTTTTGGATCTGGACTTAAGTGGTATGCAGTAAAAATGTTTTCGTGAGAGCCCTAGTGATCATAATCTAGACTCGAGAAGGAATCCTAGTTCGCTATGAACCTGGCTCTGATACCAAGCTGTCACACCCTGGCTTTGCGGAAGCGTGGTTAATTTGGTGTGACTTCTTAATACCATAGCTTAGTCATAACAAAGCTATATGAATTAAAAACATGCAAGATCATCCATTAAGTTTTGAAAACTAAATACAATACCATTGTTTTAACGGGAATACACCCTAATAACCATAATCTTGTTCAACAAACAAACAAAACATAAACACAGTTTAAGGACTGTGACTTGTCCAGGAAAGAGTCACATTCCCTAAACCCCGGATGACCTCGGAAACTAGTGCAGCGGGAAAACGTGCCATACCGTGCCAGATCCTTTAATTCCCTGAAATACATATAAATTGAAAAATCAACAATAATGTTGAGCGAGTTCATGTGTTTAGTATGTGCGCGCGAATAAACCTTTATAATCATTGCAAGTGTGAATATTTTGTAAACTCTGGTATGATAGCAAATATGGAAACATATCAGTTAATGTGTAACCACATGGTCCAACCTGCGGGCACATGGGAGGGGATAGGACAAGGTCACCACATGGTCCAACCTGCGGGCGCATGGGTGGTGTTACGACAAGGTCACCACATGGTCCAACCTGCGGGCGCATGGGTGGTGTTAAGACAAGGTCACCACATGGTCCAACCTTAGGGCTCATGGGTGGGGTTTGTTATGCTCAAATAGGCCTATCACTTGTATCCCTCGATCGTACTACGAGGACTAATGTTCTTAAGGTTTTACCTACCCAAATCACATAACCTAACAGTTCCTTCCTTAGCTGACCATACCATGTAAGAAATATTCGTAGTCATAGTAACATGTATTTCACCCCCGCAGTTTAGAAAACTGAAAACAGTTATGAGAAAAGGGGGACATGAACTCACAGTGGTGCGTCTCTACCAAGTATACCTCCAAATCAAGCAGCTGTGCGACGACCTACATGTACTAACTCTATTAGACGGACGGTCGTGCCTTAGCTTTATGGTTTAAATTTTGGGAAATAGTTAGACAACTATTTCGTGTTTACATTCTGTGCATACTTGGTAATTTATTTTCCTTCCCAAGGATGGGGGACTTAATACATGTGCGTTCGAAATATATTATTAAGTCTCACTTAAAATATATTCTATTTCTAACTCCAAAATATAAATATTTTTCTCAAAAAAATATTATATTTTTATTTCACATAATTTTCCCAAAATAATACTTTGTCAAAATTACGCGTTCATAAATATTTCTTTAAATTGCGTAAGTTACGTTTTAACGATCGAGTGGTAATTAATAATTACCGGTGTAACTTATATATTTATCGTGAAAGCGTTCGTATTAATTCGGATTCGTTAACATTTGATAATATTATTTTTACCCTAAAAATAATATTTATGTATCTTCACAAATAATTGACAAGTAACGTTGTGAAAAATATATTTACTAAATATATATTTATCACGTTTAATTTTGTGAAAATCCCACCTCTGATATTTTGTAAATAAAGTCGTGGAGAAACTTATATTTTGAAAACATGTCGAAAAGGATTTCTAACACTTATAGTGAAAATATTCTAAGTGTTAGGTTTTTGGAAAAATTTCGCCAGAGTTTCCTCTGTAACTGGAGGTGGCCACGCTTTCAAGCGTATCATTTTCTTTTATAATTCAAATCAACAATTTTCTTATTCAACCAAAACAATATCCAAAGCATCAAACTAGTCAATAAATATGTAATCGCATAAATTACATGAACTTGTGGTTTAACCAAAAATATGAAGTAAATCCCATTACTTTTAGTGGATCTTTATGTAAATCAATCCGGTTTCGTAAAAACCTCGCTTTTAAGGAAATCCCATCTTTACAACTTCTTGTCAATTTTTACAAAAATAGTTATTTTGTTGAAACTTTGTGTTACACATGTGTTTACACACTCGTGTGTTCTAAAAATCATTCTTGTTCATGTAAGATCCATTTTTAGAAAATATGGTTTCTTTGACACTCGGTCCTTTGAAAATACCGCTTGTAGATCCGTAGATCTACTAGTTTTATACACTATTTCGTAAGTAAAGTCGCTTTTACACAAGTTCAAGTTTCGTGTGTGGTAGAGTTTCATCACTTAACCCTTGTTACACTTAAACAAGCTCTATGTCATGATCCATGATCATGACCAATCCGGGTTAAACGATGATCCGAGCTACCACAACATAGATCGGGCCCAAATAATAACACAAAACAAATCCTACATGATTTACACAACAATCTAGCTTTTAACCATCATTTTTAGTATTTTTAGTAGACTTTTTCATATCACTTTGCATGTTCATGAATTTTAACCGTCATATATCGTTTTAACCACTTTAAAATAGATCGAGAGTGTGTTTCAAGCAACTTACTACTAGCTCATAGCTAGGGAAGAAACTAGACGAAAAACGGGTGGTTAATAGCGTTGTGGTGTGGTCCTCGCGATTCCGTAAGCACCGAGCCTCCTTGTATGCGACCCTTCACCTTTGTATGTAAGGGGAATTACTAGAACAAGATTGAAAGTGGGTGGTGGGTGTGTGGGTGCTTTTGGCCGAACTCAACAAGAGGGAGAGAAAGAAAATTGTTGGTTGAAGTGTGGTGAAGTGAGAAGGTGGAAGACTTGTGTTTTTATTTATAGACCATTTATTGAGTTTATCCATCATACAACATATTTTCTAGATATCCCACAATGTGCACTTAAAATAATCAAAAGAATGCAATGTGGTTAATGGTTGTGGGGTTTCGGCCAATCACAAGAGGAGGGGAAAGGAAGAGTGAAATTTTGTGTTGTGTTGTAAATGAAAGTCAAATCTGATGGTTTTATTTAGAAACCATATAAGTGTAATATCCACTAAGTAATATGTACTCTAGATAATGGACATGGCAAATAAAATATTCAAATTGGTAAGGGTGGTGTCCCCCCATGGGGAACTGAACGGTTTAAAAGGGTGTGTAATTAGTTTGATTTTAACTAGAGTTAAGTGATCTAGTTAGTTCATTTAGGAAAATAAATAAATTATTAGTGTGTAGTGCTTTATAATATAATGGGTGTTAGGGTATTCGGGGACCCCAACTAGCTCAGAATAGGAAAAAACAATGTCATGTCAATATTTTTATGTTCCGGGCATAGTCTGGTTGTTCGGTTGGATAGTAATCCGTTAAAGCGCTTAACAAAGCTTTAAAGTGTCGTTATTATCAATTTTAGTGACACAACTTATTCCCGACACTTTGGAAAGTGTCTAGTAATATTTTTCTCATGTTTTGGCACTTTATTAGTTAGCTAAAAGCTGAATTGTTAATTAAAGTGCTGAGTTTTGTACTTAGAGTATGTTTTTGGCACATCCTGTCACTGTAACTTATTCCTAGAGACGCAGTTCTACAACCCTTGTATCTCTACACTCACTATTAGTGTAGTAAACTATCTCGGGCTCACACAGGCCTTAGAGGCAGTGTCTGCCTGGTGCTAGTTATGACAGCACGTTCAATAGGTTATCCGTTCATTGTGCTACTGTGCTTTTGTGCATCATGTTTGTCACTAAGGTTCAGCATGTAAATAATGTAGTGACAGTAAATAGAGTATGATGCAAGTATGTACATGTATCAACATTCAAGTAGCAGTTTATCCACAATTTCAGGTAAGCACAGTAATTAAGCAGTAATTAATTATTAATTAAGTCGTACGGATACCTGGTTTAGTGAGGGTTGTCACATTAATGGTTTTCACCCATGGTTTTGCAAAACCATGGGATGGTATTCAATGAACATAGTCCACATTAGGGGCTCCCATGGTTTTTGAAAACCATGTGCCCACATGTAAGGTCTAGATCAAAGCACGTTTTTCGACGAACGATCTTAACGGTACTTGAATTCCTATAAATACCCAAACCCATTTCACTCCCAAAGCATACTTGAATCTGAGTTTGGCTCTCTAAGTTGAAGTTTATGCTTCATACCTGAGAGTAAATCGGATCAAGAGCTTGCGGGGACCTTCTGTAAGTATTCTTTCGCGTTTTTCGTTCGTTTTAGCGTTTAAGTCAAACTGTGTTTGACTTCCTGCTTTGACCAGTTTATGGTCAACGCGAAGTTCGTTTGAACTTCATAACGTGAGCGTAATCACGATGGTTATAGTCCCTAGTAACTATACCTACTGATTACCACGTTATCTAGGCTCAGTGACGAGTCGTAGTTTTAGCCAAAATACGTTTTCTCGCGTATTTTGTAACCAAACTACTCTAGGGTATTAAAACCGTTTGTTTTAATACCAAACCTGTTTTCTAACTTTACTAAACATGTTCTAGCATGTTTAGCTCGTCACTTTTAGATTTGTGCTTGTTTAGGGTCGTAAAGGTAAGCGATCTAATCAATCGCTTATACTTTCGAACCCGACCCATTTGGTCGATCTTTAGGATCCGACCAAACGTTTTAGGTGACCATAGTTGTATAGGGAATAACCTTCCGAGGTTATACCTTATGGTCACGACGTTTAAGTAGTTGTATGATAAGTAGTTCTTATGCCTTAGGTAAATTACCAAAATACCCTTTTTGCGCCAAAATTCATTTTAAGCATATGTAACTTAATTTTTGACATCTAAACTGATTTAACAACAATATTAAACATGTTAAGGCATATCTTGCTTGTCATAGGACTAGTTAGGCGTTCCGAATGCGTTTTACGCAAACGACGCGTTAAAGTGGCATAAGCTACCTAAACGGGTCGTAATGGGTCAAAAGCACTTAGGATAGGTTTCGTTTTAGTATGTAGGCTTTGTTAAACCATATTACATAAGTTCCCATACTTATTTGGTTTACGAACCCTCGTACTACCCGATCCTCCGATAGGTCCGTTTATTAATGTAGTTATCAATACTAGGTGCCGTTTGATTCCGTGCTCCCTCTAGCTTGCTTGGTAGTTGTTCAAGACTCCTAAGCACTCTCAAGTGAATACATAGACCCCTCTTTTACTGTTTTTCAAACATTTTGGGGTGAGACACATGTGCCTACTTGTTACTTTCATGATTTCATGTTTTTATATCATATACTTGCTATGTTCATTAGTACACTATTAGTACATGATTTCATTACGTTTTTGCTATGTATGCCCATTGTGTGCATACTTAGTACATCGTTTTACATAACATTTTATGCTATGTATGTTCATCATACTTAGTACATTTTACATCACATGCTATGTATGTCCATTGTGTGCATACTTAGTACATCGTTTTACACGACATTTTATGCTTTGTATGTTCATCATACTTAGTACATTTTACATCACATGCCATGTATGCCCATTGTGTGCATACTTAGTACATTGTTGTGCATTTTTACTTATGGTTTAGTTGATACATATTTCGCTTGCCATACATGACATTTTGTTTACGCATTACTTGATTGACATTTGACATAGACATTTTGATATCGATATACACATTTCATGGACTACATTTTGACATAAACATTTTGACATGGTTTTCACAAAAATATTTGACAATTGGTTTAGACATGGGTAATTTACATTGGTGGTTTATTTGGGTAAATGATTTAAGTAACGAGATGTGTGTAATATGATACAAGCATGGTGGATACGCTGCTGGTACTTCCTATATATAAGTGCTTGTATTATATTACATGTCGTAGCGTTATTTAAATCATTCAATGTGGACTTATACATTTTTACATAAATAACATATTTTTCACAAGACATTGTTTTACAAAACAATTTGTTTTATACAAACTCATTTTTACTTGGTTATTCTGTAACACCCCCAAAATCCCACTTGCGGAAAATCCCGCGAGGCGTGTTACGCATCCGAGTTCGATCCACCAATCACATTGAACCAATAGTAATTACTTAAATAAAATATAATATCAAATCCCAAAGTATTGTGTAGCGGAAGCATTTAATAAATCGTTTAGCAATTGTTTCTTAAAACTAAAGTAACCAATGTAAATAAATCCAAGAGCCTCGATCCATGACCACTCCAGCACTCCCAGATAGCAAGTCCATGTTCCAAGTGTTAATGACCTACAAGCATGCAGACAAGTGCGTCAGACTACGCTGGTGAGTTCAAGGTTTTGTATATGAGTTGTGTTACCAGATATATGTTAATACGATTCACTGTTGTGTTACGTTGTTGCTCATGTTAGTTACCCTAGGGACGACGCCCTTACGTAACCGAGGAGTGTGCCTCTTAGCAACCCACTATGTTGTTCAGTTAGTTACCCTAGGGAAAACGCCCTTACGTAACCGAGGAGTGTGCCTCTAAACAACCATAGTGAAACCCAGATAATTAGTACCTAATAGCGCTATCAACTAATTACCCCCATTGCCCTCCAGGCAATAACCAAAACCGATTAAGTTGTTTACCCAATGTTTCCCTTCCAAATGTTTACCAGTTGTCCCAAACCACCGAGACGCATGCTTGAGAAAATGCAATGAACTCACCTGGGGTTGCTCGGTATGATTCACACAGTTCAATTAAGTTATAGAGCGATTAACCACGTCCTACCACAGTTATCATACCAATCAGATTCGTATTCAAGTGTTGCACATAGGTTCTACACGTATTGTAACAGGTTGTACAAGTATTCATCATCGTATAGGTATCAGCATAAACAGTTACGTAACAAGCATAGTCCAAGTGTTCAGCCCAATCAGTTGGGCTCGTAATAGTGTGCAGGCCCAATATCGGAGTGTACGGTTATATGGTCTCGAGTCGAGATCTCGAGTCACAACGGAGGAAGGTTCCGAGTCGCAACAGGACTCGCAATTGTGGTTCCGGCTTGTCATGGTCCGGTTTCGAGTCGCAACCTGACTCGCAACCGTGGTTTCGGCTCGTGCGGTTTGTGCCGGGAATGTGTGGTCTCGAGTCGCAACGGGACTCGCAACCGTGTGTGGTTTCGAGTCGCAACGGGAGATTCCGACTCGCAATCGGTGTCGCAACGGTGCATGTAACAACTTTCCATGATTACACAGCAACAATCATTCCGTAAATCCAGCTAACAACTTATCAGTTTCACAAATCGGATCAAACACCATGTTTAACAATTTTACATATTCAAATCATCATCAACAAGAACAGTAATTCAATATCAACATAATATGCAACCGGATCATTTGATTAACAATTATACGGCTCTAAATCAATGACATGTAACCCGAATCATGGCAACCTATGTTTAACATAAACACGTCCGATTTAACAAGAATATTATCATTAACATCAACATCATCAAATACCCTCCGAATCAATTATATGGCAGTCGATTATCAATTCATAAGAACATCACACAATGCATACAAGTGGGCCGATTATTAGCACATAATCCATTTAACAACATAAACAGTCAATCATGAAACAATCGTTAAGCACACTAACCGGTTGATGATGGTAAAAGGGTGATCCGAACAAGAATGCTCCTTGGTGCCGTCGGGTTTCAAGCAAACGAGAGAGAGAGAGAGAGGTCTAGGGTTTCTTGTGTGAGAATGATCTTGCCAAAGTGTGCAAAGGTTACTAATACCCTAGTTGTTAAACAATCAAGGAGGGATGGGCCGAACCCCACTTGGGTTGCCCCTTGGTTCCGATTACAAGGTTTACGGCCCAAATGGCCTTGTGTGATTGATCCATGTCATGTGGGTTTAGTTCAAGAAACATACGTATAAGCATTTAATTCGTAACATACAATAGCAACACATATCACGTAAACATGCATTTAATCAATTAGATCAATTATAGTGACTCGCGTAACATTACAAGATAGGTCTAAAGTACGAGTTGTCACATATTCACTTAACCTTACATCATTCTTTTTAACTATACATATCTATCATCGATTTTCAAACGTTTTATAAAAGCAAACACTTAACTGGATTCACGACAAGTTTTTGTTAAACATTTTCTTAAACCTAGGTCATGAATCCTATTTTTCATAAAACCTATGTACTCGCCGGCATTTTTATGCTGATGTATTTTCACATGTGTTTCAGGTACAATAGTTGATGATATTTGATGATGATATTGATGCATGCTCACATAGGATTGCACGAGGCCTTAGTGACATTAAAAGATGCAAGACTAGTTAATTTTTGTTATGTTTCTTTATTGTTAAGACATTGTAACTCATTTAATTCAATAAAACGAAATTTGTTTAATCCATGGTTGTGAAACAATGATTCTGTTACAACACTCCCCGACGTTTCCGCCACGTTTTGTTGTTTTACGTGGTCGGGGTGTGACATCTTTTGACTCATGTAGTTCAATTTTGATGTGAGATTTTGTAGTGTAAAGTGGCGGAAAATTTTTGTCATTCATTTTTAGGCTTTCTTTAGACCCAACCTCAACCTTTTTATATAGGAAAAACTCATCTTTATGAGGTTGACCAGATGGTTGGTCTTTCTTTTGAACATCTTTCTTTTCAGAATTTTGCTTTTCTTTCTCAAGTTTCACATCGTAATCCAAAGGAACATTCGTCTTTACCGGTGTGGTAGAAGATGATTGTTTTTCCATCTCAGAAACCTTTGGTTTTGGAACACTTGATTCCTTCTCAACCATTTTCGGCTTCCATGTTTGTTGAGGTGATGCAACCCGCTTGTAAAACTTGTCATTTTTAGTTACCACTTTTTTAGCAGATTCAGTTTTAACTTTGATGTTTTCATTTTTCAAAACCTTTTTCTCAACAAACAATGGTCTTTTGCCCTTCACATCATCTTTCTTTCTTGGATTCATCACAACTTCAGTCTTAGGCTTCAAGTTGGTACACTTTCGTGCAATATGCCCAATTTGATTGCATTTGAAGCAAGTTCGGGTGTCAACTACCCGACCTGTGCCGTCGGACTGAGGTTGTGAAGCTTTCTTCTCAAAGAACTCTTCATTTGATTTCAAAAAAATCTTTGATTCTTCATCAGAAAGTGAACTCGAACTTGACACAAACACTTTCTTCTCAGCAAACCTTCTGTTTTGAACATTCTTTTTCTGATAAGTCTTACCACCCTGATAACCACCCGACCGTTTGTTTCGATTGTTGTTATAAAACCTTGGTGGAACAACAGGTTTCTTGTAATAAGCTTTATCTTTTTCAAAATTCATTTGCCTTTTTGATTGATTTAAGCTTTTCACTTCAGACAAATCAACTTCAATCAATTTGAAAACATTTGTCAATTTGTTCACATTAACATTCTCCAGAGGAAACTCAGAATCCGAATACAACTTATCCGATCCCGACATCTTGTACATGACAAGCGTAGGTTCTTCATTTAAGTTGTGGTTGGATTTTGGTTTCGGAATGTAATTGTTCAGAAAACACTCTTCATCTTCAACTGAATCATTTTCAGGCTTCAAAACACTTTCAGCCATACCTTTCACAATCTCAGATTGAACACTATCATCAGATGAAGAAAATGTAACATCAATTGACTCTGGAAGTTTTATCTCATTAACATCCTCATCGTCATTAACCAACCCGGATTTTTTCTTTGAGAAATTGTTGAGCACCGGCGGTGGAACCTGATGATACCCCACCCCTGTTCCATCCGAGTAAACATCTTCGCCTGCTTTGTTTTTCCCGATGGGTTTGGGAACAATGTGTTGTAAAACAAAGCTTGCGGAGTTGTAACTGGTTAATTTCAGATTGATGCGCTCATTTTCAATCTTAGCTTCTTCAAATTGAAGCTTTAACTTAGCAATCTCATCCAGTTGCTTGTTGATTTGTTCTTCTTTGTGTCTAAGAACTCCAGTTAAATGATCATTTTCTTTTCTGGTTTTACTGTTTCGTTCATCAGAATCCTTTATTGTTTGTTTTAACTTGTTAAAATTTTCTGAGAGTTGACGATTTTCATGAATTAGTTTTTCATTTTCTTTCCTAATTCTATCTACTTCAATTTTATCATTGTCAATTTTCTCAGTTAACTTTTTAACTTGATCATTTGAAAATTTGAGCATTTTGTCACGGTCAAGAATCTGATCTTCAACCTTTCGGACTCTTTTTGTCAGATCATTAACCTTCGTATCATTGAGGTAAGCTTGTGTACTACAAACTTTGCAGTTTTTCATGCAATGTTTGCAGTCACTATCACCTTTGACTTTCTTACCTGACTCACTTGACGACGCATTTGAATTGACCTGGCTTTTAGACTCAGATACAGACTTAGAGTCTACCTCAAGTTCCTTAGCAGCCAGCACCTTGTCAGCCATCTTTCCCAAATTTTCAGCTGTCAACTCCTGTGACGTATCAATGATCCCTTCATCGATCTTCTTTGGCTTCTGTTCCTGTTCCTTTTCTTTCTCTTTCTCTTCACCACCTCCCTACCATTTTCTCTGTTGAGACTCTTCTAGTTCAGCAAATTCCTCAGCGAAAGCTTCAAGACTAAGAGTCTTTGGATCAATAGCAATGTTTCCTTCAGGATCAAGGTAACACTCTCTATCCGCATCCCATCTTTTTGCCCTTTTAGCTTCACTGTATACACGAGAAATTCTGATCATTTTGTATTGAGCTCTCTGTTGTCTATCATTTGCTTTTTCTGCTGCTGTTCTGGTGTCTCTGAATGGTTTAATTTCTGTTGTTGCGGCAAACGCATAACCTACTGCTTCTTCCTCAGGTAGCAGCTCACTCCAATCAAAACCTTCATCGTCATGAATAACGGCAAAAGCTCTGGATTTTTCTTTGTCTTCAATCTACTTCATCCTGGGGGGTTCAGCCTTGTTCTGATGATAAATTGCCTTCTTGTAATAATCCTCTTGAAACGGATTTGCAGTATCATCAGTGTAAGCATTTCTGCATTCTCGCTTAAAGTGACCTTTCTGCTTACATTTGAAGCACATCACTTTTGATTTGTCAAAGCCTAACTTGGTAGAAGGTCCACCAATAGACTGTCTTCCCGTAATCTCCATGAATCGCTGTGCTCTTCTCACTGCACTTGCCATACACCACCTTATATCGATCAATTCCATCTCCTCAGGATCGATTTGATCGTAGTCTTCCTTTGTTAGGTTGGTGTTGCCTATCTTTCCTCCAACGAGACTTTCATACGATTCTAGAACTGAAGCTAGGAAAACCATCTGCTGCTTTGCAGATTCTTCGCTGAAATTTTGACCATTCTTCAAATCTACAGCGATGTTGCAATGAAACACATTCTTTTGAGCAGATTGATTTGCAGTGTTTGATGACGATCCACTGTGAAAACCACTGTGAGGAGTTTCATGATTCACAGTATTTGAGATTTCTGCAGAAAACGCTGTTCTTGGAGACCCAGTCTTTGGTAGATTTCCTCTGTATTACAGCTCCATGTTCTGCTGATGAGCTGGGTTGTTGACTTTAGATTTCTTTATCTCCAACTCGTGGCTTTCTAGTCTTTCTATCAGCAAATCCACTGTTAAATCTTCGGACTTAATTGTGTTTTTCAACATTAAGGCAAAGTATTGCCAATCTTGATCATTCGACAACGAATCAAACAATTTGTCGACTAGCTCCTCTTGAGTATATGTGATTTTGTGTCTTGCCAGCTCCATTTTCAGATGCCCAAATCTCTCGATCATTTTACAAACAGATTCATTCTTCATACAACCAAATAAATCAAACTCTTTACGTAATAGTTTCTTTTTGTTTTTTACAATCTCAGCACTACCTACACACTTAACCCTCAGTTTCTCCCAAAGATCTGTCGAATTTGTATACTCGATCAATGAAATTATATCATCTCTGACTGATTGATGAATTAACGCTATGCATTTTTGTTCAGCAACGTATCTTTCAATATCATCAGGTTCTACTAAACTTTGACCACTTCGATCTCCTGAGGTGTAACCATTCTTTAGACTTTTCCAACTTAGATATGCGAATGCTTTAAGCCACTCCTCAAATCTCGTAGCCCACCGATTATAATCTTCGATCGCCATCAGTTTAGGAGGTTTGTTGTATGTACCGTAAGCACTTTCTACGCTCATTGCATCGGAAAGAATCTTCTTTGCACTCGATGTCGATGTAGTATCATTCGTATTCTTCAATGTATCATCTCCAAAACCACCGGTATAAGCAAACACATCACAAAATGGATTCATGAACAAATCATCCATTTTAAGTACCTGAAACAATCAACAAACGCTTAGAAAATTTTTGGTTTTGAAAACAGCAACTACAAGCGGAATCAGTTGAAGCGAAATAGCTTCAAGCGAAATCAGATTTTAAGCGAGATAGCCTTTTCAAGCGGAATACTGTTCAAGCGGAATAAGCTTTCAAGCTGAATAGCAATTCAAGCGGAATAAGGTCACTTGAAGCGAAATCACTTATTTCGCTTGAACTTTCAAGCGGAATCTGATTTCAAGCGAAATCAGACAAAACTTTCAAGCGAAATTAACCAAATATGTAATTTTGCTTGGAATTAAACTGATACTTTCAAGCGGAATAACTATGATGTCAGCATGTTTGAACTGATTTTCAAGCGGAATTAGTCAATTTTGTCCGAATTTGTTCGAATTAAGGTCTAATTTTCTCAAGGATTAGTTAATACTATATGTCGCTTGATATGTGAGAATTTTAAGCCATTTTGTCCGTAAAATTCAGTTCAAATCAGAAAAGAAAGGGTAGAAGTGAGAGAATCCGGTAAAATCAAGCTGAATTTGTATGAACTCCTCGTCCTGAGCTCTGATACCACTTGTTGGACCGTCGTGTGACCCTAAATAGTCAGTATGAGTAGTTTATCATCAAGTACAAAGGCGGAATCAATGTAAAAGATGTCAACACAGCTTGTTCCTTTCTAATCTTTATCTATTACTGATTTCCTGAGCTTTTACAGATTTGATTACAATTCGGCAGCACCTCGGCTCTCAAACACTCTCTTCTAATTCCGCTCCAAATGACACAACAACATGGCTATATATAGATGTGGTGATTCCGCTTGAACATGACATGACAGTTTCAAGCGGAATAAGTAATTCCGCTTGAACATGTCAATGTTCATTTCAAGCGGAATTAACTTCTTGATTTCGCTTGAAATGCACATATACACTTTCAAGCGGATTTTTTTACACATAAAACCCTAATTTCAACCCTGTTGTGTGCTCGTTTATCCTATCTAGACATAAGACTCGATTAAGAAGAATTAACAGACACTAAATGCACCAACACGATGGAGAAGGTGATCATCAATGTGATTGTGCCATGATGGCTGCTGCCAAGGTATCACCTCAAGTTCTTGAAAAACTGTGTTCAGACAAATGTATTATTGCATTTGCTAACATTAAAGAGGTAAATGAAAACCTGAGGGATAAAGTCTTGTCTGATGAAGTCAAATTTGAAAAGTCATTAAAAGAACTTAGAAACAAATTGGCTGAAAAAGATAAAGAGATCAGCAGTCTCAAAGAAGAGCAGAGCATAACCAAAACTCAACTCCAAACTATGGTAGAAAAATACCAAGTTTGCAAAAAGGAGTCGGAGTCCACCCAGATCACCTGTGAAAGATGGGTGGAATCTTGTAAAGGGTATGAGGTTATGCTTGCAAAACAGCTTGAAAGCAATGTCAAGTTTGGTATAGGACATAGAAAAATATGATGATCTTGTAAACACTGCTGAAAAATAAGTTGGTTCAACTGAAATAATACCAACCAACAAGAATGGCCAAGAGGTTAAAATAACTGACAAACATGGTAACAAAATTACTCTGGAAAGATCTGTGGGATCCTCAACTTTTGAGGAGATTGAGAAATATCAATTTAAACCGACATGGTCTGATGAGTGTGACATCCTGGAAAACTTCAAACCAATGGATTTCACAACCACTGATGGTGTAAAAGCTCCAAAAGCAAAGGTCATTCCTATCAAAGATATCCTAACAGAGGTTCAAAACTCTGTTGCTAAGGAATCTGAGAAAAGGAAGAAAAGAGAAAAGATTAAAAACCTGTTTTGTGATTTTTGTGAAAAGAGGAATCATCTAACAAAAGACTGTTTTCATCTAAAAGCATATGATCTAAACAAAACAAGTATCATTGTATCTGCTGAAAGCTGCACCATCTGTGGTAAAGATAACCACAAAACTCAAAAATGTGTGTATCTCAAGAACTTTGATATAAAAAAGAATGAGTACACTGCAAAAACATCTTTGAGTCCATCAACATCATCTGTCAAATTCACAAAGAAGCAACTATTGTTTGTGCCAGTCCAAACAGCTGTCACAAAACAGCTGAACCAAACATCTGTTCAAAGAGATGTTCAAGTGACTGATGCACCCCATGCCAATCAATTCAAGAGAGGTAAGGGACAACCATCATACCAAAGGATCCCACATGTTTATGAGGCTTACAAAAGGCCCTCTAAACCAAGAGTGAACAGGCATCCTTTTGGTTATCAACAGGTGATTGGCCAAGACCCACAACAGTGGTTAGAGAAAAACATTCCCAAAAATTCAACCCCCTGAGCTAACCACTGTCCATGCATCTGCCACCATCCCAGACACTGTTGAGACCCCATCTAAAGCCTTATTGGCTTTGGAGACCTTAATGAACTAATCCTTTTACTTTATGTGCAGGGAGCTTCTGCATGCTTAGATAGTCTTTGGTATGTAGATAGTGGAGGCTCCAGGCACATGACAGGATGTAAAGCCCTTCTTCAAGACTTCAAAATTCATGGAGGGGGTGATATATCCTTTGGTAATAATAGTAAAGGGAAAGTTCTGGGGTCTGGTACAGTGAAATCTGGTAATGTAAAATTTGAAAATGTTAATCTTATAGACAATCTAAAATTCAACATCCTGAGTGTTTCCCAAATGAGTGATAAGGGGTATGGATCAGAAATGGTTGAAAAGATTGAAGCAATAATCAAAAATGGTAAAACTAAACTTGTTGCTCAAAGAAGTGGCAATGTTTATGTTGTTGATATGTCAAAAGAGTGCCAGAACTGATACCTGCCTGTTTTCAGCTGCATCAAACAAAGAGACGGAACAATGGCACAGAAGATTGGGGCACATAAATCTTAAGACAATCACTGCCATTTCAAAACAGGGGCTGGTAAGGGGTTTACCTCAAAAACTGTTCACCTGTCCTGAGCATTTTGTTTCCTGCCTAAAAGGAAAACAACATAAAAGCTCCTACAAATCCATTGATGAGTCCAAAACAACCAAATGTTTGCAAATGCTTCATATGGATTTGTTTGGCCCAGTGAAAGTCATGAGTCTCAAGAAAAAGAGATATTGTTTGGTTATTGTTGATGACTTCTCTAGGTTTACATGGACTTACTTTTTACACTCAAAAGATGAGACTGCAGGCATTCTGCAAGACTTTGTGAAACAGGTTGAAAAGCAGTTTGACCTTCCAGTAAAAATCTTCAGAAGTGACAATGGCACAGAGTTCAGGAATAAGGAGTTGGATGATTTTTGTGTGTCAAAAGGAATCGTGAGGCAATACATCATTCCAAGGACACCAGAACAAAATGGGGTTGTTGAAAGAAAGAACAGAACTTTGATGAGGCTGCCAGAACCATGCTTGCAGATTCAGGTTTGCCATTATCTTTTTGGGCAGAGGCAGTAAACACTGCTTGCTATGTTCAAAACAGAGTTTTAATCATCCCCAGGCATCAAAAGACTGCTTATGAACTGCTGTATAAAATAACGCCATTAATCTCATATTTCAAAGTTTTTGGTTGCCCATGCTTCATTTTAAACTTAAAAGATTCTATCTCAAAGTTTGCAGCCAAAATTGATTATGGATATCACCTGGGATACTCAACCACTGCTAAGGCCTTCAAAGTGTTTAACACACGGACCAAAGCAGTAGAAGAGACTTTGAATGTAAAGTTCAATGAACTTTCATCAATGAAAATCCCAGCAAACCCTGCAGAATTGTTTGATCTTGAAAAGTTCACTTTTGAAAATACTGCTGTCAAGACTAACAGTGCAGGTCCATCAGAGAATTCATCACCAGACTATGGGTATGAGATCATCACTCCTTAACAAAAGTCTGCCACAATGGGAAGAGCAGCAGATGTCCAAAACAGCTGTCAAAGCTCAACCACTGCTACCTTAACAGTTGTTGACCAAAGTAGCCCATTAACCACTGCTTCCACATCATCAAGCACTGTCGATAAAACTCCTCAAACAGTGGATCAAAGTCAGCATGTGTCCACACCTTTACCCCCTATGCCACCACCTTTTGAAGCCACTGCTGGGTCATCAAAGTCACCAGCAGTGGTTGGCTCAGATGATACACATCTGCAGCCCTCACCACTGAATGCCATTGTTCCATACCAATGAGAGCTCATCTTCTTGAAATCTCATCCACTAGATCAAATTATTGGCAACATCAATGAACAGGTGCTCACAAGAAGTCAATCCCAAAACATTTGTCTTTTTGCTGGTTTTCTATCACTCCATCAGCCAGTCAAGTACCAAGAGGCACTGAAAGACAACAGCTAGGTAGAAGTCATGCAAGAGGAGCTCCAACAGTTTAGAAGACAACAAGTATGGGAGCTTTTTCCATTGCCAGAGGGTGTAAGTCCTATTGGCACAAAATGGGTCTTCAAAAATAAAACTGATGAAAGTGGTATTGTTGTCAAGAATAAAGCCAGGTTTGTGGTTCAAAGTTTCAGACAAGAAGAGGGCATTGACTATGATGAAACTTTTGCCCCTGTTACAAGACTTGAAGCAATCAGACTATTTCTGGCCTTTGCTGTCAACCACAACATCAAGGTGTACCAAATGGATATTAAATGTGCATTCCTCTATGGTAAGATTCAAGAATTGGTATATGTTTGTCAACCTCCAGGTTTTGAGGATCCATTTAATCCAGATCATGTCTACAAGCTAAATAAAGCTTTGTATGGCCTGAAACAAGCACCAAGAGCCTGGTATGAAACTCTGTCCACCTTTCTAATTTCCATTAGGTTCACAAGAGGAAGAATAGATAAAACATTGTTTTTAAAATGGAGAGGAAAGGATTTGATGATTGTCCAAATTTATGTGGATGACATCATTTTTGGAAGCACATGTAATAAAATGTGTGAAGAGTTCAGGCAACTCATGACAGCTGAGTTTGAAATGAGTGCAATGGGTGAACTTCAATGCTTTCTTGGTCTCCAAGTAAGGCAGCTGCAAAATGGCACTTTCATCCATCAAGGCAAATATGCCAAAGAACTTTTAAAGAAATTTGACATGGATGATTGTAAGCCATGCAGTACTCCCATTGCAACCAATAAACTAGTCATGTCTGATGAAAAGGATGATTTGGTTGATCAAACCTTATATAGAAGCATGATTGGGTCTTTATTGTACCTAACTGCATCTAGGCCAGATATCATGTTTGCAACATGTGTCTAGATCCTAATCAGCCCGTAGAAAGTCAAACCTTATTGCTGTAAAAAGGATATTCAGATACCTAAAAGGTGCTCCCACACTTGGTATCTGGTATCCAGCTGATGGTAAAATTGAGCTTTTAGGTTTCTCAGATAGTGACTTTGCTGGATGTGACAAGACAAGAAAGTCCACTTCAGGAGGGTGCCAATTCCTAGGCAATTGCTTAGTGTCTTGGCAAAGCAAAAAGCAAGCAGCTATTTCCACATCCACTGCTGAGGCAGAATATATAGCTGCTGCAAGCTGTACAACCCAACTGCTCTGGCTTCAAAATCAGTTGCTGGATTTTGGTATCATTGCCTTGAAGACACCACTCATGTTGGACAGCCAGGCAGCAGAAAATATCATCAAAAATCCAGTTTCTCATTCAACCACCAAACACATCGACATCAGACATCACTTTGTGAGGGATTGCAATGAAAAAGGTTTGATTTCTCTGCATCATGTTCCAACTAAGGATCAGCTGGCAGATGTGCTGACCAAAGCATTAGACACGTCCACCTTTGAAAGCTTGATCTCTAGGATTGGCATGCTAAACATGGAATAACGGGAAAAATCTTGTTTTTCTATGAATAAAAGCATTAAAATGTTTTCAGAAAATCAAAAACCCATCCTTAAAAATAGCTAAAAATGAATTTTTCATTAAATCCTTAAAAGTCTACCAAAACCACTGATGAGTTCAAAAGTATGTTCTACTTCAAAAGTCTGTCCACTGCTGAAAGTCATCCCCTGTTCCCGTATTCCTTTGATAAGCACTGTTGTTCAAAATCAGTGATGTATCCACTGATATGCTATCCATTGATAGTAAAAATCATCCACTGTCTTCATTACCGTTGCAACCACTACCTTCATCAGTAGCTTTCACAAAAGTACTGTCCTTCGCCTCATCAGGGGATGGCACGTGGACAGTACATAGTGGTCAGACCTTTTGTAACCGCTGCCATGTCAGCATTCACTTTTTCTCCATAAAACCCCTTTTCAAAACCCCAAACAGGGTTTTACTGTCGAATAGAATTCATAAAAATTCTCTTCTCAAAGCAGTTTTCATCAAATTTCTTCACAATCTTCTTCGATCATCATCTCCAAAATGACCAAATCGAAGTCTTCCGGAAAATCCACCACTAAATCATCTTCAAAAGAAGCCTCTCAAAAGGCTAAAACCACAAAAATCCCACACAAACCATCTCACAATCTTCTGGGTCTCCTCACAAAACCCGGCACCACTGATGCTTTCGACTCCATCATCGATATCATATCTGCATCAAAGTATAAAACTTTGTTAACAGCAGATGCACCAATTTACTTGGCGACCCAAAGAGAGTTCTGGAACAACGCAACCCTTGACAAACAAGGTGAGACTGTCATAGCCATTAACTCTTCTCTAAAGGGTAAAGCTGTCAAAATCACACCACAATCCATCTCAGATGTCTTTCAACTCGAGGATCAGCAAGGTAAAACTTTCTTTCCTAAAAACGAGTTAAAAATTGACTTCTTGAAAGAGGGTATGCAGATACAATGATGAAGAGGGATACCTTACAAAAAGGTTTCTTCCCTCATGCAACAAGATTTTTATTTCATACCCTCCTAATGTGTGTTTCAAACAAAACCACTGCTTTTAATGAAATACCATTGAAGATTCAAAACTTGGGATATGCTATTCTTCAAAAAGAAAATTTTAATTATTCTAAGGAAATCTTTAATGATTTGGTTAAAAATGTTGAAACAAAATCATTCTTACTTTTTCCAAGATTTCTAAGCTATTATTTTGAAAAGAAAATTGATAAGGATGATATTTCTGCAATAAAACAAGGTGACTCTTTTCAAATGCACAGCTTAACTGCTAAAACTTTTACAAGAATGTCAACACCTTGCAAAACACAAGCAGAGGTGCCTGAGCAGAATTTAGCAGCTAGCACTGCTCCTCAGGTATCTGCTGCTGAGCCCACTGCTCAAGGTGATCAAAGCAGCAAAACAACTGCTTTGAAACCCACACCTACAATCACCAAAAAGCCACAGAAAAAGAAAACTCAAAAACCCCCCAAACCTACCAAAAAGGCAACTCTGGAGGATGAGATACCGGAGCAACTGCCTGTGACAACACAAAAGTCACAAAAAACCACTGCTGCTACTTCCTCAAAGTAGTTGGTAGAAATATCTCAAACCATGGCTGAAACTCCTCCTGCTTCTTCTCAAAAAGAACAGGTTGTACAAATAGGGACACTGTAATATGATGCTCCGGAATCACTTGCTTCCATCATCCATAGCCCAATGCCTGGGGCAAATTCTCTTTCTACACCTGCCCTCACATCCACAATTCCACCAAATACAAAGATTCTGTTGGAAGCAATTGATTTGAACCAGGCACAAACCAGTCCTTCTCAATCACCTGTCCATGAGAATATGCCTCAACAAATGATTGGGCCTGCTATATCAATCCTTGCTAACCCACCAACACAACCTGAGGAGGTTACACCCCTTGAGTTATAAGTAACTCTTGGTGGTAATCCAAGTGAAGCAGCCACTACAAGTCTTGAACCCACTGGTTTACACTTGGACAGTGGTTACATTAATAAGACTTCCTTGGAGGCAATTCCTTCCATAGCACCTCTGACATCCAGCGGTGAATTTGTTTTGACCACTGGCAACATCAAAAGGTTGTCAAGTGTTGAAGGAAGAAGACCCCAGTACCAAGAAAAAGGGGCATCAGTGGTTAATGTTTGGAGTACACTCCCTACCTCAACCACTGATAAAACCACTGTTAGTGGGAAATCAGATGATCCCATTAAATTGGGTGATGGTTTAAAGTACCAAGAATTGACGACCAGAGTCAAAAAACTAGATACTTCTGTTGCAGAAATCAAAGAAATGTTGCATCAGTTGTTGACAGTACAAAAGGTGCAATCCACTGTTGTTCCACCTCAAGCACCTGCTCCACCACAAGCACCTGCTACAAATGAGCTATGGAACCTCTTTCAACCTTTTCTCCAACAACAAAAACAAATGGCTGATCAGCAACATGAGATACATGTACAAAAGCTGAGAAACACCATGGAGTCTAGGTTCAAGAACACACAAGAAGATATTAAGGCACTCAAGGCCCACATATTGAAAACCACTGGCACTGCTCCTCCAACTATTCTATTTATTGATCAACTACCCCCAGATAATGCCAAAAAGGGGGAGAAAATTCAGGAGTGGAAAAAGAAGGGTATAGATGATGGGTTGTATGTTGAACCTGAAAAGGAAGCTATGACCAGAAACATTCCCTTGCCAGATGGTAGTAAAAAGGTTGATGTTACCCAAAATGCACTTGATGAAGCTGTAGCAAGTGTAAAAAGGGACAGAGCGGCAAAGGATATGTCAAGGTGGAATGAGGAGAAAATAGCTTACATGGAGCTGAATGCGCAGGGTTGTTGTGGGCTAAAGGATGTTCAAAATCCTGTGCCAAAAAGAAATCCTACTAGAAAAGTAAGGGAACCCAAGTCCACACCATCCAGACTCACAAAGCATACTCCAAAACCATCGTCCAAAAGCCCCCAACATCAAACCTCCACCCAAACAGCTGTTGTAACTCCTGTTGTATCAACATCTGCTGGTATTTCAGTTGTTTCAACATCTGCTATCACTTCAACACACACCACTTCAACACACACCACTTCAACACACACCACTACCACTGCCTTACCACCACCACCATCACCACCAAATACAACTTCACTACCATCTCCTCCTGCCAAAAAGCAGAAGACATCAGATGTTACAACATCTGTTGTAATGACAACAGTGGTTGAAGCACCAGTTGTTTCAACAACTGTTAGTCAATCACAAACCACTGCCACTCAAATCATCACCAATGATCCACCCAAAACATCATCAGTCTTTCCTCAACCAAAAAGGAAAAGGCTAATCTTGAAAGATGATGATATCTCACCACCACCAACATCCTCAAAACCGCTATCACTGGTCACAATTCCAAAACCCATTCCTCTCTCTTCAGCTCAAATCCAAAAGCCATTACCTCCTTCAGGTATTCAATTTCCTCTGGAACTTATAGCAGTTAGAGAAGAAATCAAATCTTTCTATTATGAGGATGACCCTGCTAAAAGGAGTTTGCCATCAGTTGAACGATATCCCATGCCTAACAATATTGATGAATATTTGGAAATCAAGGCTAAGCAAGCAGAGGATATCTCAAAAATACATACACAAGGGAAATCTGATAGAGAAATTCAGCAGAACTATCAATACTTGCTTACACAAGTCAGATCCCTAGAGCAATTTGCAAAAAAATATGTGTCAACAAATCTCAGAGAGAGCAGATGAAACTCTGAGAAAAGACTACATTGAAAGCATCATGGCTACCAAGAAGTACAAGGGGGAGAAACACATGTACAAAGACTGGACCATTCCTGAGCTCGAAAGTGAGGCAGCCAGGATTCAAGAAATGATCAAGAATAAGGTCTAGCATACTCCTCCTGAAAAATTCGAAAAGAATATTGCTGACAAAGCTTTAGAGTTGAAGAGAATGAAAGAGGAGCTGGTAGCAGCTGACTATGGGTCAAAGAATTCTATGTCAAATTGGAGAGAAGACAGGGTCAGGGCCACCTAAAAAGGTTGGAGGAACTTAGAAAGAAAGATCCAAAAGTTCCACAGAAACCTGACTATTCCAAAGCAGAGGTCTCAACAAGACCACCAAAGCTGCAAGTCAAAAAAACCACTGCTCCAGCTGGTGCTGCCATCTACAAAAGAAGGAATCAAAACCAGTTGGGTGCTGAAACAATCCAAGAATTAATGGCTGGTGATGACCTTGAAACAATCTGCAAGTACTGCTCAGACAGTCATGAATAGGCCTGCATCACCAAACACCTCATCCAATAAACATCTCCCAAGAAACCCACCAGGCCCAAGAGTACTAAAGTGGAAAACTGATAAACAGACCCACATACTGACAGTGTTCAAGTCTAGTGGAGAAGTGAAGAAATTAACAACGGAATAAGCTCTTGGCCTGAGTCTCGAAGATTTGCAGCATCTCCTTAATCTTACACTTAGCAGGGATGATGATGACACAGATGCCTTAACTTTTGAGTTACAACTCAAAGGGCAAATAAGGGAACTGTTGATGAGGCAATAAAGATCTACCATTAATGAAGAGTTTTGGCATTATCTGTTCCAGGGGAGATTGTTAGGATTGAACCCTACCAAAGGAACAGATAATTAAAGCCAGAACTGGATCAGAGCAGTGGATCCAGAATAAGCAGATGTTATGCATACAAGTCTCTCCCCTTGAAAGTGGTTTCAACATTTGATGACCTCCTATCTACTGATCATACAAGCTGCTGACCTACAACTGCTGATCAAGTCAAAGACTGATGAAGAACTAAAGCCATGCTGCCCAATCTACTGCCTTGAGTCAAGCACTGCTGATCATGACAAGTACTGCTGGGTTCACAGCAGTGGAAGGATGCAGCAGTAGTTTTGTTCATTTATGTAATGAGTTATAATATCAGTAGTTAGCACAGCAGAGGTTGTATAGATCAAAGGTTAGAGTTTGTTAGGAGGTTAGATGTCACTTTCATGGTGAAGTCAGCTTAGATGCTTCAGTGGTTTGCTCGTGCCTATAAATAGAACAGTGCTCTATACTGTTCTACTAGCTCTTTCACTATCTTCTTCCTGCACGAACAAATACTGTGAGCTCGGACTGAGGGGGAGTTTGTTGCATACTTGCAAAATTGTAATCGTTGTTTGAAAGTAAATTCAATCATTCGGTTCAATGTTAAACTTGTATGTTAAAAGCATGTCTCCTGTTTGATTGTGAAAAGTTTGCTTCCATCTTATTTCTGCTGCACAACTCATTCATCTTCATCTTTATTCAAACGTAAAACACAATCAAAACCAAACTCAGATCCTAACAATATTTTTATTGGTCATTTCAGACTATATCAACACTAGGGAATTTCTATAAATTTTTTTCTTAAATTTTGGGAATTCAAGAAATTTAATTTGAATTTATACATTATTTAATTATTTAAAAAAATACTAGATTTTCACAAATAAATTCTATGAATATTTTTACTGATTTCTATAGATTATATAATCATAGTGGGATTTTTATATAAATCTTCCATAATTTTAGATAATCATTTAAGTAAAGAAGTTATGGAAATATTAAACAAAGTAAATTCCTTTATATAATTAATCATTTTATGTGATAATCATTTAATCGACGATATAAAAATTATTAGATGGTTTTATTGAATTTGTTAAATATGGGCATTTACAAAACTATTAAACCCTATTAAATTGATAATTCTAAGAATATCTCATGGTAAATAATCATAGAAATCTATATATGTACATAAATTATATTTGTTTGGTTATTTTGTCAAATGGTTATTTTATATAATTTAAAGTCCCCAAATAGGAGAACCCAATTTCCTAAAATTAATATATTGTCCTTTCATTCAAGTATTTCGTTATTTAGAATCTTGGTTATATTTATTCTAGGGTGATTTAGTCAATTGTTATATCTCGTGTACTCGTGCGGTAATTCTCGTGGATTAGCTATTTGCAACATGTGAGTAATCTCTTCCACTTTCCCCTTTTTAACTTTTTTTTTCAAATTTTGGGGTGCATCATGTTACACTTTTCGATTTACTTAACATGCTATGATCAAGTGTTATTATGTGAACGTCTTATGTGTATTCTATTAATCTATATGCTATTTGATATCAAGTCTATTGCATGCTATTGTGTCTAGTGGATCCACGGCTGACTAGGTTCCCCACGGCCATGGGTTGTAGCCTAGTATCGCCAACAGTATTAGACTCGCTCCTCGGGGCTTGAGCCTAATGCACGCTATATCAGGAGTCTATTTTGGTTGCTTGTGTTGTTGTTTGATTGTGTATTCTTGCTTGGTAAATTTTGATTTATGGATATGTTAACTATGTTGATGATATGAGACCATTTACACAGTAACCTTGAGGTGCATGTTAAAAATATCTTTTTTTAAGAAATAAATATAAAACTGTTTTATATAAAATGGAGGAAATTATTCACCAACATATTTGTTGACCCAAAAATATATTTTTCTAACGTGGTGCAGGTTTTCAAAGTTGATGATCAAGTGATGTGGACACGTAGCATGGGCCTTAGGAAAATAAATTGAAATCTTGATATGTTTGTTTTGAACAATGTATGAACAATTTTGATTATTATATGTTATGTGACTATTTAAATAGATATGCTTTAAATATTGAAACAATAATTAGTTGTCATGAGCTATGGGCAATCACCATGCCCCGATACCTTTCCGCTGCGGGTCGGGGTGTGGCATCAGTAGCTTTTCCACAGATCCCTGAGTCTGCACCTTTTACTCCTTTTACTTCTTCACCACCTGATGAGCCATTCCGATGGTCCCCACTGTATTCCATGCCGACCTCAGATCCCTACCATCCCTCGCATTTCGTTGGTTATACACAGGATGAGTTACTTTATTCGCTTCAGCTTCGATTTGAAGTTATGAGTCGCAGAGTCTTGGAGCTTGAGTCGACACCGCGTCCTTTACCATGTCCTAGTCAGCCTGCTTCCGTTCCCCGTCATTCATCACCGCCTCCTTTCACACGTCCACCCGCTCCTCTTACTCCTTTTCTAGAGTTTGATGCTCGATTTCTTATGGTCGAGCAGCAGATCCGTTACTTGCTTCTTCATGTGCACAAGCTCGAGGAGGAGCTCGCATATGTTCTCAATTTGATTTTCCTCCCTCCTCCACCACCGCCATCAGTACAGTAGGTTTTTGGTCTTATGCAGATGCATTACCTGTTATGAGAGCACCACTATTGAGCTGAGCTTGTGAAGCCTTTTGGAGATCACTTTTGATTGTATGATTTTTGCATATTGGTAGACTTGTTGGGCAAGGGTAGTGTGACCCTGTGTTCCTTTTGATATGATACACTTTATGAAGCATGTAACAATACTTTGTGGTCGATGATTAATGAAAGCCCAATCGTCATGTTCTCATTAAACATGTAAATCAACAACGTGCTTGCCTGTTATGTTCTCATTAAATATATTCCCATTTACTTGTTTATGTTATGATTGTGCTATTGCTTGATTGATTGATATGATGAATTATTATGTGTATGTACATACGACCTCTAGACAACTACACATATTTCCTGAACAAATAAGACCTGACCCAAACAATCTTCTTAAAAGATGCCTCCCCAAGAGATCATTCGGCTGATCGAGGCAGAATTACGAGCGCACATCTCACAGGCCATAGCTCGGCACGAGGTTCTTTGCTACAGACAGAGCGGCAGTACCTCAGGGAGTAACCCACCTAACGGTAATGTTTAAGTCACCTAAGAGACATTACAAAACGTTTGGACATTTCCGAGTGTGCTTTGCTAATGCTTTCTGTGATGATGTTGCTTGGGTATAGGCTGTACCTACAAGCAGTTTTTGGACTGCCAGCCTCTGAACTTCGACGGCACTGGAGGTGCCATAGCCTTTGTGAGATGGGTCGAGAATACGGATTCTGTTTTGAGAATGAGCGGATGTACTCCAGAACAACAAGTCACCTATGTTTCTGGATTGTTTCAAGATGAGGCTCTATCATGGTGGAACCTTCGGGTTCAGACAATGGGCGAGGCTGCTGCGTATGCTTTGACATGGGATGAGTTGAAAGAATTGATGCGTAAGGAGTATTGTTCTCAAATGGAAATCCAGAAGCTGGAAATTGAATTCTGGAACCTGAAGATGGAAGGTCCAAAGGTGGTGGAATATGTACAGAGACTTCACGATTTGTCGCGAGTTGTTCCATATCTGGTGGAACCAGAGCTTAAGAGGCTAGAACAATGCATCTGGGGATTGGCGCCTCAGGTTCTGAGCTTGATAACAGCATCAAAGCCTCTAACAACTATCGATGCGAGTAACTTAAGTGTGGCGCTCACTAAGGAAGCAATTAGATTGGAAAAACTTTCAGCCCCTGACGAGAAGAAGGAGACTCAGGTGGAGTCATCTGGAAAGAACAAAAGGAAGCTCACTGATTTCAAGAGGGGTACTCAAGCGAATAACAAGAACAAGGCCAAAAGGGAAAAGAGTACATGGGTATCCTACCTAAGTGCGACAATTGTCGACGTTATCATATCGGGCGATGTAGATATGGAAATTGTGCTAACTGTGGCAAAGTGGGGCATGTCAAGGAGACGTGTAGGCAAGGTACCGAACGTGGAAATGGAGGTCAAGATGGTAGCGGAAATCTCAGAGGAAACAACGACAACAGCAACTATCAAGGCGGAAATGGTGATGATCAATGAAGTGGTCAAGGTTGTTTTGACTGTGGCGACATAGGGCATTTCAGGAAGTATTGCCCTAAAAACAATCAGGCCGGTGGTAAGATTTACTTGGGGACTAAACCAAGATGTGATGAGTGCAAGTTTCACCATGAAGGTCGATGTCTGAGGCCTAAGTGTGGTAGGTGCGAAAAGGAAGGACACAACAAGGATGCCTGTTGGGCGAAGTATCCCAGACAAGGAGTAAATGATGACGACAACCAAGACGGAAACGATAATGATAGAATTCCAGGTTGCTACAGATGTGGGGACGTGGGGCACTTTAGGAAGGATTGCACTAGGAAGAATAACCAAGCTCGTGGAATAGTGTCCAACATGGGAGCTCGTGAAGCACGCCAGGATCCGAATGTAGTCACTGGTACGTTCCCTACTAACCAACGCTTTGCGTCTGTGCTACTTGATACCAGTGCCGACTATAGCTTCGTATCTCTAGGGTTTAAGTATATATTTGGGTTAGTTGCAAGTAAGTTAGATATTCCGTACTCGATAGAACTAGCTAATGGGAAGCTAGTAGAAGCCAAAGAAGTGATTAGAGACTGCGTTGTAGAGCTTGGAGAGCGTGAGGTTTCGTCAGATCTTCTGCCAATTGAGCTAGGAAGCTTCGACATCGTAGTTGGAGAAGCAGGATACGCTTCTACGAGTTAGTAGTTGTGTGTAGCCACGGAAGTTTTTGCGTAAAGGATGTGTTGCCTTCTTGGCTCATGTCGTGGACAAAGAAGCCTAAGAACCGAAGCTCGAAGATATCCCTGTGGTAAGGGAATATCCTGAAGTCTTCCCCGAAGACTTGCCAGGATTACCTCCTCACCGACAAGTCGAATTCCATATTGACCTTGTTCCAGGCGTCGCGCCTGTAGCCAAGGCACCTTATCGACTTGCGCCTTCTGAGATGCAAGAGTTATCAGCGCAGCTTCAGGAGTTACTAGATAAGGGATTTATTAGACCAAGCTTCTCGCCTTGGGAAGCTCCAGTTCTGTTTGTCAAGAAGAAGGACGGTAGTTTGCACATGTGCATTAACTACCGGGAACTAAACAAGTTAACAATCAAGAATCAATATCCCTTGCCAAGGATTGATGATTTATTCGACCAACTTCAGATTCAAGTTACTACTCCAAGATCGATCTCCGATTAGGTTATCGCCAGCTGCGGATTTAGGAAGAGAGCATACCGAAGTACAGTGAGTCAACAAGTTGTTTTTAGACATACGCTAGCGTTGTGTTTTATGCATGGTGCACAAAACAGTTATACACAGAATACGAAACTTTGAGAACCTAGGTAACATGTACTTAAGACCTTCTGGAATTCAGTTCAAAACTCATTAAAGGTTATCACTTAGGAACCACGTCTTTAACTCGAGCGAACACTATTATCCTGTCATGTATTCTATTTTAGTCAATCGAACAGGTGAAGTACTCGAATTTCTTTTATTGAAATCTCCACTTTTGCTTCTAGCAAGTAGAATTTTGCACCTCTACTCCTCTTAATGGTAGTTGCATCACGACAATTTTCTTCATTAAAGCGAACACTCCTTTGTCTCGGTACTTGATCATTTCTTCATTATAGCGAATACTCATTGTTTCATTTCTTGGAAATTCATATGTTACGCATGCACCATTTGTTATGCATGTGGTTTCGTTTCGAATACGCGATTCATCAAAGTTCAAATATTATTTATCTAAATCTAATTATTTATTTGTGATTCGAATAACCTACATTATTGTAATTGTTGGCTCCTTTGCTATCAAGTCAACAAACTTTCTTGAAACTTCTTTTCTTTCAAGTTACGTACATGGCTTACCTTTGTAACCATGCCGAAATTCCCTTGTCGATACATACGCTTATTATCAGGTTGCGCTGAAACCAAGTTCAAATTGCTTGAACTTATCCATTTCGCATATTCAATTCAAGACATCATATGATGTATTAGGAGCATCATATTCAAATTCACTTTTGCAAATGTTTCATTTGTTCCAAGTCGTAGTAGACTTGTCTGGTCTATGACTCCATTAAATCATCCGTTGATTTCAACACCTCGTGGTGATGCTTTCACTAAATTGAAGCTTGCGCTAATCTCGTTACACATCGCACACCTGAATTTAGTTGTTTATTTCCCAACTTGCTCTAAATCTGTTCTGTTTTATCATGAATAATGCAGTCTTAACACAATCGTGTGTTAAGACAATGGTACATAAATTCATTGTATACTCTAGTGTACCTCCTAACGGCTCTTTCATTATCGGTCGAATGCCTTGCAGTATTCATTATTTTTCATCCTCGATCGAAAACAGTAGTTCTTTGGTGTTCTATACTCAATTGAAAAGTCCTACGATGTCGTTTGAATCAAATTCTCAGGTTCGCTTCATTACACTTTCAATTGATTCCAAACATGGTGAACTTGTTCGGTCACCGCTATTATTGAATTATGTCAACTACGACACCTTGTGGTGTCGTTACAAACTTGTAGCTTGTGCTAGTCATGGTCAACCGTTTCACACGAAACTACCCATACTTTTGTTTGACTTGTCATTTAAACATTCCTAATGCAACTACGAACTAAGACAATGATACACCAGATTCGATTGTATTTCATTTCGGTATGTTTACGCAATTCAAGAATGTCAACACACTAATCTTAACCATTTATTTGTTCGAAAGTTGACAGATCATTTTCATGTTACTACCATATTTGAGTTGTTGATTGTGAGTTCATCTAGCGGATGCTATTGTTTCTGAAAACTCATTTGCATTTTGTGAACGATCGTTTGAATTCTATTGGTCGAAAATCCTCTTTTATTGAACCCCTGTGAAATGAGTTACACTAGGTTATACATCTATATGTCTCGTGTCCTCTGACATCAAATTCTGGAACACATACCTTTTAACCGTTGGGTTCTTGTTGTTGTGATATGTCCTTGGATTCACCTGATTTGAATAAGTTATGTTTCGGTTCATGGATTAATCACTTTGGTATTATTCATATCCATACACGTATAACGTAACCCTAAGGAGTTAAGGTAGTATAAATTTCGAGTACGAAATTTTCTTAACATGGGGAGAATGTGACAACTGTCAAATTTGCATGCATCTGTACAATTATTAAATAATGATTAGTGCTTAATGACTGAGCTAAATTACAATTAACTACTTGAATTGCTTTCTGATTAGTACCATATACATACAAACTTTGTTGATTCGAATGATGCACGAAGCACCGGCAGCACAGTTATCAGACAATCAGAAAAATGCTGACAGAGTTCAGTAGGTAGATAGACAATGTTTTGAGACACAGAATGGGCCAGAAACCAAGTATTACACTAGTATAGTGTGTAGGAAAGTAAGGATCACAAAACTGCCTTCCTAGAGATAGTTTAAGTGCCGGAAAGTGCCTAAAACTCACTTAAACTGTAGAATTCTGCAGAAAATCAGCAAATTCAGCATTTAAACACATTTAGATCATGCAGAAATATGGTTAAATGGTCCTGAATGCTTTCCTAAGTGTCAGGAATCAAAACTGTCATAAAAGAGTACATAAAGCACACTAAACTGCAAAGTTTAGCACCTTAACGAACCGGTAACCAACCGAACAACCGGACACTACCCGAAACACCAAATTTTCACTAGAAGCACTGTTTTAACATTACCAAGCTAGTTATGGTCCCCGAACATCATAACACACTATATAAATATCTAATAACTAAATCCCTAACTAAATACTTGAATTCTAACTAAGTAACTAACTATTGGTTAAACCCTAGCCTATACCCCCCCCCCCAACCTATGGGACGGCCCAACATGGCCCCCACCTGTGATTTTCTTTTATTAAAATATTAGATATTGTTCCCTTGTTTTAAGCATAAGAACCAAAGGTAATTGTGAATGGATGGATTATAAGATAGACCATAAGCTCATAACTTTCATTTTCATCACAAACACTTCAACACCACTTCTTTCTCTTCTCTCCCTCTTGGCTTCGGTCGTAACCAACACCACCATCATCACCATCATTCAATCATCCTCCATACATTCCAAGCATATACAAGGGTGTTAGAAGGTGCATAAGGAAGTTAGGAGCTGTCGGAAGTTCAAGGACCTTCTCTATTTGCTTTTATCCTCTTCTTTTCTTCTCTTGATCATCCCTAGCCTTGAGCTAGTGGTAAGAACACTAATCTCTTCATTTTACATCTTATCTAAGTGGTTAAAAGATGATACATAATGTTAATCTTGAAGAACATTAAGAATCAAGAGAATGAAACTTGAACATAAGCTTAAATCATGAAGAAATCATGTTGTTTATGTGTTGATTTACTTGTTGATTGTTGATTTCTTATGTAATGATGTAGATCATCATATGATCTTGCTAGATCATGATTAAAAACATAATCTAGCAAGATGAGAGGATGGAAATGTTAAAGACTAATAGATCATCCTCATGAAAGACATGAACCTAAAAGAATATAATGTTTTCTTGTAAAAAGATTACTAAAATGAGATGTAAGTCTTGTAGGTCTAAAATTTCATGGATGATTTTTCAAGAAACCAAGTTAAAAAAAAAATACAAGTTTTACATAATCTTGGTTCTTAAACAAATAAACCTCATTTTTGGTGATTAATAAAGTGTAGAAGCACATATGTGACAAGAAAAATGCATGAAGAAACATTTTTAGAAAATGTGATTATAAGTTGTGAAGAAATAACTTCTTTAAAAATGATGTTTTTAAAGAATCAACCACACTTTAAAGGGTAATAAGACTTACTAAACACACTAGTAAGTTATTACAATTTTTTATAAATTTTCAAGCTCATGAAGTGGTAGTTTATACTTGTTTTTGGCAAAATTGGTAAGTATAGATTGTTTATTGTTGATTGTTGATTGATTCTGTTGATTTACAAAAGAAAATGATATACCTTCAAGGTATGGAAACCTCCATTTTTAGGGGAAATTATGGCAAAATTTTTCTAAAAACTAAACACTTAGAAAAAAAAATATTTCTAAACAAATATTTACAAGAATATTTCAAACCATGGATTTTCACATAAAGTTTGCCATAAATTTTATTACAAAATTTACAAATATTGGAGGTTGGTTTTTATAAATAAAAGTGACTAAATATGTATTTAGAAAAAATATATATTTAGTTGTCACGAAGTGTGTGATTATTTGTATATTATGTGTATTAGTTATATTATTTTAGGGCTTGAAATAATATAACTCATCAAAATACCAAAAATTACAATCCAAAATATTACCAAAATTTCCAAGGAATAAATATACAAAGAATACACAAAATACTGGTGAAACCGAACAAAGGAATATAACTTAAAAAATATTCCGGAAATTTATTCACAAGTATATTTTTGGTAAATAATATTTTGGACACCAAGGAAACAAAAATATGATTTTTACAATTATTACAAGATTATATCATATTTTTGGTAAGAAGAAAATATATTATTTTTGGCAAATAAAAATATATATATTTTTCTTGGAATTATTAGAAGATGTATTATTTTTGGAAGAAATATATATTTTCTCAAACAAACATGAAATATATTATTTTTGGAGAAAAATAAGTTTATATATATTTTCCAAGTTAGACTTGAAAATAAATTATTTTGAGACTTGTATGAAATTTATAAATATTTTTGCCAAGGGAAAAATTATAATTAATTTTTCTAGGTGATATTCCTTAAAATATATATTTTGGAAATATATATATATATATATATATATATATATATATATATATATATATATATATATATATCCATGTATTTTTACTAGAAATATTATTCCATAAAATTAATACAAAATTTAGTATAAGAATACTTAACAATTACAAAAAAATACGTATTTTATACGTATAAATACACTCTAAAATACAACCCCAATACATGGCAAAAATATACAAGTATAAGGATACGAATACAAATACACCCATCCTTGGGAAGGAAATACATGTATAAATACTTGAAAGGTATCAAGTTAAAATATATTATTTTAACCATTATTCCAAAATTTAATAAATATAATTTAAGTTAAAATATTTATTATTTCAACAAATAATTATATAACTTGGAATAATATTGAAGACGTGAAGAAACGTAACTTAAAGACACTAAATAATACTAAGTCAATGCACGACCCGCTCGTCTAATAGACCATTGTACGTTGTAGATAGTCTTGTATACCAGGAGAAGCTTTGAGTTACAGTTGATTTCGAAGAACGCAAAGCTGTGAGTTCATGTCCCCCTTTTCTTTTAACTGTTTTCAGTTTTATAACTTCGGGAGTGAAGTACATGTTACAGACTGTATACAAACGTTTATATGTGGTATGGTTAGCTAAGGAAGGGTACTGCTAGATCATGTGAGTGGTGGGTATAACGCTTAAGACCATTAATCCTCGTTGTAGGACCGAGGGACATGAGTGATAGATCTATTTTGGGTGTAGCGAGCCCACACCCATGTGGACCGGGGTTTGGCCCATGAGGTGACTATGTCCACAAACTGAAGCCATGGCAAAATCCGCTAGGTTTGAGCCTTCCTGCATCACGTCACACATATTAATGGCCTTGCAAACCATTAATGATCTGTTTTTCCTTGTTGCTTTCATACCAGGGGTTGCGAATACATACTTACTTATAATGATTACAAAGTTTACTCGAGCTCACACACTAAACACATGAACTCGCTCAACTTTTGTTGATGTTTTCAAACTACATGTATTTCAGGAAACTAAGTATGGATCTGGCGGGCGTTGAAGGTTTCAAGTGTTGTTAGAAATAAAAGATGTCATCCGATGTCGAGTGGTTTGGGTGTGTATCCTATCCTAGATAGGATACATATTTCAAAGCCTAGTTTTCATTAGTGTCCTTTGAAAAGTCCTTATGGAACTTAAAACCTGTTGGTGTTGTATTCTGAATACGAAGTCTGTGTTTTTTGGGGATTAAAACAATGTTGTTGTAATGTTTTAAAACTTAATCAATGGATGAACATCTTGGTTTTATCATATAGTTGTTTGTTATGGTTGAATGCAATGATATTAAGCAAGTCACACATAATCACGCTTCCGCAAAAGTCAGGATGTGACACAAACAATAAATATTAACCCTTATAATATTTAGAAATTTGTTTTTTAAATAATTGCACTTGAGAAACTAATAAATTATATGGATAATTTATTTTGAGAGAATATTTTATTTTGTTATTTAATGGGTTAAATAACATTTTAAAAGGTTGTATAAAGTCTTGTAAATATGTAATGTTATATTTATAAAACTTATAAATATAAACCAAGACTAAAAATGCAAAAGGAAAAATTGAATTTTTTTTATAAAACACCCATGTGGGCCGCCCCCATGTGTCTTTCCAAGACAGATTTTGGTGCAATAGAATCACATGCATTTTGCATAGCTAGAGGATTTTTCATTGGGCAAATGGATGGCAACATATCTCATGTTTATATAATATTTTGTATGACAAAATAAAAATTGCAAGACTAGAATTTTGCTCTCAAAATTTTCGGCCAACTTAAGGGTGGTTCAAGAGTTTTTCAAGTTTGATTTCAAGTGTTTAAATTCTGGCAAACTTAAAGTGTTTATTGGAAGGTTCAGGGTATACAAGCTTGAGGTCTTCTACACTTGAAGCCAACCGTTCAAGAAGCATCTTCCTTTTCATTTCCTTTTACTCTAAGAAGGTAGTCTTCTAAACATCCTATGGTTGTGTTTGATAGTATGCATGTTCGTATATGGATCCGGGTTTTGGGTTTTTAATATAAATGAAATTTATATCTTAAAAGTAACATGTTTTAAATTACTTTTCCGCTGTGTTTTGATCTTATACGGATAAAATCACTTTGATAAACATGTTAAAAAACCCAACAAAGGTATAAATCATTTTTATAAATATTGAAACCAAGTTTGTGTGTAAAATTTATTGTAAAAATATGTATATATACGCACACGTCAAAGTGACAATGGGACAGAATTCAGAAATCAAGAACTTGATGATTCAGTGTGTCAAGATGAATAGTGAGACAATTCAGTATTCCTAGAACACCAGAACAAAATGAAATTGTTGAAAGAAAAAAAAAACAGAACCCTAATAGAAGTTGCAAGAACTATGCTTGCAGATTCTGGCCTTACATTATCATTTTGGGTAGAGGCTGTGAATACTGCTGCTATGTTCAAAACAGAGTGTTAATAAACCCTAGGCATCAAAAAACTGCCTATGAGATTCTTTTCAAAATAAAACCCTTAATCTCATTTTTCATAATCTTTGGTTGCCCATGCTTTATATTGAATCTCAAAGATTCAATCTCAAAATTAGCAGCTAAAGTAGATTGTGGATATTTCTTGGGATATTCTTCTATAGCCAAGGCCTATAAAGTGTTTAACACAAGGACCATGACTATAGAAGAAACCTTGAATGTAAAGTTCAATGAACTTTCCTCTTAAAAAATCCCTAAAAATCCTGCAAAACTTTTTGATCTTGAAAAGTTCAATTTTGAAGAAGTAACTGCAAAGGTTGATGTTGATGCATATCGAACTTCTTCATCGTCAAAATTATCTTCAACTACCATTTCATCAAACTTATCAGCATCAGGAATCAATTCAAACACATATTCTTCCTATTTATCGTCTTCGGTATTCACCAATTCATCATCAAAATTGAAGACGAATTCTTCTTGATCAATACCACACAATTTGGCTAATTCTTCCTTTGAATAATTATGAACATACTCTCCATCTTCAGTATCATCATTGCACGAACGAATGGTTATTGGACTAGCAGGAACAAATGTGATTGGTACTGCATCCATGATGATTTATGTAGTTTCCTCACCAAAATTCATATCATCTCTTAACTCCCCCTCAACTCCAGAAACATCTTCATTCATAACATCTTCAGTATATACATCTTCCATATGAGTTTCAGGTGCGTCAGTTTAAGTTGTTGTTGCTTCAGTAATTGTAATACCTGCTCCACCCTAATCATTGTTATCATCATCATCATCATCATATCATTATCATAACCTTCATAATCCACTTTCCCTTCGTCTTCTTGCTCATCATTCACATCCTCTTGTGGTTTGTTCTTCGGTCCATATATAACTTTTGATTCAGTTGGCTTTTCTGTTTCAGCTTCTCTCATAGAAACATTTTGTTCTTAAATAAACTTTGCCTCATGTATAACAACAATCAGAGGCTCATTAACAACTTTAGATGCCTTCACCATCTCTACTTCAGATGTTTTCACAACCTCTACTTCTGGTATCTTTTCTGTTTGAAACTCTTCAACAAACACAGGCATATCAAACGACCTTTTACCTTCAGCTTTCATTTTTGCACCTTCAGCCTCTAACATCGTCTCTTTCTCTAAATTCTTCATCAGTTCAACTTCATCATTGAGATTTATTGGAAGTTTATTTTCCAGCAACTTGAAATAATTCCGATATTTGATCAACAAACTCACATACTGACCCCTTCTCTTTGAATTAAAATCAATCTAACTCTACTACTGTTCACTTTGAGCTTTCAGCAATACAATACAAATTCAGCTCTCAGCTTCTCATTTTCCTCCACCGGGCTTTCAACTTTAACATTCAACATTCAACATCTCAATCTGTTTCTCCAACTCCACTATCCTCTCACTGTTTGGCCCATTAAAGAAACCATATCCCAAACCCAGATCATCAAGCCTAGTAGTTGATTGTTGTCTCAGTGTTGGTGCTTTCTTTGGCATATGTTGAGACGGTTCAGAGACTGGTGTCTTAATATGTATGCTCCCCATCGTTCTAATATCAACAGTTTTCCTCTGCGATCGGAATTCCCTTCTTCACTATAACGGGCACTTCTTCAGTCGGTTTGTCCTTGACAGATTCATCAATTTCAGGGTCGTCAACAAGCTTTAAACTCGAAGTGCTTCGTCTCTTCAATTCAGGTGTACCAATTGTTTTGAAATTCGGCTTTGACTTGTTTTTCTTACGACCTACAGTTTTCAGTTTTTTAATCAGAATCTCTGGAAAAAATATTCATCTTTCTCTTTCTCTGTCTCAACCTTCCTCTTCCTAGCCAACTCTATTTCGTTATGAAAATTAGGTTCAAATTCAGTAGCTTCATCGTCTATTTTCTTGTCATCCTTCTCCTTATCTAGAAGTAGCTGACACTACTACTTCTTCTTCAACCACTGGCTCATCTACATCTATAACTTTCTTTGCACGAGCAAGTTTATGTTTCGGCTTTGAACTCTCTCCTTCACCAACTTCTTCTTTCTTAATACACTTGCTTCGAGAATAGTTGAATTTCTTCATTTTTTCTATTTCATTCGCAGCTTCACCCTCCGAATCACTATTTTCATGTCTCCATTTCCCTGTCTCTAGTTAGCATAATCTATCTTGTTTGGTACACCAAATAACCCTCTAAACATGGGAAATGTTTTTCTGCCTCGATAAGCACCTAAACATTCAAATGTTGAACTATTCATGTGCTCAAATTGCATAATATCTTCAGCATCTTTATCAAGATCAAACACTTGAGAATCAATCAGGATCTACAAGAATCTCGGATACATCAACCACTTCTTGTCCCCCAGATTGTTTATCATGTTATCGAAGATCATCTTTGAAAAATTGAATTTCAAATTTAACATCAATGCAGCAATCGCGCTCATTTGGTAATTTGTCGCCATGTATCCACCTTTGTGATGCCCCAAGCACATCCCTACCACATATTAAAAACTTGTATGGTTTTGGCAATCAACTCTTTGCATAACTCGTAATGTTATCCCTTGACTTGTTTTTCATTTAGTAATTCTTGATCAGTAGTGCCATCTTTAAATTCTAGGTCTTCTCGTATTAAATCTTCTGTTATGATAATCTGTTTCTTCTGCACCACTGAATGCAATTCTGCACCAACTAAACTAGCATTTGTCCAGAACTCTCTAATGATCTTCTCGTGTGGTGCACATAGTATTGTAATTGCCTTGAAGATTCTTGACTCCTTCAAGAAAGGCATTATCGGCGCAAACGGCTTTGCTTTTTCCAAAGTTTCATCTAATAGAGCACATATGTTATGTTTCAGATCATGATCCTTATCCTTCTCTCTTTTCACCATCTGCACAATGATACAAATCATAAATCAGAAAAATTTATCAAACTTACATCAATAGATACATTACACGTATGAACCGTTTGTGCGTATGAGACACTAGACACGAATGAAGACACTTATACACGTATGAAGCATATTGCACGTATGAACTATTGCACGGATGAAGACTAGACACGTACGAGAACTTTTAGTGTATGAGCATTTTTTACCACGTGTGAACCTTCACTACAAAAAAAAAAAGCCATTTAATGGCACACATTTTTAATGGCATTTAGCCTTTGTGCCACTAATTTAGGTTATTAATGGCAGTTTATGTATGTCACATTTGATTAGCATACCCGTCTAGTGGCACTTAGTCTTTATGCCACTAAGTTAATTTTTAATGGCACTTTCAGTATGCCACTAAAATTTTCAATAGGTTTTAATGACAGTTTGCATATGCCACTAAAACTTTGGAGCATTTGTTTTAATTTTTTTTTCCTATTTCCCTCCTAAGCCTTTAATAAAATTTCTATAATACTTTGTTCCCTCCCAATGTATTAATTTTCCCTCTAAAATGTTTTTTTTTTTATGTTTTGCTATTAACCATTTAAAAACATCATCATTATTTTTATAATACAATAACAAATTATGTATTATTTTATAATAAATATACTATGTTTTAATTAAAGCTAAATTATGTTATACGACTCTATAGTTTTTAAAAGGTTTTCAAAAACTTTACTGATGAAAAGAATTTATCTCCTTCCTGCCACTTTCTTTAACCTAAAACGGTTACCTTCTCCCTACTGAGCCTCACTCTCACCTAAAAAACGAATCACCCTCCCCTCAAATCGCCTTCGTGTTTCTGTCATTTGACCATCGCACATCTCCAATAGGCCTTTTGGCGTGTGATTCTGCCCGCCGAAACCTATCTCGTATTCTTCATCACAACGGTTTGCAGCCGTCCTACACTATCAATCGGTTCCCCTGGATTACTTCGATTACAATAACCGACGTCACGTTCCAACCGATCTCTCTTGTAAGTTTGTACAAGTGAAAAGTTTGAGGTGCATGCCAATTGCTCGATGAAATGCATCAACCAAAATAACTTCTATTTCACTTGTTTTACTAAATAAATGGTTATCTGGCAAAAATTTCAGATTCTTTTATGCAACCTTAGAAGTAGAAATAATGAATCTTTGGAATTTGTAGTTATAATCTCTTTTCTGTTGAATTGAACTGAATTTATTCACCAAATTGGTGTTCAATTTTTTATATGTTTTGTATATTTATAAGTCATTTTGGTTTTTCAGAGGATGAAACAACGCGTTTAGGGCGGACTTTGGGGCATTCACTGCTTACGTAAAGAATGACTTCGTATTTGGGGTACTAATTTACTCCTTTGTTTGTTATGTTTTTGTATTTGTAGATTGTAGTTTATTGCTATCGAGTGGAAGTTATATATATACTTCATCTTTTTGTTTATGATTTGAGTGAACCATAAGACCTTTTATCCATGTGATGTACGTTGTATAGTGGTTTTAGAAAAAATGTGTTATTGAATGGAATGTAAGTTTGGGCTTGATATGTTAAAACAATTGATGCACAATAATTCGTATATAAAATGTTTTATGAATTAGTATTGTATTTTTGATTACATGCTATATTTCTCATCTTTTACTTGATCTTATTGGTAATGTTAGAACTGTAGTAGACTTTTGTTCAACTCAAACAATGTTGAGTTTCTTGTGTTTTCTACATAGAAACTCTCTGGCATACTTGCTCTTCCCTTCTTGGAGTGCTTTTTTGTATATGCTGGTTCAGCGTGTTTAGTTTCTCTACCAAATCTCTTGTTTTTCTCTTTCACATGTCATGTTGTAATTTTGTTGTAGGAAACACCTACACCTAAAAGAAGAAGAATTCCTATATATCAAGGTTTGAGCAATTCACGTCGGTCAAATATGACTACCAAAAGGCATGGACACCAGGTTTGTTTTTCAATATGGTTGTCCATTGGAGAATTAAGGGTTCTGGGTTGGCAGCTTGAAATGGCGACTTAAACATGACTTGTTTTGTGTATTAAAAGGTTTCAATTCTAATTTCAAATTAGTAATAATTAGGGGTGCAAACAAGCCGAGCCGATCTCAACAGAAGCAAGTTGGTATCATGTTGATGTTCTGCTTGCTGATTCAGGATATGATCTTGTATGACCTTCATGCTCAAGTGTGTTCTTTTGCCATTGGTTTATAGTTGACCAACCATAGAAATAATGACAAGTGAAGTCGTAAGTGCTTTTGTTTTTATGTATATTGGGGTTGATTTCGAATAACAATAGAGAATCTTGCAATACATGATGCTTTGTTATGTTGTCATTATACCTATAAGTATTGTTTGTTATCTTCAGTTACTCTCTTGGAAGTTGATGACATAGAACATGAAGCAAGAAGCAATACAAATCGGTATGTTGTGGAATTGTTCCACTTTGAACGTTAAGTGCTTGTTTTTTTTTTTTTACTTAAATTAGGATTTTCGGGCATTGAACTGAGCCGATTTTCAGGTATCGGGTATGGTTTTTTGTATTGAAATGCCTACCTTATGGGTAGAGTCGGTTCTATGCTCGGTTATGAAAAAGCTTGGTTTGGGGTATTCCTACCGGGTATGGGTCAGTTTTGATTTTTTTTTTTTTTTTTTGCACCTCTTAACCGATACTAGTACTGATGTTATTTGGTTAGTGTTGGTTTGACCCGTTACGGTACTGGTACTTAAAATTTATATTCTATCTCTAGGTTTTACATGAATGTAGAAAAAAGGCTTCGATTACAGATTTAGTAATTCATCATAGCCTTCATAGAATGACACACACCCAAAGGTACGAAGCCCAAAGTTTAAAGCGCGCACGAAGTTCGTTAATTACAATCCTCAATTCACCTTGCATAGTATATCTCATGAATTTGGTTACAGTGGGCCTCAATTGCTTATGACATCACCATTGATGCAGGTTTTGTGGCATGCCCTTGCATTGTAGCGGCAAGACCGACAAGAGTACAAGATTGTCGATTTTGCTTGTTAGTTTTGTGCTTCATATGTATGATATTAACACTTATTAGATGTTTGTTAGCAAACGTTTGGAATATGTTTGGAAGTGGATTAAAATTTTAATTGAAGTGATGATATTATGATTTCCACATTTTACAGCTTTATTTTTTTTTACATTGTAAATAAATAATTATTTCAGTTGATAAAGATTAATATGACAAACGTGTATAGGAGTTAATTTGTATGTAATTTTTAGTGGCAAAAATGATGTGGCAATAAAAGTAGAATAGATGTTTTACTACAAATAGTTTTTACCGGCACAAAATTTATGCTACAAATGCCTTCTATTTATTGTGGCAAAAAAAGTGCCACTAAAAGCCTAAAAGTTTGTAGCGGCATTCCAAAAAAGTGCCACTAAAAGGCTTTAGTGTCACAACTTCTAGTGGCACCTTTTGTGTGCCGCTCATTACTTTAATGGTCTTTAGTGACACTATATGGGTTTTTGTGGCACTTTTTGTATGCCACTGAATGGCATTTTTTTTTGTAACTACTCCATTTTACTAAATTTCCAGACCTTGCTAACGTGAACGCCACATGTCAAAAAAACCAAACCACATACTCACCACTACTCATAATCTTTTTAACACATTTATAATTAAATTAAGAACAATGACGAAACCATGCACAAGTGCTTGGAATGAGGTAAACATCAATCTCACACATTCCATTACATAAGCAATACACATCATGAAAATGTGCACAACATATTCATAATTAATAGAGTAAACTTCTGTTTTGCTCCCTGTGGTTTGTTCACTTTAACGGTTTTGCCCCAAACCTCTCAAAATAGCCATTTTACTCCCTGATCTTTGAAGGCCTTCATGATTTTGCTCCCCGCCCCTTAACGTCATCCATTTAAGCAGTTAAAGCATGTCACGTGCAAAACACCTGAGGGGCAATTATGTCTTTTTCCAACCCTGATTAATGAATCACATTTAAAACCCTAACAACCCATTATCTGCTTCCCCATTTCATTTTCTTCTCCATCACATTCAAAACCCTAACTTCCATGGCAGACTTCCATTGTGCTTGTGGATCTCCAACCTCGTATGTGACATCTTGGACTTCTAAATCCAGATCCGTGATAACCTTCAATTCCCAGATCCACGAATAATCTACTGGATCCGTTCCAACCTTGATAATCAGCAAGCAATTCAGATCCGTGATTAATTATTCAGTTGATCCGTGATTAGTTATGCAGTTCCAGATTCGTCCCCAATTCTTAAATCCTAACCCTAGTATTTACCACTTTGTCACTCTTGTTAAAGTATAACAGTGAATTTGTTAACTTATTAATTGCTAAGGAAACATCATCATTGTTCATCAGTTTTTTAAGAAAAATATCAGAATCAACTTTTTCGATTAAAAAAGCGAAGAATAGAGCAGCGAAACATCCTGTGGCGGGAAACTAAGAACGAAAATAAATGCAGTATTACGTTTTAGTCAGAATACATCGAAATCAAACTTTTGTTGGAATAAAAAACTGGAAAATATTTGAAGAAACCGTGTCGGCTGTTGGCATTATATCGGAAGTCAGAACCATTCTATCAAAACAAAAGGTCAAACTGGAAGAATAAAAGGTCACTTAGATCTTATCCTTTAAAAATTACAATTTCTGTTTTTAATGCTCTATATTCAAAAGAAAATATATGTTTTAAGGAAAAGGAAATAAAATAATACCTAAAGGAAATCGAGATTAGGCAACTTTTGGAATTTACTTATCAGACGGTTTAAAAGAAAAAGTTAGAATTTGATTTTTGGAGGAAAACATTTTTAAGAAAAAAAGAATCAGATTTATTCTTGATATAGAATATAGAATTCTAAATTTGTTAACAGAAAATTAGGGTTTGAAAATTGGGGATGATGAAGGTGTGAGGAATGGTGGAAAGAGAGAAAGTGTGTGAAAATTAAATAGGGAAATTAATAAGTTTAACTGGGAAAAGACTAAAATGCCCCTCATGTGAGGGATATGTGACCATGATTTAATAGTTGAATTGGATGGCGTTAGGGGCGGGGAGTGAAACAGAGATAAACTTTATAGATCAGGGAGTAAAATGACTATTTTGAAAGGTTTGAGGCAAAACCGTTAAAGTGACCAAACCACATAAAACAAAACAGAAGTTTTACTCTAATTAATAAGGATATTCAAGATCTGATATATAGCTTTGTATTTTCCCCTCACATAATCATAAATGGCCAAAAAAGAAAATGATGTCTACCCCTAACCTATGCGGTTATAACGGTCCAAATCAAATAGCCGCGGTCAAGGTACGCTATATGATATATAGGTTATAGCGGTGGTATAGCAGTGTTATAGCGATAATTTTTATATCATGCATATTTTATGTATTTATATGTATATAAATATATAATATCATATTATCATGCAAAATAGTAGTCGTAATATCAAAATCCAAAAATGAACTGAGGAAATCCAGCGATTTAGAGATTTGGGTTTAATTTTGTTGAATGATGAACTGACGAAGAACCAGCGAGAATGAAGACTTTTGGTCTTAATTTAGGTTTAATTTTGGGTTTGAGCCTTTACTTTTGGGGTTTACCTTACTTTTAGGTTGAAATAAGAAAAACCGTTAAAAGCGGTGCTACGACCTCTATGCAGGTTTCAAAATATCGGTCGAATAGCGGGATTTAGCACCGCTAATAACGGGAGTGCTATAAGGGACCGCTATTTGGACTGCTATGGGTTCATATGTCCGCTAAGCGCTATAGCAGTGCTATAGCACCGATAGCCCCTAACATTGGTTATGTCTTTTTTTGGGGATTGGAATTATGACTTCAATAACAAAGAGCACCCACAGTGCCGGACGAACCCACCTTACATCACTAAATCGAACGAACGCACATCCCCTCACAACTCGTCCAAAATTTCATCCGCGCTTGCAGGCTTTCTCACTAACCTCTCTCTTCCACCTAGAGGCGAGCTTGATCTGAACGTGCCTCTGACACGTTGTGGTGCTTGAAGTGTCAACTACTATATAAACTAACATTAAGTTTTATTTTATGACTCATGAGTGGGCTTAATTAACCTCCCACCTAAGTACCAAAATAGTAGTGGACCTATTCGTCTAAACTAAAGTCAGTAGGACACTTGTTGAAAATAGTTCATGTAATCATGTTCATACTCATTACATGATGAACTTACTGAATTGCTTAATCAACCTTCGTCAGATTTGAAGCAAAGACACCCACCCTGTATGCATAATGTAATTTTTTTGACCCGACCATTCTAACTCCAGTTACTAAAGATATTGGATCCACTACTGAATGAAATTGATAACTGGTTACCGGTTTATCATCCCATCCCATCCCTTAACGCCGGGTCGTTAAGCATCTTAGCCGGCATCCATATGAAGAAAAATATAGACTAGCCAAATTGGTAGAACCCTGTTATCGGTTTATCAAGCCATTCGATACTACAATTGTCGTCGGTAAAGAAAGTACTATACTGTAATGTGTAAATTTGAAAGCATGCTTCTATTAAACACAAGCATCTATTACTCGGTTTCTCCAGATTTGTCTGTCGACATAAGAGCCCGAACCTCCTCTTCTAGAGCCGCAGAACATCTCCCTTAGTTTTGACCACAACCACCAAACAACAAAATTAGGCTGATTTTAATAAAAGAGACAACAAGGATGGGTCGCAGGGTCGGGCAGGTTGGGTAACATATCCATCCATATGATGGGTTGACTAGAAACACTTTCTCATTAAATTATGTGAACCTTTCTTATAAATAATAAACGAGATTAATTAAGACCATCATCAAAAATTATATATTATTTCAGTAATAATATTTCGGGAAAATAATTTAAAAGTTTTTATCCGTCAAAACTTCAATTTTAACTCGTCCGACCCATTTGCCCGAATCAACCCATTTTATTATAAGTAAATGGGTCGAAACTGCCACAAAAAGCAATGAAAGATGTGACATGTTCCCCCGATTAAAAAAGCTTAGAGTTTGTACTTAAATTGGACGTGAGGTTAGCTTATCAGCAAATGCAAAAAAACATGACATGCAATAATTAAAGTATACCTGTAACAACGTTGCCCATGCTACACATGAGTTCCTCCAATGCTTGTTTAATACTAATTATTATTATTCACATTCAATATTTTAGATTCCATAGAACAGTAAGATTAGAAAAACATGCTTTAAAACCAAAGATCATCTTCAACAATAATGTTGTAACAAAATATACCGTGTGTAAGTAACACTGTTTCATATCAATGTATATTTAACATTCTCGATTGGTAAGTGAGAAAGGTTTGATTTCTTCCAACATTTTCACCACTATCCTCATTGAGGGTCTCAATTCCGGTAACTTCATTGTGCATCGGATAGCAATGCTCAACATCTTAACTGCATCTTCTGAAATGCTAGGATCCACTAGTGAGATCATGTCATCGTTAGATCTCATTTCATTATGGACCCAATAAACTATGTCCTTACTTTCTCCGAATTCAGACTCCACTGGCTTTTTCCCCGTCACCAACTCCATTAAAACAACCCCGAAACTATAAATGTCACTTTTTTCTGTTACTTTATATGTGTATCCGTACTCTGTAAAATAATTAAATAAATATTAAAATAAATCGTTTTAGTCTTGGTAAGCGTATAACAACTTACCCGGAGCAATATAACCATGTGTTCCTGCAATGATATGGGTTGAATCCATGACCTTTCCACTTTGCACCATCTTTGCCAAACCGAAATCCGCTAATTTCGGTTTCATCTCCTCATCTAACAAAATATTTTTCGATTTGACATCCCGATGTAGCACTGGTCTCTCGCAACCATGGTGGAGGTACTGTATCCCCATCGCAGCTCCTATCGCAATATCATACCGAACACTCCAATCCATACTAATATTATCCGTGTGTAGCCGGTCCCACAAGCTTCCATTTGGCATATACTCGTATACCAGTAGATTCGAGTCTTCGCTTGAGATGCAACCATACAATTTGACCACGTTCATGTGGCGTAGCGAGCTCAAAGCCGCCACCTCCGCCTCATACTCTGGCCACCGGGTTCTTTCTTTCGGTAAGATTTCAACACTACTCATGTGTTTCACGGCCAATTGCTCCCCGCATTTTAGATCGACTTTATAAACGTTCCCCGAACCGCCTTTCCCGATTATATTCTCTTGTGCAAGAGATCTTACTATCTCATCTTCACTAAACTTTAGAACATGAAAGTGTTTCACATCCCACGAACCGCCCCGATTCATCGGACTTTTACGATCGATTTTACTCAACTTTACGAAGAGTAAGTACGATAACGAAAACATCAACACAACCGCAACTGCTATGAAGCAATACATAGCGAGTTTAACCTGACTCGACTTGTGAGAAACCGGTGAACATTCCCGAAGATCTTTACTTCCATCAGCACACAACCCCAGGTTGCCCGCGAAGCTGCCATTGTAAGCCACCAATAAAAGAGGCTGCGGCACACGCCCGAACAACATGTTGTTTGACAAGTCGATAAGTGTCAACTTCAACGAAGACAAACTCGCGGGAATTACTCCCGAGAGCTTGTTACACGATAAGTTTAACGAGTTCAAACTCGCTAACGAACCCAGACTCTCCGGTATTTGACCCGAAAACGAGTTTCCAGCTAGATGTATTTCATTAAGTGACACACATGAGCCCAAAGACTCTGGAATTGCCCCAGAAAACTTGTTATCTTGTAAAAGAAGTTTACTTAACTTGTTCAAGCTACCAATAGTTACCGGAATTTCACCCGAAAACATATTCGAGGTCAGCCTGATTTCCACCAGAGATGACGCATTCGATATCTCCATCGGTAATTCACCCGAAAATCGATTGTTCGCTAGAAAAAGTTGTGCAAGTGACTTCGCTTCACCGATATTTCGCCCCACTTGACCCTCAAACTGATTCGTTTCAAGGTCAATGATACCCAAATTAGGCAAACTCCAAATCCCATCAGGAACTCGCCCCGAAAGCGAGTTATTATTCACTCGCAACCGAATCAACGAAGTGCAACTAGCATAATTCTCTGGTAACCCACCAGTAAAGTTAAGTTGTTCTGAAGCATTAGAAGTTTTTTCATTTTCCCCATTTTGCACATATCCGTTGGAATCGAACCCGTCAAGTAGTTTCTTGATACATCAATGTATTCAAATTCGGCCCACGACCCGATCTTCGCAGGCAGTTCACCCGTGAACTTGTTCGTATAGATCGAAAACTGCCTCAAATATTTAAATTCTCCGAATTCTTCAGGAATTGTACCAGAAAAATTGTTTTCAAACAAGTGTAAAGATTCCAATCTACTCAAGCCTCTTAACTCAGACAAATCACCAAAAAGCAAGTTGGTGGAAACATCAAACTCAGCAAGATTCACAAGATTACTCAGCCCGACCGGAAGAGTCCCGGAGAGTTGATTGTCATAAAGCTCAAGCATCTGCAGATTTATCAACTTGGTAACTCCCACCGGAATCTCTCCAACCAGATAGTTAATAGAGAGCTGGAGGCTCTCTAACAAACTAAGGTTCCCGATCGCTTCGGGTATTCGCCCTTCGATCGTACAATTACTAAGGTAAAGAGAAGATAGATATTGCAGATTTAGTATCTCCAACGGAAAAGGAGTTTTATCAAAAGGGTTGTCCCCTAGGCTCAGGAAAGTAAGCCTGGTGAGATTCCGGAGTGATTCCCAAGGGAATCGCCCCGTAAACATGCTCAAGTTCAAACTTAGGAACTTGAGCTGGGACAACTGGGATAAATCTGGGACTACCCCGGTAAAAAAATTCATCCCAAGATCCAAGTACTGCAAACTCGTGCAGTTCGATAATTGGGTACTAATAGTTCCGGATAACATATTTGCTCTGAGTGATATTTTATCTAGTGATTTTATAGCACAGAGTGAATCAAAAGCAAGAGTTCCTGAGAGTTGTTGCTGTGAGAGGTTGATTTCTTTGACCTCTTTGTTGAAGTTGCATACAATCCCAGTGAAGTTGCACAAGGGTGTTTCGTTATTCCATGTGTTAAAAACTTCGGTTTTTGAATTTGAGAGTGCGGATTTGAATTTGAGAAGAAGTTGGCGTTGGTCGGATTGCGAAGACGAGTGGAGTACTAGGGTAAGAAGGAAGACGGTCAAGCGGATATGACCGGAGAAAAATAGCGACGACATGTTGACGGGAAGGAAGTTTTGTATTTTGGCTTGGGTTGGGTTGCTGGGAACAGAATGGGATGGGAGGGAATAAGGGGAGTAGAATGGGATGGGAATAAGGGGAACAGAACTGCTGCTAATATATATCCATCCCCCCCTTACGTATATGTAACTGTTAAGAAGTGGGTTTCCTTTTGACAAAAATCAATCAATCAAGAACAATTTTATTACAGAGGAACCTTGAGCCAGACCCTCCTCTATTTATATAGATAGGAGAAAACAGGCAGCCCTTGAATAATCCAGAATGTGCAAGTCCAGCCCCTCCAGATTAGCAACAGCTCACCCATTCCAAAAATAAGATATAATAATAATAATCACATTAAAAAGAATTTATTAAGAAAAAAGCTAACTAAAAATTAAGAAAAAACATACCATTTGAATTTAACAGTAACTTGATGTATTTTGTCATTTTGTGTATTGGAATAAATGTTTGTTTGTTTGTTTACCAAGTGGTGTAACCAACCTCGCAAGCAAGCTTGAGTTTCTCACACTCTACTTACTAGCTTCCAGTTTTACTTTTTAAAGTTTGATATTGGTTAGTTATTCAAGTTTGAGCTTGATTTTATTCGTTTATTATTGTTGAACAAGATAGGCCTGTTCATGCTGCTGTCTACCCAACTATTCTTTATCTCTAGAATAATTGGACTTTTACATGATCAGAAATGATTCTAAAAGTGTTAAAACTTTGATTATGGTAATAATTGTTGTTGAATAGAGCTAACGTCGATTCCATTGGAGCTTTTAAATGATCACGAGTAGCTCATGAGCTGCTAGGCTCGTTTACACCCTTAGATAGAGTTAAGAAGAGTAAATTACAAGTTTTGTCATTTACGTTTGCAGGCACATGAGGATATTTTTGTCATTTTATCTCTTGAGGGGCTATTCTGTAAAATAAATTATGTTTAGGGACTTGTTATAAGGGCTTGATATCCAACAGTCACACTGGAATTGGAATCAGATTCAGGGTAAAAAAAGAATAACATGGGGGCTCCGAACAATATCACAAATTTACTCAAATCAAATAAAATATATTTTTATCAATTTCTTAAATTGAACTGATCTTTATAGCAGTATTGATCATGAAAAGAACTAGTAAGCTGTACAATTTATAAAAAGAATGATTACAAATTACCTCTGGTCAAGAAAATCATCAGAACACAAAACACAAACGAATCGATGAAGATACTCAGATAGTAAGAGTTTGAACCGGTGGCCGGTTAATCCACGACGGCGACATTGGTCGGTTGAATTATTAGATTTAAAAAGCAAGCGGAGACTAACAGGAGTTGACAGAAGGGCTTTGTAGATGTATTGAGCAATGAAACGTTGCATATGGAGCCATGGAGAGAATATCAATCGACAAGCTTTGGAATTTGGAAAATGATTATTACCTCCATTGTTTGCAGGTTTGGGATTAGGGTTTCGGTGAGGGTGGTGATGATGGAGACGGTGTGGGGTTGTGATGGTGGGTTTTAATGGTGGTGGTTGCTGATTTGGGTGGTTTGCAGGTGCTTGGGGTTAGGGTTCCAGTGGGGGTGGTGGGTTTAATGGTTTTGGTTGCTGATTTGGGTTGTTGCAGGTTGGGGTTAGGGTTCCGGTGGGGGTGGTGATGGTGGAGACGGTGGTGGTAGTCTGGTAGTGAGAAAGTAGTTGTGGCGGTGGTGTGTTGATGGAGGTGGTGACAGAGAATCGATGGTGTGTTGACAGAGAATCGATGGTGGTGATAATTTTTTAAAATATTTTGTTTTAGTTTTTTAAATAATATTAAATAAATGGGTTAAAAGACTAAAATACCCTTATGTAATCTGATTTAACTAAAATATCTAACTGAGTTTTACCTAAAAGACATAACGTGCAAGATTTTAGAACATTAAGTACAAAACTTATCAGCTTTTACGCTAAAGGATAGCGCCTGCAATTTGATATAAACATAAAGAATAAAACTTGTAATTTACTCTAGAGTTAATTTGTTAAATGAATGAACAAATTAATAAAATCAGTTAACTAATTCAATAGTGTTGACTGCCAAGTACCAATGGTACACGAACATCTACATCCTAGATAAGTTTTGCAAACCTTCCATCCCCTAAAAGGTGAGCTTCAAGAGCTCTCCAATGAGAAGTTGCTTTTAGATTGCCCCAAATGTCTTTCTTAATAATATCATTCTATGATGAGCAAGTGAAAAAGGAAAGCATCACAAGTCAGCTTTGAGATCCAACCAGTGTTCCCCCATGAATCTACCATTTGGGCTCTCCCTTCTTTCTCTCTCTAGAACGCACACTTCTTCCCCTCTGGTATCTCGCCGAAGACCGGAGGCCTGTGAAATAGGGTTACTGTTCTTACAAGGAATGTGACGAACGAGAAGATCTTCCGGCCTCAAATGGAAGGATCTGGCTAGATCCGACAAATCCCGACTAGATCCTGCTCTCAATCGGCTCACATCCTGAAAAGAGTTACAAATCTAGTGTATTCGAGTCTCTACAAGCCAGTGGCTGGTTTAGTTCCAGCAGGCAGTTGTGTTGCTTAGTCGATGTTCTTACCCTTTGTTTTACAACTGGTCAAACCAGATAAACATATTGGGTTGTAGGGTTTTGATTTTTGTTTGCAGGTTATAAGGGTGACCAAACCCACCATTTTGTCCGAAGCTTTAGTACTTCCAGCGGTTCACATCTCGGAAATCTCTCTTGGGCCAGGTGCTTTCGTTCCTAAAAGATTGACTCGTGCGCGTTGCGCCGCCACCAACAAAATTGACTTGCTGTTGATCAGATTCACATTTACAATGTGTCAAATATGTTTTTGTCGATTAACTCTGTATTACTATCTTATACAAATAAGTAATTCACCAAATAAACTCAATACAATTAATAGTATCATAATTACTACGTTACATGACTTATATCCATATAAATAACCTATCGTATTAAGCTCCCCGCGTTACGGTGGGGGCGTAAAACCATGACAAATAGCACCAATGCTAGACTATAGCCAACACGACCACCAACATTGAAGTTGCGGCCTCTTAACATGGAAAAATTAGACCGACATATAAAACATAGAAAATAATAACTAACTCGATTTAGGAGTCGCGCGTTGTGACGAACTTATTAAACGAGAAAAAATAGGCGACGTAAACACACTGAACCACACGTACGTTGCCCCATGTTAACTCGCAAAATTTAGAACGAAGCGTTTAACAAAACGTAAAATCGTTGAACCACACACACATATTGTGTCGTGTTGAGTCGCAAAATTTAGATCTAAACGTAAAACGAAAAATTTTGCAAAATATGAAAAACATAGGGGATCAAAGTTGAAAGTAAAAAGGTTGTGAAGTTAAATTGGAAAAACTAAAAACTTTTGGGTTAAAACTACAAAATCAAGTAGTTTTGGGTTTAAAATGAAACATCAATTTTTTTAAACCCCCAAAAGATGAGGTACAATACCCCAATGCCTCAACTTGTTGTAAATTTATAATATAATCACCACACATGGCAAACTCCAGATAACTTACAAAGTACAACAATTAGATGCATAAAACATATATAAAGCCAAATGTACATCTTGTTAAGCTCTACAATATTATAAATCACCACACCCACCTGCAACCACCACCCACATGAATCTGTGTAAAAGAAAAAAAGTTTCACTCATTCCCATCTCCTTACCTACAATCTATAGTTTCCAATTGCTACATGGAGATACAAATCGTGACACCCTCACCAGCGGCCACCCCCTACACCACCGCACCTTCTTCCCCTCACCGCTTTCCCCAGCTTCTTCTACGGCGCACCCACCAGCCCCATCCACACACTCGTGGGCTTCCAACAACAGACACCGATTTCGCATTCAATTTCACCGGAAACCCACAACCCCCTCCATCTCCGCCGCCGACGAACTCTTCCACGCCGGTAAAATCAAGCCCCTAAAGCCTGTTCCCGATGACCCATCTCGTTGTACCAACCAGGGACAAACTCTCACGATCCTCGTCTCCGTTCAGAATCTCCGACATCTTATCCGACGATGAGAACAACAATAATAATAACAACAAAAATTCTCAAGATTGGTACAGTAAATGGAACCTGAATTAAATCATATGGCGGTGGTGGTCGGTCTGCTGAGGTGTACGGCGGTGGTGGTCATTCTGGTGGTGGTGGTCTTGCAATGAGGGAGAGAGAGGATGGTGTGTGTGTGAGATAGAGAGAGGGGGTGTGGTGGCAGGTGAATGTTGAAGATGATTATGATTATTAATTTTAATTTTAATATTTAAGGTATAATGACCAAAATACCTTATGTGGAGTACACTAGGTCAGATTTAACCATAAAAATAACTGAGTTAGGGCTAAAGGACATAAATTGCAAGGGTTTGCAAACATCGAGTACGTTTCTTGTATATATTGATGATAAAGGACACAGTTTGTAATAAGTAGCATACTTAAAGGACGATTTTTGTAATTTACTCTTAATATTAACTAGCTACCTTACAATATATATTCCACGTCATATAATATATCAACATGCATGCATGCTTCATGTTGCCTTTTCCTTTTGAAAGATGCATTCTTACATGTAAGCAAATGCATTTTGTGAAACCAATATTACCATGCATGTATGGAGTGTCATCATGCATGATGGTTTTGTCAGGGTCCACTACTCTTATTGCTTAAAAAGGGTTCGGTTCTATCATAATACCTTGTATTAAGTGCTCCACTTACATGAAGAAAAGAAACATATGGAGTAGTTCATTTCAAATCACATTTTCAATCAAGAAAAAAAGAAAGTAAAAAGTTCATGTGTATTTTTACTTTGATCGAAAGCAATGCATGGATATAATTAAATCTAGAGAAAATCAATCATGTCAAGTGAAAAGAAATCAAATTCTCTCGTTTTCATATGATGATACTTAGAAATTAATTTTACCAAGCGTAGTCGTTGGGGTGAATAATACCCCACCCTAAGGCGTTTTGCGTCATGTGACAGCTCAGTCAGTAATTGGGCATTATTGGGCGTTTTTACAAAAGGGATGTAGTGGGGATGTGAGGATTGTGGAGCATTATGTTTGTAATAAAATAAAATAAAAAACATTTTAAAAATCTTATTGGACAAAACAAATGAAGTTAAATGTGATTGGTCAATTGATTCCCCTATTTGGCGTGATTTAAAACACGCCGAGGGGCTTTTTTTTTGCAAAAACACGCTCAATCACGCCCATGGGGTGGGGGTGGGGCGATATTGGGCGTTATGGGGGGGGGGGAATTTTGAAAAAACAACGCCCACTACGCATGGTCTTAGTAAAATGTTATCTCTTGTGTGTATATGTGTGCGTAAATTAATCATGTCAACCAATGAAAAGAAATCAAATTCTCTCGTTTACAATATATGATGATACTTGAAACTAACGAGTACAATACAAGTACTCGACATAGTAATCGACACGTGTTTTAAATCGATTGAAAACTAGAAAACGAATAATCATACAAGTACTGTGTTACGACATTGGTATCATATAGACACATAATATGGCTTATGATACCAAAACAAAAAAAAAAAAGAAAACTTTATTTCTATATTCGACGAATTTTATACCGTCACGTTGAGAAAATTATACAAACGAATACGGTACCAGTATCGATGTTGTTGGATCGGTATATATTCGGTTTGTGATGGTAAAAAAATCAACCATATATATATGACCCGTTCAAATTGAACTTTTATCGAATCTTTCATAATAATAAGTACTTCATGACCGTATATTTTGAATTTATAAAACGTCAATAAAAAAACTATACTGATATTATACAGTACCGGTGCTAATAATGTTCGGACAATATCGATAATTACAGAAATATATTTAAAATTATAATTATAAGTAAATACAAAAATAATCTATTGTAAATAGTATTAAACCATCCACGCGTTACGGTGGTGGCGTAAAGCCATGCCAAGTAACACCAATGCAACACCACTGTCGATGATCACCAATACTGGAAAAGATCGTTAAAACACCAAACGAAAAGCAAAGTAAAATCTTTGAACCACGTACGCCCGTTACGGTGTGTTAATGCGAAGAAATTGGATCGAAACGTAAAATATAGAAAAAAAAACTAAGTTACAACCAACAATGCCAAGAATTATTACAAATTTATAGTATATAATTTAACAAAGTGTATAACCCCAACACATAGAAGGTACAACAAAACTAAGCTTGAAACACCATTAATGCAAAAGTTACAACCACTTAAACTCTAAATATATTACAAATTGATATTATATAAACTAGTGTAAACGGTACACAAACGTTTAACTTAGCTACTAAGAAAGTATTAAAGGCGAAAAAGAGATCCTCTTGGGATTAAGTTTCGATTTAAAAGCTGTGACATGTGGGGTGTGCTATCACATCATATATCTCAACGTAAACTATATTTACAATCACTAAATGAAAAGTGACACTTAAAATAGATGGTGAAGCTTAGATTTCCAACCAAGTGGTCGAAAATGTATATACATGAAAAAATAAGTAAACTTCCGTTTTACTCCCTGTGGTTTGGTCGTTTTAACGGTTTTGCCCCAATCCTTTAAAAATAGCCATTTTACTCCCTAATCTTTCTAATTTATCATCATTTTGCTCCCCGCCTAGGGGTGTGCATGGGTCGGTTTGGGTCGGTTTTTACTATTAACCATAACCATAACCGCTAGTTCGGTTATGGAGTTTTGGTAACCATAACCATAACCAAACATCGGTTACGGTTAATCGGTTATGAAGTCTGTTATGGTTCGGTTTTGGTTAATTTCGGTTAAGTAACCAACCGCTCATAGTATTTACCTTTGTCAGGTAATCATCATATTGAGTGACATCAGTTTTTCAATATGTATGATAACAAAGCTTGTTGTTTCATCTTGACTATAGGAGAATGCACATCCTAAAAGATCATGACTTGTTGAAAAACCTTGGACCCCTTTGATGGGCATGGTTACCTTGTTAACGATAAATGAGTGTTTCTTTTTTAAATTTTGTTTTAACCTAGAATTTATAACTTCATTTTTTTAAAACATGGCTTACAAGTCTATTATTATTTTGAATTCTTACCGTATTTGTTTAGGTTATTATTCATCTATTCTTGGCTAGCTGCAACACTTGTAATGTCACATCCCGACCGCGTATTACATGCAACCGCGGCGGAAACGTCGGGGAGTGTTGGGACAGAATTTATTGTTTCACAAACATGGCATACAAAGTTATATTTTATTTATCAAACAAACGTGTTACATTGTCATCAAACAGGAAATAAAGAGTTTATAACATAATTAAACTAAGTCTATCTTCATTTTATGTCTCTAAGGCACAGGTCCACCCTAGTGTCACAATCGTCATCCTAAGCGATAGCTCCTGAAAACACATGTGAAAGTAGGTACGTCAGCATAAAAATGCCTGTGAGATACATAGGTTTTGTGAAAATGGGATTCATGACTTATGAGTTTAAAGAAGACGTTTAATAACAGTCAGTCATGAACCTTGTAATTGTTTCGTTTTGTAAATCATTTGAAAAAGCGATAAGATCAGATGATATGTATACGTAAAAGAGTAATACATGGTTAAAACAAATAACCAAGTAAAATGAGTTGTATAAAAGAAGTTGTTTGTAAAACATTGTCTTGTGAAGAATATGTTATTTGTGTAAAATGTAATATGTCTAAACTGAAATGATTTAAATAATGCTACGATAGGTAATATTATACAAACACTTATATATAGGAAGTACCAGCGGCGTATCCACCATGTTTGTATCATATTACATACGCCACGTTACTCAAACCATTTACCCAAACCAACCACCATGTAAATTGTTCATGTATAAATCAATTGTCAAGTGTTATTGTGTAAACCATATCAAAATGTTCATGTCTAGCATAAACCACCAAATGTGTATATCAATGTCAAATTGTTTATGTTTAATGTAAATCATATAATGTGTATCCAAAACATCATGTATGGCATGTGAAATATATCAACTAGGCCATAGGTAAAAATGCATAAAAACATGGTATTGAAATAAACATAGTTTAAGCCAAAATTATGTTTTGTGGAAAAATTTCATGCTATACTGATACAAACATTTATGTGGTGTTGTGAAATTTCATACATTCAAGCCTTTGTGACTGTGGTGGTAGAACTTTAAACAAATTAAAGGTCTATCTGTGTTATTGTTTATCGAATTCGGTCATTCCTTCCAATCCAAACAAACTCGGGATTTCAGGAATGGGAGTTGTCAAGTCCTATGGTACCACTACCTACTAACGGGCGGCATGATCGGTGTTAATGAATGTACATTGTATAATTTAAACAAACCAAATGTCATAATAAAATGTGAGCATGTGATGAATAATTGTACCAAGTATGCACACAATGGGCATACATAACATAAACTGTAATGTAAAATGATGTACTAAGTACACACACAATGGGCATACATAGCATGAAAGTGTATTGTAAATCGATTGTACTAAGTATGCACACAATGGACATACATAGCATAAACACAATGAAATCATGTACTATATATGTACTATTGAACATAACAAGCATATGATATGAAAGCTTGAAAAGCACGAAAGTAACAAGTAGGCACATGTGTTTCACCCCAAAACGTTTGGAAAACAGTAAAAGAGGGGTTCAATGTACTCACCTGAGGTTGCTTTGAAGTTCTTGTATAACAACCAAATAATGCTAGAGATCACGGATATTAAACGGCACCTAATATAGGTAACTACGTTAATATACCGGACCTAAATCGGAGGATCGTTAGGATCGTTTCTTGAATATTAAACGGCACCTCAACTTAGAGCTTTAGATCAGATTTTGTGGGTTTTAACACAAATGGGGGGGGGGGTATTTATAGGAAAAGCAAAACTGTTAGGATCGTTTCTTGAATATCGTGCCACGATCTAATCCGTACACTTGTCAAGATGTTGTGGTATCATATAATGACCCTAACTCCAGAGATTGTGAAGGGGCATTGCCCTTTGGAGTGATTGAAAAGCCAAAAACAGCAAAAAAACGAGTTTCTGCATCTGCAGGGCTGACGCGGCCCGCGTCAGGATACACACAAAACTCAGGCGGGCCGCCTGGCCTTGTCTGATCAGCACAAACTTTTCAGAAATGACAGTTTTAGTCCCTGTTGCATATTTAAGCCATTTCCAACACTTCTAAGGCCCGTAAAGCCAACTTTAGGGCCTAAAATGATGCCTAAACATTGTGGACATGAAACATGCTCAAAAATATTCCGGATGTCAGTTCATTTGGTCGTACGAACGCGATGTTCGCTTAATTACGACGGAATGCGCATAAGTGCGAAAAACGCTCCAAATTTGCGCGACGAATGGATTTTTCTCATGCCAAACACTAAAATAAATTATTTTAGTGCTTACACAAATTTTTGGATGTCCGGATGTATTCAGAACGTAAGTTATGCGCGAAAGTGCAAACTTGTGCACTTTTTGACACTTTTAGTCCCTGAATGACCCAAAAGTTTATTTTAGCACACCGAACACCTCAAAGCCTATTTCTAAGCTTTGTAAAGGATATTTAAGGTGTGTTTAACTTATGGTCATGTTCCGGAATGTTTGTTACAGTTCAAATTGGCATACTTTCGCAGTTTGTCAAGTTTAGTCCCTGTAAGCAAATTAACTTGTTTTTGCCGTACCAAGGCCTTCAAAAGTCAAAACTTATTTCTAAGTTATGTAAAGGTTATTTAGGGTATGTTGAATATATGTTGATGTTCCGGAGTATTTGTCGCATTAAACTGAGTACGTTTACGCACCAGTTTGCGTATAATTCTCTAGAAAGCGATGTAGAGTTTAAAATCAAATAAAAGTCAAAACATGAAAAATGTAAAACACAACCAAACAATCATTGGGATCAAATAACATTGTTTTATTGATAATTGAACTGTTCATAATGATTTCGAGCACAAATGTTACAGTCTCCCCTACTTGTGGAAATTTCGTCCCGAAATTTATTTAGAGGAAACTCGTGGAAAAAGATGCGGATACTTTGCCTTCATTTGATCTTCGCGTTCCCAAGTAAACTCGGGTCCACGTTTAGATTCCCAGTGAACCTTGACCAAAGGGATGCGCTTGCGCTTAAGCCACTTGACTTCACGTTCCATGATTTCCACCGGTTTCTCAACAAATTTCAGTGTTTTATCAACACGAATTTCGTCAAGTGGTATGTGGAGGTTCTCATCAGCTAAACACCTCTTGAGATTGGACACGTGAAAGGTTGGATGAACATTTCCAAGTTCAGGAGCTAACTCAAGTATGTAGGCTACCTTACCGATTCTTTCGACGATCTTGAATGGTCCAACGTATCTAGGTGCAAGTTTTCCTTTCTTTCCGAATCTGATCACACCTTTCCAAGGTGAGACCTTAAGTAATACACGATCACCGACTTGAAAATCCAAGGGTTTGCGTTTTAGGTCCGCGTAACTCTTTTGACGGCTTCTAGCTATCTGAAGGTTATCACGAACTTTCTTTACCTTATCAGTTGTCTCTAAAATGAGGGCAGGTCCAGTAAGCTGAGCCTCGCCAATCTCATTCCAGCAGACTGGTTGTAACACCCCGTGTTTTCGAATGTCAAAGTCAAAGTCAAAGTCCAAGTCAACTTTGACTTTCTTTGACTGTAGATAATCTATTTTACGTTTTGGTTGTATTCTGTGGAGTAAGTGTTGTAATCAGAAAGAATCGAAGTAATTTAATGTTTAATTAATGCGACCGATTTACGACTGTGATTAGTAGGAACTAACAATGCGATAAAGTTAATCAATTCATAATCAAGTAACCAATCAAACTCGAGACTCGAATTATGTGAACTCTGGTTTTGTTATACGTGTGTGTGTGCCTTATGTGTTACTTGTGTGTGTTTACTTATATGTTCGGTGTGGTATTCAAGCGAATCAATTGAAACTCGAATCGAAACTCGAAACGCAATCGAACTCAATCGAAACCGACATCGGAACATGGCTTATAGATGATTGTATGTTAGATATAGTAGTTGGAACTGAAAGTAATTTGACTAGGAACTCTATCGTATTCGCACCATCGTCCATCGAAATCGAAACATCGAAAATCGTCACGAAGTACTCGAAGTGGGTCGCAGATCGAACAGGAGGCACCCTGATCGAACAGGCCAGCCGATCGGCTAGCATCTTCCTAGCCGATCGAGCAGCCCACTCGATCGGAGCTCCTGGCCGATCGGCTGCCACTTTCCCCTTTTGGAAGCCTATAAATAGGGCTGTCCTTGTCTTCATTTCCACTTTTGGAAAGTTCTGACCGGCCAGCTCCTATTCTTCACCTTTTCTCAGATTTCTCTCAACTCCGGTAAGTTTCCACTCTAATTCTTGTACGTTTTTTATCATTACATGATTCTACACCTTTCTATCTTTCAAATTTTGGATTTTAACCGTGAATTCACCAAGATCTAGGTGTTCTTGGGTGATGTCATCATGGTGTTCTTCAAGAACATCATGTTTTGGCATCATTCAACCGTGAATAACTTAGATCTAGCCGATTTCCACATAAACGAACTAGGATTCGCGAGAATCTTAACATATCTCACGGTGGGAAGGATTGAAAGAAGGATTTTCCCTACTTTCTTTCAACTCTTTTACACTCAATGTCTTAAAAATCGATGGAAACGAAGCTTGACCCAACTGACTAACCATTCTAACAAGTCAAGAGGTTCAAGATTCGGATTCTACCCACGAGGTTCATCGATTTCGGGTTAAACGTTAAACCTACGTTCCGAACAGTTCACCGGCCGGACTTGGTGATTCCTGTCCGAACCAGTGATACAAGTAAGAACCCGTGTTCTATGGTTCAACTCGTTATCAACATACCTCGAAATCATATCAAATCAGGCAGCCAAGTGTTAGACGAAAGGCCGACCAGGTCAGAGATGCTGGCCGAACGGCTAGGCTGTTCAACAAACAGCCCAGCCGATCGGCTAGCACATGGTCCCACACTTTTAAATTTCATGAAGTATATTATTGACGAAGTGATGTTCGATCGAATACGCTACTCGATTGTAAACATTACTATTCGGATCATGAGATACTATACTTCAGCACTTAACCGATTTTGCAACTCGTTCGTAGTATCGTGTGCCAGCCGATCGAACAGACCGATCAATCGAAGTGACATCCCACAGAGAACAACTTCTGAAGTCATAACCGATCGGCTAAGCCGGCCGATCGAACAGACCGTTCGATCGACCGACTTGAAAGGTAGGAACACTTCAGTGTTCTCAAATGCTGCAACGAAAACTTCAAAAGTTCAAATCCTCAAACACAAACACACCAAAGGAAGAAACAATCCTCAAACAGGACTGTCCAACCGGATATACCAGCCGACCGAACAGCCCGTTCGATCGAACCTGCCGTTCGATCGACTAGTCCATTCGATCCATTCACACTTGTCTTATTTTCCACGTTACTCATTGTTGTGCTATCAAACTATTCAGGCTAACCCTACTCTCAGCACTCCCTTCAATCCATAATCAATCACTGTGAGTATACTCGAACCCTTTTTGCTTTAGCACTTTTGGGTGTTACATACGTTATCTATCAAAATCATAAACGAATGCACTATTCAAACTATTTGAACGCTAACCGATTGCATGTATTACGTGACTAAATGTATGCTTGTTGTTATGTTTACACGTGGAATGCTGTCTACCTGCCTTAGCAACGTAGTACTATAGTTTGGACTCAGCACCCGTTCACACGGGGGTTGTTAAGGACAATTACTTGCATGGATTACGGTGGTAATCATGTATTGCGAACTGTCTCGGACAGTCAACCCCCAGTCGTTGGTATCGATAGGTCCATGTCGATAATTAACATGCATCATTTCCCTCTGTGTACGTGCTGGTTACGCGTAAACTATTCGAACTCTATTATGCTATTATCAAACTTGTATACTCACCTTTACATTTTATGTATTGACTTTATTTTAACGTATGTGACAGGTGCTTAAGTTCCTAGGATGCTTAGGTGCATGGTGATGAAATCGAGGCTAGGGAGGTCTAGAAATAATAAACAATTGTCTGTAATAAAAATCTGAGTTGTCGGAACAGGATTACTTGTTTGGTTGTTATCTGTAATAATATGTTTGTTTATTCGGGATACGGTATGGGACGTATCTTTAACTGGATTATATAAATAGTTGTTATGGAAACTTCTGAACAATCTGTTTCGCTCAGTGTCGCGCCCCGATGATTCCGCCATCGGTTAGGGTGTGACAGATTGGTATCAGAGCCATAACTATAGGGAATTAGGTTAGACACGACCTAGTCCGGGTCGCTGTCTTAGAGACCTAGACTATAGTTAGGAACCAACAGACCAAGTTTATGTGCTTTATTCTGCAATTCTTCACTATCACTGCACTCGAAATTCCAATTTACGTTAAGCGATTTGGTCAGGAATAGGTGTGAAAACCGCAAACTCCTGACTAATTTGCCTAACTTATGGTGATTTTATCTATATACATCTCTCTATTTTTGATTAACGAGGAGAATTATGCCAAAACAGGGGTGAGACCTATATTTTGATGAATAATCTCCTCAACCTTTCTAAAAATAAGGAAGAGATTGCTAAGCCAGGGGTGAAACCCTAACCTTGGCAGTCTGTTCCGAACATTATTTCATCTCACCAAGGCATTTGACGGACTCCAACGACCCGAACTCACGAGTATGACCTAAGGAATGCGTGCGGAATGCCCAAGAATCGAGGCAGAAACACGACCCTTAACGTCGAAAGTGACGACAAGTCTACTGTGAATAGTTGGATTGCTTTGGGCAGTCGAAGTCTAGTAGCCGCAGACGATCTACCTCTCGATTCTATGCAAACCATAGCCGTATACTCAGATGATTCGTTGATTTTCTGTGTTTTTATATGCTTTTATGTGCGTTACCTGTTTGTGTGTTTATGTTTTCGGATGATATTCGATTTTTGCCATCATTTCGATCGACACACACAACTCGTACTCTATTCTATTCGATCTCCCGTTACTGCAATTTAGACGATAATACGCTATGATATGCTATACGACTAGGATGTGCTATAAGCGATCGCTATATTCGAAATTTAGAGGTAGTTAGGATACTGAGTATGCTACTGTGTACCGCTAGGAGGATTACGTAACATTAATTACCTCTGTGATTAAATGCGTATGTGCTTTTCGTGATTATGTGCTTCTGTGCTCTACTTGCTTATGTGCTTCGGTGGTTATGTGGATTCTGTGCTTCTGGTGCCTATGTGATTATGTGATATGTGTTTCGACGTGCTCCTGAGCTTTAGTAGTTTAGACGTGTGTGGTGAGATTCGTCTACGCTGTGTTGAGTCCTGTGACGATGTCTATTGCAGACCATGTCGTCGTCTGGATCCCGAGACCGACTGACTCGCCAAGAAAAGAGAGATCGACGCCTCACTGCTATCATCTCCAAACAAGTGGCGAAAGCCGTAAGTGAGGTGTATGAAAATGCCAGCAAAACGTCTGAAGAATCCCGAGCTGAGAACCCTAAGGATTCAAGCAAGACTGCTTTTAGCTTCAAGCAGTTCAAGGCATGCGGACCGAAGGAGTTCACCGGTGAGGATGTCCCTACTGCCATGTTTCATTGGTTCGACTCGGTCGAAGTCACTCTTCGACAAAGCGGATGCCCTAAAAATCTCCGCACTCTCAATGCTACTGGCGTCTTCCAGTCCCGTGCTCTAGACTGGTGGACTGCTGAACGAAACAAGCGTGGGAATGATGCAGCTTACGAGCTGACATGGGAGGAACTGAAGGCAATTATGATCGATGAATTCTTCCCTCCTCATGAACGCCAAAAGCTGGAGGATGAATTTTGGTTCATCAAGCAGAAAGACGGAGACAACGCTGCTCTCACTGCTCGCTTCAAGCAGCTCAGTATCATATGTCCTGATCAGGTCAAGACTCCAGAAATGAGCATCAAGAAGTATATCCGAGCTCTGCCAGACTGTGTAGCAGATTTTGTTCACGCCTCCAAGCCAGCGACAATTGAAGAAACCTACCTGCTCGCCACTGAGATCAATGACAAGCGGGTAAAGGCTGGTTTCTGGGATAAGCAAACCAAGTCTCTACACCAAGCCACAACAGCACCCACTGACACCACCTCTGCTCAATCCTCAAGGTCCTCGAGAAGGAAGAAGAAGAACAACAACTCCAGCAACAAGAACTGTGCCGCTGCAACAACTGCTGCTCCACTACAAGCCGTACCGGCTCAACAACAGCAGCACCAGCGCTCAGCTCCAGTGATCAATGCACCGCCAGCGAAGCGTGCATACACAGGCCCTCACCCACTCTGCCCAACGTGCTCTTATCACCATCCAGTGGGTCTGGCTTGTCGTTTCTGCGCTCACTGCAACCTTTACGGTCATTTCACTACGAACTGTCGCTATGGTCCCCGTCAAGCCCCAGTTCAAGCCACTGTCAACCAAGCTCTACTCCCTGCCCCTCAAGGCCAACAAGCAGCTCAAGCACCAATAGTCAATGCTCGAGTCTGCTTTGCATGTGGTGACCCTAACCACTTTGCAAACAGGTGCCCGAACAGGGTGGTGAAACAAGAACCCCAGCAGCAGCAACAACCACAAAAGCAGCCTCAGCAACAGCAGCAAGCAGCCCATGCCCGAACCTTCAACATCAACGCCCATCAGGCTCAGGCGGTTAACTACGTGGTTAATGGTACGTTCCTTGTGAATGGTATTTATGCATCATGTTTGTTTGATACTGGAGCCGATAACTGCTTTGTGTCATTTGAATTCGAGAAGCTCCTTAGTCGTAAGCGCTCTTATCTGTCCTCGTCATTCGAAGTCGAAATCGCTACGGGAAGAACTATTGCCGTTAATTCAGTACTCCGTGATTGTACTCTCGAACTCAACAATCACATTTTCCCAATCGACCTTATTCCAATGCAACTCGGAAGCTTTGATGTCATAATAGGCATGGACTTTCTTCGTGAGAACCATGCTGAAGTTGTGTGCTTCGAGAAGATGATTCGATTCTCGCTCGCAAATGGTGATCTATTGTGTGTGTACGGTGAAACAACATCGAAAGGTCTCAAGCTCATGTCATGCGTTCAAGCCAGTAAGTATCTCCGCAAGGAATACCGAGCCTTCTTGGCTAACATTGTGGTGGCAGAGAAAGGCAAGAAAAAGAAAGTTGAAGTCAAGGATGTTCCAGTGGTCCGTGAGTTTCCTTAGGTGTTCCCTGACGATCTCCCCGGATTACCACCAAGTCATGATATCGACTTTCGTATCAACCTCATTCCTGGATCTAACCCCGTTGCCAAAGCTCCGTACTGACTCGCTCCATCTGAAATGCGGGAACTCTCGAACCAACTCCAGGAATTACTCGAAAAAGGCTTTATTCGCCCGAGCACTTCTCCTTGGGGCGCGCCAGTCCTTTTCGTCAAAAAGAAGGATGGATCGTTCCAGATGTGCATCGACTATCGGGAATTGAACAAGCTAACCATTAAGAACCGATACCCCTTGCCCCGAATCGACGATTTGTTTGATCAGCTACAAGGTGCAGCATGTTTCTCTAAGATCGATCTGCGTTCAGGATATCATCAGCTACGGATTCAAGAGGAAGACATTCCTAAAACTGCTTTTCGAACCCGTTATGGCCATTACGAATTTGTTGTTATGCCCTTTGGTTTAACTAACGCACCCGCGGTTTTTATGGATCTGATGAATCGCGTGTGTAAGCCTTATCTTGACCGTTTCGTCATCGTGTTCATCGACGATGTCTTGATTTATTCCAGAACGAACGCCGAACATGCGCAACATCTACGTTTGGTTCTCGAGTTACTTCAGGGAAACCAACTCTATGCCAAGTTCTCCAAGTGCGAATTCTGATTGGAAGAGGTTCAGTTTCTGGGTCGCATCGTGAATAGTCAGGGAATACACGTCGATCCCGCGAAGATTGAAGCAGTCAAAAGCTGGATTATGCCTAAGAACCCATCTGAAGTTCGTTCTTTTCTCGGACTAGCGGGCTATTATCGACGATTTATCAATGGATTCTCCAAAATCGCTGTGCCGCTTACCACTCTTACTCATAAAGATAAGCCTTTTGTGTGGGGAACCGCACAAGAGTATGCCTTTCAAACCCTCAAGCATATGCTGTGCAACGCTCCAATTCTTACGCTGCCCGATGAAAGCAACAACTTCGTTGTCTACTGTGATGCTTCCAACCTTGGTCTTGGTTGTGTTCTTATGCAACGGGACAAGGTTATAGCTTACGCATCTCGACAGCTCAAGATCCACGAGAAGAACTACACAACCCATGACCTCGAGCTAGGCGCAGTTGTCTTTGTATTAAAGATTTGGCGACACTACCTGTATGGTAGCAAGTGTACGATCTTTACTGATCACAGGAGTTTACAACATATCTTCAATTAGAGGGAACTTAATATGCGTCAACGCCGATGGGTAGAAATCCTCAACGATTACGACTGTGAGATTCGTTATCACCCAGGCAAGGCGAACGTTGTTGCTGACGCGTTCAGTAGAAAGAATTACGTGCTCAGTGTCCGAAATATTCAAGCCCAACACAACCTCGAAACTCTTATTCGCGAAGCTCAACATCCTTGCTTTAACGAGCGTACATTGAAGAAAGAGAAGATCTATCACGATGGAGCTCAGTTAGTAAGCAAAGCTGATGGGATATTCTACTATCTGGACCGAATTTGGATCCATAGGCGGACCGATTTGCGAAAGATTATCATGAATGAAGCCCACAAATCCCGATACTCTATTCATCCCGGTGCTGACAAGATGTACCAGGATCTTCGTTATAAGTACTGGTGGCCGGGCATGAAACAGGATATCGCTCTTTACGTTGGAAGTTGCTTAACTTGCGCAAGAGTCAAGGCTGAACATCAAAGACCTTCTGGCTTACTCGAACAACCGCCGATACCCATATGGAAGTGGGAGAGTATAGCTATGGATTTCATAACAAAACTCCCGCCCACGCCATCAGGTCACGACAGTATTTGGGTCATAGTCGATCGTCTAATGAAATCAGCCCACTTTTTACCGATACGAGAAGACTACAAGGTGGAACGACTAGCCCAAATCTACACCGACGAGATCATTTGTAATCATGGTATGCCTCGTGACATCATTTCAGACCGTGACGCTCGGTTTACTTCGCGATTGTGGGAAACCTTTCAAGCGGCCCTTGGTACGTCGCTTAATCTGAGTACTGCATTCCATCCTCAAACCGACGGACAGACTGAAAGAACGATCCGTACTCTTGAAGACATGCTCCGAGCGTGTGTCATAGATTTTGGTGGTAGTTGGAATAAGCACCTGCCATTGGTGGAATTCTCTTACAATAACAGCTATCATGCCAGCATCCAAATGGCACCTTTCGAGGCTTTGTATGGTAGAAGATGTCGATCGCCTATTGTGTGGCACGAGATCGGTCACTCGCAATTAACCGGTCCCGAGATTCTACAAGAAACGACTGACAAGATCCACCAGATTCGAGAGAACTTGGTAAAAGCCCGAAACAGATAGAAAAGTTACGCCGATAGAAGACGCAAGCCCCTGGAATTTGAAGTTGGTGACTACGTAATCCTAAAGGTATCACCTTGGAAGGGTGTAGTCCGATTCGGAAAGAAAGGGAAACTCGCGCCTCGATATGTTGGACCTTTTAGGATTCTGGAAAGAATCGGAAAAGTCGCCTACAGACTCGAACTACCGGAGGAACTAAGTAACGTCCACCCGACTTTCCACGTCTCTAACCTCCGAAAATGCCTTGTTGATCATGATCTAATCGTACCGCTCGACGATCTTTAGGTCAACGAAACACTACACTTCGTGGAAAAGCCTATCGAAATCATGGATCTCCAAACCAAGCAACTCAGGCGCTCTCGCATCCCGATCGTGAAGGTCCGATGGGAAGGCAAACGAGGCGCGTTGTTCACTTGGGAACTAGAAAGCGACATGAAGGCCAAGTACCCGCAGTTGTTTAAATAAATAGATCTGAAGCATCAAATTGGTAAATCACGGCGTTGTGTAGCCTTCGACCTAATTTCGGGATGAAATTCCCTAAACAAGGGGAGGCTGTAACACCCCGTGTTTTCGAATGTCAAAGTCAAAGTCCAAGTCAACTTTGACTTTCTTTGACTGTAGATAATCTATTTTACGTTTTGGTTGTATTCTGTGGAGTAAGTGTTGTAATCAGGAAGAATCGAAGTAATCGAATGTTTAATTAATGCGACCGATTTACGACTGTGATTAGTAGGAACTAACAATGCGATAAAGTTAATCAATTCATAATCAAGTAACCAATCAAACTCGAGACTCGAATTATGTGAACTCTGGTTTTGTTATACGTGTGTGTGTGCCTTATGTGTTACTTGTGCGTGTTTACTTATATGTTCGGTGTGGTATTCAAGCGAATCAATCGAAACCGACATCGGAACATGGCTTATAGATGATTGTATGTTAGATATAGTAGTTGGAAGTGAAAGTAATTTGACTTGGAACTCTATCGTATTCGTACCATCGTCCATCGAAATCGAAACATCAAAAATCATCGCGAAGTACTCGAAGTGGGTCGCAGATCGAACAGGAGGCACCCTGATCGAACAGGCCAGCCGATCGGCTAGCATCTTCCTAGCCGATCGAGCAGCCCACTCGATCGGAGCTCCTGGCCGATCGACTGCCACTTTCCCCTTTTGGAAACCTATAAATAGGGCTGTCCTTGTCTTCATTTCCACTTTTGGAAAGTTCTGACCGGCCAGCTCCTATTCTTCACCTTTTATCAGATTTCTCTCAACTCCGGTAAGTTTCCACTCTAATTCTTGTACGTTTTTTATCATTACATGATTCTACACCTTTCTATCTTTCAACTTTTGGATTTTAACCGTGAAATCACCAAGATCTAGGTGTTCTTGGGTGATGCATCATGGTGTTCTTCAAGAACATCATGTTTTGGCATCATTCAACCGTGAATAACTTAGATCTAGCCGATTTCCACATAAACGAACTAGGATTCGCGAGAATCTTAACATATCTCACGGTGGGAAGGATTAAAAGAAGGATTTTCCCTACTTTCTTTCAACTCTTTTACACTCAATGTCTTAAAAATCGATGGAAACGAAGCTTGACCCAACTGACTAACCATTCTAACAAGTCAAGAGGTTCAAGATTCGCATTCTACCCACGAGGTTCATCGATTTCGGGTTAAACGTTAAACCTACGTTCCGAACAGTTTACCGGCCGGACTTGGGTGATTCCTGTCCGAACCAGTGAAACAAGTAAGAACCTGTGTTCTATGGTTCAACTCGTTATCAACATACCTCGAAATCATATCAAATCAGGCAGCCAAGTGTTAGACGAAAGGCCGACCAGGTCAGAGATGCTGGCCGAACGGCTAGGCTGTTCAACAAACAGCCCAGCCGATCGAACATACCAGCCGACCGGCCGGGCCAGCCGATCGGCTAGCACATGGTCCCACACTTTTAAATTTCATGAAGTATATTATTGACGAAGTGATGTTCGATCGAATGCACTACTCGATTATAAACATTACTATTCGGATCATGAGATACTATACTTCAACACTTAACCGATTTTGCAACTCGTTCGTAGTATGGTGTGCCAGCCGATCGAACAGATCTTTCGATCGAAGTGACATCCCACAGAGAACAACTTCTGAAGTCCTAACCGGTCGGCTAAGCCGGCCGATCGAACAGACCGTTCGATCGACCGACTTGAAAGGTAGGAACACTTCAGTGTTCTCAAATGCTGCAACGAAAACTTCAAAAGTTCAAATCCTCAAACACAAACACACCAAAGGAAGAAACAATCCACTCGAATGGCCCAGTCGATCGAGCCTACCGGCCGATCGAACAGGACTGTCCAACCGGATATACCAGCCGACCGAACAGCCCGTTCGATCGAACCTGCCGTTCGATCGACCAGTCCATTCTATCCATTCACACTTGTCTTATTTTCCACGTTACTCATTGTTGTGCTATCAAACTATTCAGGCTAACCCTACTCTCAGCACTCCCTTCAATCCATAATCAATCACTGTGAGTATACTCGAACCCTTTTTGCTTTAGCACTTTTGGGTGTTACAAACGTTATCTATCAAAATCACAAACGAATGCACTATTCAAACTATTTGAACGCTAACCGATTGCATGTATTACGTGACTAAATGTATGCTTGTTGTTATGTTTACACGTGGAATGCTGTCTACCTGCCTTAGCAACATAGTACTATAGTTTGGACTCAGCACCCATTCACACGGGGGTTGTTAAGGACAATTACTTGCATGGATTACGGTGGTAATCATGTATTGCGAACTGTCTCGGACAGTCAACCCGCAGTCGTTGGTATCGATAGGTCCATGTCGATAATTAACATGCATCATTTCCCTCTGTGTACGTGCTGGTTATGCGTAAACTATTCGAACTCTATTATGCTATTATCAAACTTGTATGCTCACCTTTACATTTTATGTATTGACTTTATTTTAACGTATGTGACAGGTGCTTAAGTTGCTAGGATGCTTAGGTGCATGGTGATGAAATCGAGGCTAGGGAGGTCTAGAAATAATAAACAATTGTCTGTAATAAAAATCTGAGTTGTCGGAACAGGATTTCTTGTTTGGTTGTTATCTGTAATAATATGTCTGTTTATTCGGGATACTGTATGGGACGTATCTTTAACTGGATTATATAAATAGTTGTTATGGAAGTTTCTGAACAATCTGTTTCGCTCAGTGCCGTGCCCCGATTATTCCGCCATCGGTTGGGGTGTGACACTGGTGAACGACATTTTCGACCATAGAGAGCCTCGAAAGGAGCCATGTTGATGCTGGATTGATAACTGTTGTTGTAGGAGAATTCAATCAACGGAAGATGTGAATCCCAACTACCACCAAAATCGATCACACAAGCTCTAAGCATATCCTCCAGTGTCTGGATTGTTCTTTCAGATTGACCATCCGTTTGCGGATGATAAGCGGTGCTCAGATTAAGTTGGGACCCCATAGCAGATTGCATGGTTCTCCAAAAATGAGAAGTGAAACGAGCATCTCTGTCAGAAATGATGTTCAAAGGAACACCATGTCGAGCTACAATTTCATCACGGATTGGCAAGAAATGCGCTGACTTGACCATCTTTGTGCGCGGAAGTTTAGTAATGAGATCCATAGTAATGTTTTCCCATTTCCAAACTGGGATCTCTGGTTGTTCCCATAAACCAGAAGGACGCTGATGTTCAGCCTTAACCTTAAGACAAGTAAGGCATTTTGATACATATAAGGTAATGTCTTTCTTCATACCAGGCCACCAATACTGCATACGAAGATCCTTATACATCTTATCTGAGCCAGGATGAATAGAATAACGAGACTTATGGGCTTCATCCATAAGCAAGGTGCGGAGGTTATCTCGACTTGGGACCCACAAACGGTCCATGAAGTAATACGATTCATTGTCCTTCAGTTCAAGAGCAGGTGTTATGTGATAAGGAAATTCCTTATCCATCAAACCTTGTGAAACACAAGATTGTTGAGCCTGAGAAATACGTGCTTGGATATCGGATTGAGCTTGAATAACATATTGGACACGAACACAATGAAGCTTAGTACGTTCCTTACGACTCAAAGCATCGGCCACGACATTCGCCTTACCAGGATGGTAGCGAATTTCGCAGTCATAGTCGTTTAGAAGCTCCACCCAACGTCGTTGCCTCATGTTGAGTTCTTTCTGATTGAAGATATGTTGGAGACATTTGTGGTCTGTGAAAACCACACACTTTGTACCGTACAAATAGTGTCTCCAAATCTTAAGAGCGAAGACAACTGCACCCAACTCAAGATCATGAGTGGTGTAGTTCTTCTCATGTATCTTCAACTGCCTCGATGCGTATGCTATGACTTTGTTTCTTTGCATCAGGACGCAACCAAGACCTAGTTTAGATGCATCGCAATAAACGACGAAATCATCATTGCCCTCAGGCAAGGTTAGGACAGGCGCGTCGCAAAGTTTTTGTTTCAAGGTCAGAAACGCTTCCTCTTGCTTGAATCCCCAATCAAAGGGTTTGTTTTTCTGAGTTAGAGCAGTTAGAGGAACTGCAATCTTTGAGAAATTTTCTATGAAGCGGCGATAATAACCCGCTAGACCAAGAAAAGAATGAACTTCAGTAGGAGTAGTAGGCGTATCCCAATCCTTAATCGCACTGATCTTGGAGGGATCTACATGAATACCTTGTTCGTTGACAGTATGTCCTAAGAATTGGACTTCTTTAAGCCAGAATTCACACTTGGAGAATTTGGCGAAAAGTTGCTCTTTCTTTAGGAGTTCCAAAGTAAGACGAAGATGTTGCTCATGATCAGCTCGCGTCTTAGAATAAATCAAGATGTCATCAATAAAAACAATGACGAACTGATCCAAATAAGGCTTGCAGACCCTATTCATTAAATCCATGAAAACAGCAGGAGCATTAGTCAAACCGAATGGCATGACTGTGAACTCATAATGCCCATATCGAGTACGGAACGCAGTCTTGGGAATATCTTCTTCATGTACACGAAGTTGATGATATCCAGATCGCAGATCAATCTTTGAAAAATAAGAAGCGCCTTGCAATTGATCAAAGAGATCATCAATGCGAGGTAGGGGATATCGATTCTTGATGGTGAGCTTGTTAAGCTCACGATAGTCGATACACATCCTAAAAGATCCATCCTTCTTTTTGACAAAAAGAATGGGAGCACCCCAAGGTGAAAAGCTAGGACGGATAAAACCTTTGTCAGAGAGTTCTTGCAGCTGTTTAGACAACGCTTGCATCTCGGACGGTGCAAGACGATATGGAGCTCTGGCAATGGGATTTGCACCATGTACGAGTTCAATACGGAACTCGACTTGGCGTGCTGGGGGTAGACCAGGTAACTCTTCAGGAAATACTTCAGGATAATCCCGAACAACAGGAATATCTTGAATAGACTTACCTTTGCCCTTATCTGCTACCACATGTGCCAAAAAGGCCACATAGTTCTTCCGTAGATACTTCCGAGCTTTAAAACAAGACATGAGTTTGAGACCACCAGTAGGTTTCTCACCACGAACCTGTAGGATCTCACCTTTCGAAAGCGGCATACGAATGATATTCTCGAAACAAACTATCTCTGCATGATGTTTGGCTAACCAATCCATACCCACAATAACGTTGAAGCTTCCAAGTTGCATAGGCGTGAGGTCAATAGGAAAAAGATGGTTGCTAAGGTTCAATTGGCAGTTGCGGAGAACAGAATCAAGAACAATGGGTTCACCATTAGCCACTTCTACTGTCAATGGTTTACCTAGTTTCGTTCTAGACACGCGAAGCAATGGTTCAAAAGATAACGACACAAAACTCTTATCGGCACCCGAATCAAAAAGAACAGATGCTAGCTGATTATTAATAAAGAACGTACCGTTTACCACATTATCTGCTTGTGCCTCTTGTGCGTTCATGTTGAAGACTCGACCTCGAGCCTGAGCCTGATTCTGATTCTGGTTGGCTAGTCTTGGGCACCGGTTTCTGTAGTGGGTCAGATCCCCACAATTGTAGCACGAACCAGGAGGAAAATGAGGTCGTGCAGCTTGACCTTGTTGCTGAGCGAGAGGCTGAGCAACTTGTTGAACCGGGTTCTGAACTGCCTGATTCTGAGCAAAACGACAAACACCAGCAAGATGACCTGGCCTTCCACAGTTAGTACAGATACGGCATGGAAATTGCGGCTGATGGTGACCATTGCATCTATTACACAAAGGTGCATTCCCTGCATAAGGTTTCTTCGCTGGAGGTTGTGCGGGTTGGTTGGGAGCTGCCTGGTTAACCTGGGCAGTGACAGCAAAATTTTGGGAAGCCTTACGCTTCCTTGACCCCCTTGAGGAACCAGAATCCTTTCCCTTCTTGTTTTGGCCTTTCTTGCTATCTTCTTTGTCCGCTGCCTGCTTCTTACCCTTGTCACCCTTTTTGTGAAACTTTCCCTTTCGAATCTGCGACGCAGTCAGTGTCGCTGATAACTCGATCGCCTGACGGATTGTGGTAGGGTTACTACCAGTAATGATGTCTTGTACCGAGTCAGGTAGGCCGTCGGTGTACCTTTCGATGGCCTTGTCGAGTGGGGCAACCATTGTCGGGTAAAGCAGACTCAACTCCTCAAACCTATCAGTATATGCCCTGTGCTCGCGACTGTATTGTTTTAAGTCATCGAACTCTTTCTCCAAAGCTTGCTGTTCGTGACGAGGACAGAACTCCCTCATCATAAGGGCCCTAAGTTCAGCCCACGTCAGTGCTAAAGTAACTTCTGCACCACGGTCTCTCATTACCCCGTTCCACCACGTAAGAGCCCTCTTCTGAAACACACTCGAAGAAAACTCGACCTTGCGATTGTCAGGACACTGAACGTGACGGAAAGTATTCTCAATGCTCTCGAACCATTGAAGAAGCCCAGTTGCTCCCTCAGAACCACTAAACTTGAGTGGTTTAGCCGAGTTAAAATCCTTGAATTTGCATGTACCATTGTTGTTGTTGGCTTGGTTCCATTGAGCAAAGAGATTTGGGAATTGAGCAGCCATCTGCTGCGCAATAATTTATGCCAGCTCGGCAGTTGCTATCTGGTGTTCGCGTCGAGGAGGCATTCTAAAAGAGGAAAACATGAAAGGAAACGAGTGAGATGATTGGGTGAAGAGAATGAGATGAAACAATTTCAACAAAAGCAAAGATGGTGGTTACGCATCGCTAAGCAAACAAGCGACACGCAAGGTCTAGTCAAAGTAAATGGGTCAAAAATAATGTATCGCGAAGACATGTTCGCCTATAAGTGAACACTCACCCCAAGAGTTCCCAGGTAAGAGTGACTGGTCCGGTTATGTGGATTTGTACGAACACTCTAGCCTTAGACAGAAAACTCAGGGTACAGGCATTCACTCTTCCAGTTCGCACGTGTTCACACTATTAAAACTCGAAAACTTTGACGAGATTTTTTTGAAAATTCAAAAGGGGTTCAAAACCATATAACAGAGGGTTTAAAACCTAGTAATCATCATCCTAGAACAGATGATTAATTTTCAAAGTGGATTCGGAATCGATGTTCTCGTTGTGGTTATCACCTAAGGATAGGTGAAGTGCATGTTTTAAAATCTAAACACAAGATTACTTGTGTTAGGGTCCTAGAAAGTTATAGTATAGGTCAAAACATTACTAATAACCTAATTCCCTATAACCATTGGCTCTGATACCAACTCTTCTGTCACACCCCGACCGCGTATAACATGCAATCGCGGCGGAAACGTCGGGGAGTGTTGGGACAGAATTAATTGTTTCACAACCATAGCATACAAAGTTATATTTTATTTATCAAACAAACGTGTTACATTGTCATCAAACAGGAAATAAAGAGTTTATAACATAATTAAACTAAGTCTATCTTCGTTTTATGTCTCTAAGGCACAGGTCCGCCCTAGTTTCACAATCGTCATCCTAAGCGATAGCTCCTGAAAACACATGTGAAAGTAGGTACGTCAGCATAAAAATGCCTGTGAGATACATAGGTTTTGTGAAAATGGGATTCATGACTTATGAGTTTAAAGAAGACGTTTAATAACAGTCAGTCATGAACCTTGTAAATTGTTTCGTTTTGTAAATCATTTAAAAAGCGATAAGATCAGATGATATGTATACGTAAAAGAGTAATACATGGTTAAAACAAATAACCAAGTAAAATGAGTTGTATAAAAGAAGTTGTTTGTAAAACATTGTCTTGTGAAGAATACGTTATTTGTGTAAAATGTAATATGTCTAAACTGAAATGATTTAAATAATGCTACGATAGGTAATATTATACAAACACTTATATATAGGAAGTACCAGCGGCGTATGCACCATGTTTGTATCATATTACATACGCCACGTTACTCAAACCATTTACCCAAACCAACCACCATGTAAATTGTTCATGTATAAATCAATTGTCAAGTGTTATTGTGTAAACCATATCAAAATGTTCATGTCTAGCGTAAACCACCAAATGTGTATATCAATGTCAAATTGTTTATGTTTAATGTAAATCATATAATGTGTATCCAAAACATCATGTATGGCATGTGAAATATATCAACTAGGCCATAGGTAAAAATGCATAAAAACATGGTATTGAAATAAACATAGTTTAAGCCAAAGTTATGTTTTGTGGAAAAATTTCATGCTATACTGATACAAACATTTATGCGGTGTTGTGAAATTTCATACATTCAAGCCTTTGTGACTGTGGTGGTAGACCTTTAAACAAATTAAAGGTCTATCTGTGTTATTGTTTATCGAATTCGGTCATTCCTTCCAATCCAAACAAACTCGTGATTTCAGGAATGGGAGTTGTCAAGTCCTATGGTACCACTACCTACTAACGGGCGGCATGATCGGTGTTAATGAATGTACATTGTATCATTTAAACAAACCAAATGTTATAATAAAATGTGAGCATGTGATGAATAATTGTACTAAGTATGCACACAATGGGCATACATAGCATAAATTGTAATGTAAAATGATGTACTAAGTACGCACACAATGGGCATACATAGCATGAAAGTGTATTGTAAATTGATTGTACTAAGTATGCACACAGTGGACATACATAGCATAAACACAATGAAATCATGTACTATATAAGTACTATTGAACATAACAAGCATATGATATGAAAGCTTGAAAAGCACGAAAGTAACAAGTAGGCACATGTGTTTCACCCCAAAACGTTTGGAAAACAGTAAAAGAGGGGTTCAATGTACTCACCTGAGGTTGCTTTGAAGTTCTTGTATAACAACCAAATAATGCTAGAGATCACTGATATCAAACGGCACCTAATATAGGTAACTACGTTAATATACCGGACCTAAATCGGAGGATCGGATAGTATGCGGGTTTGTAAACCAAACGAGTATGGAGACTCGTGTAATATGGTTTAACAAAGCCTTTATACTAAAATGAAACCTAACCTAAGTGCTTACGACCCATTACGACCCGTTTAGGTAGCTTATGCTACCTTAACGCGTCGTTCGCGTAAAACGCGTTTGGAACGCCTAACGTCGTGACCATAAGGTATAACCTCGGAAGGTTATTCCCTATACAACTATGGACACCTAATGTGTTTGGTCGGATCCTAATGATCGACCAAATGGGTCGGGTTCGAAAGTATAAGCGATTGTTTAGATCGCTTACCTTACGACCCTATATAAGCACTATACTAAAAGTGACGAGCTAAGCATGTTAGAACATGCTTAACTAAGTTTAGAAAACAGGTTTGGTATCAAAACAAACGGTTTTGATACCCACGAGTAGTTTGGTTACAAAATACGCAAGAATGCGCATTTTGGCCGAAACTACGACTCGTCACTGAGCCTAGATAACGTGGTAATCAGTAGGTATAGTCACTATGGACTATAACCATCGTGATCACGCTCACGTTATGAAGTTCCAACGAACTTCGTCTTGACCATAAGCTGGTCAATGCAGAAAGTCAAACAAAGTTTGACTTTAGCACTAGAAAGCGATTAAAAGAACGAAAGAACACTTACGAAGGGTCCCCGAAAGCTAATCTCGATCCAGGAGCTCAGGTATGAAGCAAAGGCCTCAACTTAGAGCTTTAGATCAGATTTTGTGGGTTTTAACACAAATGGGGGGGGTATTTATAGGAAAAGCAAAACCGTTAGGATCGTTTCTTGAATATCGTGCCACGATCTAATCCGTACACTTGTCAAGATGTTGTGGTATCATATAATGACCCTAACTCCAGAGATTGTGAAGGGGCATTGCCCTTTGGAGTGATTGAAAGGCCAAAAACAGCAAAAAAACGAGTTTCTGCATCTGCAGAGCTGACGCGGCCCGCATCAGGATACACACAAAACTCAGGCGGGCCGCCTGGCCTTGTCTGATCAGCACAAACTTTCAGAAATGACAGTTTTAGTCCCTATTGCATATTTAAGCCATTTCCAACACTTCTAAGGCCCGTAAAGCCAACTTTAAGGCCCTAAAATGATGCCTAAACATTGTGGACATGAAACATGCTCAAAAATATTCCGGATGTCAGTTCGTTTGGCCGTACGAACGCGATGTTCGCTTAATTACGACGGAATGCGCATAAGTGCGAAAAACGCTCCAAATTGCGCGACGAATGGATTTTTCTCATACCAAACACTAAAATAAATTATTTTAGTGCTTACATAAATTTTTGGATGTCCGGATGTATTCAGAACGTAAGTTATGCGCGAAAGTGCAAACTTATGCACTTTTTGACACTTTTAGTCCCTGAATGACCCAAAAGTTTATTTTAGCACACCGAACACCTCAAAGCCTATTTCTAAGCTTTGTAAAGGATATTTAAGGTGTGTTTAACTTATGGTCATGTTCCGGAATGTTTGTTACAGTTCAAATTGGCATACTTTCACAGTTTGTCAAGTTTAGTCCCTGTAAGCGAATTAACTTGTTTTTGCCATACCAAGGCCTTCAAAACTTATTTCTAAGTTATGTAAAGGTTATTTAGGGTATGTTGAGTATATGTTGATGTTCCGGAGTATTTGTCGCATTAAACTGAGTACGTTTACGCACCAGTTTGCGTATAATTCTCTAGAAAGCGATGTAGAGTTTAAAATCAAATAAAACTCAAAACATGAAAAATGAAAAACACAACCAAACAATCATTGGGATCAAATAACATTGTTTTATTGATAATTGAACTGTTCATAACGATTTCGAGCACAAATGTTACATGTAATGGGTCAGCTCATATTATTAAGGCTTATCTTCTAAAAGTTGAATAAAGTTTTTGCTAATATATTCATTCTCAAAGAAGTTGTGTGATGAAACACCGATTAACACCAAGGTTAATAGATGGGGTTAATTATTCTATGGGTTCAACCTCTTTCCTTACTCGCGACAATGGCTTGAAACCTGCAAAACAACAACCACCGTCAGTCTCGTTAAGAGGGGGAGAAAGGGGATTTCCCTCTAAACCAGGCTCCGGCGTGAGAATAAGTACTGTTCTGAGAGAAATAAATAGTGTGTGTATAGAGTGAGTATAGAGTGTAAAGATCCTGAACCTGATTGATGAAGGGTCCTATTTATAGCCGGAGGGTAAAGGAGGGAGGGGCAGTTGTGCCAGCTGTAGGTGCGCGCCAGCTGTCCGACCAAGGGGAATATCCTCTTGGTCTGCTCTGCTGTGGCTGGTATAGTGGTACACGTGGCGCGCTTACATTTGCTCATGCTGGAAACCTTGTACTGATGTCGTCAGTTCTGCCCCCTGATTTGTCGCAGGCCTACGTGGCGCCCTGCGAGTGGTGACACGTGTTATCCTTTATGTCTGGTAGAGCATCTTTGGTGCCACCTGCAAGTCTTCCAGAAGCTTCTGGAATGCTTTGCTGATGTGGTTGCCATGTATGCTCAAAAGTGGTGTGGTCCCTGCCATGTAGGCAGGGAATTGGGACCATACCTCTTCAAGTCCCCCCAGTCCAGTGTGCCTTCTAGTTGAGTTAATCGTCTAGGAGGGATTCTGGACTTATAAGAGTAGTGGTTTTGCGGCGCGTGGGGTTTTGTGATTTGGAAGAAATATTTTAGCCGAACAGGCGCGCCGCGCGCGGGTCTTGGTACTTGTAAAAATGAGCCAAATGGACGCGTGGCGTGTGGGTCTTGGCTCCTTGCTAAAAGGTGAGCCAAATGGACACATGGCGCATGTGTTTTGGCTCCTTATAAAAACTGAGCCAAATGGACGCATGGCGCATGGGTTTTGGCCTTTTATAAAAACTGAGCCAAATGGACGCATGGCGCATGGGTTTTGGCCTTTTATAAAAATTGAGCCAAATGGACGCATGGCGCGTGGGTTTTGGCCCCTTATAAAAAAGTGAGCCAAATGGACGCATGGCGCATGGGTTTTGGCCCCTTATAAAAATTGAGCCAAATGGACGCATGGCGCATGGGTTTTGGCCCCTTATAAAAAGTGAGCCAAATGGACGCATGGCGCATGGGTTTTGGCCCCTTATAAAAATTGAGCCAAATGGACGCATGGCGCATGGGTTTTGGCCCCTTATAAAAAGTGAGCCAAATGGACGCATGGCGCATGGGTTTTGGCGCCTTATTGTTTCCTTCTGGTGGAAGTTTTGTGGACTTAGGGAACGCTTTGATGTGACCGTCTGATGTCCCTGTCTTATCGGAGGTGAACAGACGCCTTTTCAGTTACTTTCTGTCATGTCGTCAGGCCCTGTTACCCATGCTTCCCGAAAAAAGAGGTGACGTCTTCTCTCTCCTCTGACGTGTCACTCCCTTATTGCTTGCTTTTCCTGCATTCTGACGGTCCACTACCCATCGCATTAAATGCGATGGGTATAAATAGGAGGCGGTTACTTCTTTCTCTCCACTTTTTCAAATTTCAAGTGCCTTTCTTCTATCTTCTCCGTTCATTTTGAATATTGTGCTTGAGTTCTTGCTTCCGACTTCTCTTTATCTATATTATGTCTGGTACAAATCCATCCCAAAAGAAGAGGAAACACAAGGGGAGGGTTCCTCCTGGTCCTGACCAAGCCGTTATCGGATGGAAGGAAGAAGAGTTTCAGAACCTTGTTCGAGGTATGGGTTTCCGTCCTGAGTGGGGGGCTCAATACCCTACTGCTGGTTCCACCGCCGTGGACGCTCCTCCCGATTGCATGCCTCTGTATGCTGCCTTCTTTCGGGAGGGTAACTTTAGGTTGCCTATTACCAAGTTCACTGCCTCCGTCTTGAGGAACTATGGGCTGCATATCTCTCAGATTAATGCGATTGGGCTCCCTCGCATTACTCACTTTGAATATGTTTGCAGAGCTTGCCGGGTGGAGCCGACGTTTGAGATGTTCAACGTTTTTTATAGTGTTACTTACACGAGTGGCTTTTACTCTTTTACTGCCCGGTCGGGTGTATCTCCGGTTTGTTCTGTTCCCCTAAAGAGCCTGCATGACTGGAAACAGAAATTTTTCTATATTCGTCGTGGTGTGATTCCTATAGATATGCACTACCAGTCGATGAGTGAGGGGATTCCGAAGGTGGATGTATTGGTGGATTATGCTTCTCAAGATTGGTACAAGAAGATAACGCACAAAGCGACTGCTATTGCTCAGTTGGAGGAAATGGCTCTAGTTGGTGCGGGAATGAGTATGCTGTGGATACCCAAGAATCCTTTGGGTGTACCTGTTTATAGTTATCAGGGCAAATGTATGTGACCCTTTTAAAGGATTTTAGTATTAACTTGATGTTTTTATTTGTGCGTTCCCTTATAGCTTTGTCATTTTGCAGTTGGATATAGCTTGATAAATGTTTTGGATCCAAAGGCTGCTGGTGCCATGGTTGAGGCGATTCAAGAAGAAGGAAAACCAACGTGGTTGGATCAGATTCGTGGTCGTTTCTTGCACCCCTCTGACGAAAGTTTTGCTAAGTATGCTGCAGTTGCCCTAGGTGAAGATGCTGAGGATGATTTTGTTGGTCTTACCCGAGAGGAAGTTGTTGTCCTGTCGAGTAGTAGTTCTGGTAATTCCCTTGAGGGTCTAACGTCCCATTCCGCGCGTGCAGGTGTTGCGCATGCTGCTGTTGACGAGCCTGTTCAAGAGGTCGTTGGTGATGATGCAGAGGTGTCTGTTGACCCTTCTGCACAGTTGGAAACGAGGAAAAAGGCGAAGACTGATAAATCTGGGAGGAAAGAAAAGAAGGTGGAGAGCAAGGCTGCTGGTTCTTCTCGTAAGCGATCCTCTATTCTTCCTTGTCTAGATTATGTGGTTGTCTCTGACACGTTGTCTGGTCTAGGAGTTGGTGAGAGAGGTCGAGAGTCGGATGCGGATAACGGTGCTACCTTAACTGAGCATATGAGGAAAAAAGCCTTGGAGGATCATAAACGGAAACTTGATGAGCAATCCGCTGCTCTTCTTGCTTCCAAGAAGGCGAAACTTCGTAAGGAGGCTCCTCCCGCACCTTCCGAATCTGAGATTGATCTGGGTGTTTTAGTGGGGGTCGCGGGAATCTTCTGGAGGAGATATATGATGTGTCTGCTCCTCCTGCTGGTAATTGGTTTTTAGTTGTATACTTCTTACGTGCTTCTTAGAGTTGTTTTTAATTGTTGTTTTGTGACAGCGGTCAAGGCTGGTAAGAAGCCTCGGATGGTGGATATTTCTCAGATCATGCCCCCTGCCTCCCCCCCGTCGATGACGGTTGGCTTGACCCCTCCCCGTGGTGATCTTGAAGCGAAGAAGAAGGGAGGTGAAGGGGTTGCTGAGAACGTTGATGAAGGTGGTGGTGATGCTGGAGGTGCTGGCGGTGAGGGTGGTGATGATAAGGGTAAGGGCATCGAGATTGAGGTGGAGTCCAGTGAGACCACCCCGCGCCAAACCATATATACTAAGCGCCCTTCTGGTGGAGATGGTGCTACTTCTGGTGCGGCTCGTGGCGCGCAGTTTGTAAATATCTCTCCCGAGTCTTGGGGGACCCAAAACCCTGCGTGTGACGACTTGCCACACGCCCCTCGCTAGAACCTTACTCAGGGTTTTAGGATGAATGATGTGAACAACTGTCATGAATTCTTTTCCATGTCTCTTCCTCCCGCTGAAAGGATGTTCCAGAAGAACCGTAATCGGTTTGCTTTGTTGGACGACCATGTGTGTGCCGGAGTTAATTACTTTGCCACTTCTCAGGAAATTCTTCGTGAATGGAGGCTGATGGGAGAAGAAACTGCCGATTTTGAGAATGCGAAGAGGTTGTTTGCTGAGGAGAGGGAGAAGTTTAATGCAGAGAAGAAAGGGTTGCAGTGGAGGGTGTCCGATGCTGAACAGAAACTTGAGGAACAAAAACAAGTTAATGTTCAAAAACAAAAAGATTGGGAAGCCGCGTGTGAGCGTACCAATGCTGAGATGCAATCTCAGCGTGAAGCGATTGTTCGGTTGTCTGGGGAGAAGTCGGAACTTGCTGAGGAAGCTCATCAGGCGCGCCTTGCGGCCGAGAAGAAAGAGAAAGAATACGTTGACCGGATTGATAAATTGGAGGTTCTTGTGCAGCAGAAGGTGTCGGAGTGTGAAACTGCACAGCGCCTTCTTGACGAGAAGACTGCTGAGTGTCGAGCTTCTGAACTCCTTGCCGAGGAGGCGTCTGCTGATAGTACATGGTTGCTTTCTCGTGGTGTACCCTTGGTAATTTTCTCTGTGTTTGCCCCATTCTTTCTTCTTCTTTTACTTTTTGTGATTTTTTTTTCTTTTTCTTATTTAGTTGCCTTGCTTTATGCAGCTTGCCGACCGTATTTTAAACTCAACTGAACTTGCCACATATGTTCGAGTTGGGTCGAGCGGGTTACAATAGTGGTCGAAAGTTTGGTTACGCTGAAGGCAAGGCTGCAGCTATCAGCAAAGAGAAAGATTACCATTTCGAGTTGTATAAAGAAGATTGTGATGGCACATATGCTGCCAAGCGCAAAGAGTTTGCGACCCTTGACTTTGCTGTTGTTCGGGCCGCGCGGAAGTTGTCTCGGAAACCGGATGGAGTTGCTCTTCTTAAAAAAGCTCTTGGGGACGACGCGGGTGTAGCAGGAGGTGCTAGTACCAGCCATTCGTAAATGGTGGATTCCAGCCTGTGAGCCGCATATGGCCTGGGACGGCCTTGTAGTTTGATGATGGTTTATTTTGGACAATCTTCATTTTGTTTTACCTGTTATGGATGTATGTACCTGATCACATTTGTTGATGGATATTTTGACGTTATCTTTATGCTTATGCGAATTTTGTTATCGTCATAATATGTGCATGTGTAATTACTTTGATTAGGTGTCACGAATGAATGATGGCGCTGACAGGAGATGTTGTGTTAGCTACAACGTTTTATTCTGTCGTTTTGATGCGCGCGCTGATTTGTGGCTTACGAAGTGATCGAGTTGCAGATTATTGTGCGAGCTCAGTTGTGTTCAGCCTTGGGAGCATTACAATGTTTAGTTACCTTTCTAGCGATATTTTCGTGTTTATGTGGGCACGAAGTTTTGTTTTGGCGTTTTGTAGGCTTTGGTTGTGCTTCTGACCCGGCTGTGCACTTGGTTGTGACGAGCCTTGGAGGTCTACAACGTTTCCTATGGTCGAGCCATTGATGTTTTCGTGTACGCCCAAAGTAAAAAATGCAGTTGTGACAAGAAATTTGCATGAAATAAAAGTAGCCAAACACTTCTTGTATTATAGTAAATGTGTTGGCGATTCGGCCTTTGCGATTACATAGTTGTTTTACATGTAGCACTTTATAAGTTGCTGAGCATTCCAGGTTCGTGGAACCTCTTTGTCGTTGATGGTGCGTAGTTTGTAAGCTCCCTTGCCGAGTACTGCATCAATGACGTATGGGCCTTCCCATTTGGGGGCCAGTTTTCCGGGCTTTTCTGCGTTGGAAGCTTCATTGTCTCTGAGGACGTAATCTCCCGGATTGAAAGCGCAGACTCGGACTCTGGAGTTGTAATATTTTTCCAGCTTTGTTTTGATCTTGGCCTCATTGATTGCTGCCGTCTCTCTCCGTTCTTCTAGGAGGTCTAGATCGATCCTCCTTTCTTCTTCATTGTTGATCAAGTTCATGGAGAGCATTCTTGGAGATGGCAGCCCGATTTCTGCTGGAATAACTGCTTCAGACCCATAGACTAAGCTGAACGGTGTTTCGCCGTTGCTTGTCTTTGGCATTATCCTATGGGCCCACAATATGCTGGGCAGTTCATCTACCCACCCTCTTCTTTTCTCGCCAAACCTTGCCTTGATACCATCGACGATGCTTTTGTTGACTGCCTCTACTTGACCGTTCCCTTGCGGGTGCGCAACCGAAGAGAAGGTGTGTTCCATGTGTAATCCTTTGAAACATCGTTCGAGGTCGTCTGCTGCAAAGTTCGTTCCGTTATCGGTGATGATTCGGAGAGGTAGGCCAAAATGGCATATGATTTGTTCCCATATGAACCACTTGACGACTGTTGATGTGGTTGATGCAAGTGCTTTCGCCTCTACCCATTTGGTGAAATAGTTGACTGCGACTATTATGAATTTGACCGCCCCTGGTGCTTCTGGAAAAGGACCCACCATGTCTATGCCCCATTGTTGAAAGGGCCATGCGGTTGTGACGGGTACTAGTTCATTTTTGGGGTGCATGGTCTTAGGCGCATGTCTCTGGCATCCACTGCACTTCCTCAACTCTTTCACAGCATCTAAATGCATCCCGGGCCAGTAGTACCCGGCGTTCATCACTTTTGCCACTACCATTCGAGGTCCGGCATGAATACCACAAATTCCTTCATGAACTTCCCGGATTAAGTAGTTTGCGTCTTCGGTATCTACGCATCTTAGCAACGGGCCTATGTATGACTTCCTGTATAAAATTCCGTCGGCCATCTGGTAGTGCTCGACCTTGTATTGGATTTTTCTTGCCTCCGCTTTGTTTTACGGGAGAATCCCAGACTGAAGGTACATGATTATTGGGGTCATCCAAGAAGTTGTCCCTGTTTGGATGATGCTTACTTCTCTGAGTGGAACGGATGGGTTGCTCAAAACTTCTATGCGCACATCCTTTGCTAGGTGCTGAAAACTTGTTGATGCGAGTTTACTCAGCGCGTCCGCTGGCTTGTTCTCGCTTCTGTTTATGTGGTGCACCTTGTAGGAGTAGAAGGTTTGTAGCAACGTTTTTGCTTGGCTGAGATAGAGTGACATTACATCCCCCTTGGCTTTGTATTGGCCGTTGATTTGCCCCGCTACTAGCATGGAGTCCACAAGCGCTTCGATGTGTCGGACCCCCATTTTGATCGCCAATCGTAAGCCAGCCAGAAAAGCTTCATACTTGGCTTCGTTGTTTGTGATTTAAAATCTAGGCGTATGGCGTACGTGAATTCATGTTTGTCGGGGCTTACCAGCCTTAGCCTTGCGCCTGCTCCATCTTTGTTACACGCGTCGTCGGTGTATAACAGCCATGGCTCTTCTGTTTGCTTTTTCTCAGCTTTTTCCATTGCTTTACATTCTCTATCTTTGTCATCTGGAACCTCTGTCATTAAATCTGCCAAGACTTGGCCTTTGATTGATGGTCGTGGTCTGAAAACCACATTGTGACCTCCCAGTTCTATCGCCCATTTGGCTAGTCTTCCTGATATTTCTGGCCTTGCAAGGATGTTCCCAATGTTGTAGTTTGTTAGCACATGGATGACATGATTGGCAAAGTATCTGCGCAGCCGTCTTGAAGCATGGATCAGTGCGAGGACTAGCTTTTCCATGATGGCATACCGGGTTTCTGGGTCGGTCAAGGTTCATGACACATAGTAGACTGGTGTCTGGGTACCCTGACGATTGACCAGTAAGACTACTCCGACTGCCCTATCGGAAGCTGACAGGTAAAGTACCAAAGGTTCTCCTTTGTTTGGTGCGGTTAGTGTTGGCAGTTTGACGATGCAATCTTTCATCTCGCGGAACGCACTCTCTGCTTCCGGAGTCCACTGAAACTGGCTTTTCTTCATACAATTGCGCAAGGTTTTGATGAACGGAAAGGACTTTGCAGCATGATTAGCTAGGAAACGATTGAGCGCGGCTAGTCGTCCTGCTAATTTTTGCATATCTTTGATGTTTGATGGTGAGGGCATCCTTTCTATGGCTTGGACTTTTTTTGGATTCACCTTAAAACCATCTTTTGTGACGATGAAGCCTAAGAACTTTCCTTCTTCCATTCCGAATGAGCATTTTGCTGGGTTCAGCTTGATACTCACACTGCGTAGCGTGTTGAAAGTTTTTTGGATGTTCGCCAGCATCGTGCTCTCTTCCTTGCTCATAATCACTAAATCATCCATGTACACTTCTAAGTACTTGCCGATAGCGTCACTGAACGTTTCGTTCATCAATCTTTGGTTGGTCGCGCTTGCATTCTTTAGGCCGAAAGGCATTTTAGTGTAACAGTATAGCCCTGTCGGTGTGCGGAATGCGGTTTTATCCTCGTCTTGGACAACCATTTGAACCTGGTGATACCCCTTGTAGTAGTCAAGAAAGCATTTCCACCTGAATGTTGCCAGAGAATCGATTTTTTCGTCTATGTCTGGTAAGGCGTAGCAGTCGCACGGACATGCTTTGTTTAGATCTTTGTAGTCGACGCACATTCTCCAACTGCCATTAGGTTTCTTTACCATCACCGGGATTGCTACCCATGTTTGGTATCTGACTTCTCTAATGATTCCCGCATTTAGCAACTCCAGTACCTTTTCTTTCATGGCGTCGTGCTTTATGTCGCCCAAGTGGCGCTTGGCGTGTACCACTGGCTTTGCTTCCTCTGACACATTTAAGCGATGTTCTGCTATATGCCGTGGAACACCAACCATATCAGCAGGTGTCCAGGCGAACATGTCCATGTTCTCGTGCAACAACTTCTTGAGCGCCGCGCGCGTTAAATCGGACATCGCAGGTCCTAAGGTAACTGTCTGTTCTGGGTATGTGCTGTTCAATACCCATTTCTCTGCTTCTGTGCGCGGTGCTGGCTTGCTTGTCTTTGCGGGCCTGATCTCATCTGTTGCTAAGACTTCTTTGCTCGCGTATATCAGTGCGATGCCTGTTTCTGTGGGAAATCCGATAGCTGAATGTGGTGCAGAGCATATCATGCTGAAGTCTCCCTGGGATTCTCTTCCTAGGAGGATGTCATGTCTTGAGTGTGCTGGTAACACCATGAATGTGACTTCTTCTGTTCTTAAATTTCTGCCATCCGAAAGTAACACCGGGAATGATATCTGTCCCAGGGGAAAGACGGCTTCGTTGCAGAAACCAGTTAGTGGGTAATCAACTGGCTCCAAGCGCGCCTTGTCTTCCTGATCAAATTGATTGAAGCATTGTTCATATATGATATCCGCGGTGCTCCCCGGGTCGATGAAGATGTAGTCTGTCTGGTAGTGGCCAATCACACCTGGAATGACTATTGGTCGTTTTTCCCTCGGGCCTCCTCTAACAACTGGGAAAATAACTTGCTTCTCGCGCCATGAATCATCCTGCGTGCGTTTGTTGTAATTTTTTCTTGGTCTTCGTGGACCTTCTTGAACCATGTGGGTTTCCAACTTCCTGAGTTTTTTGTTATCTGGCCCTTCATCTCTTCTTTGGATTTGGCGGTAGTCGCGCTTTCCGCCTTTTACCAAGTGAGTGAGATTTCCATCTCTCAGGGCCCTTTCGATTTCTTGCTTTAAACTGAAACAATCGTCGGTTAGGTGGCCCGTATCCTTGTGAAATTCACAGAAAAGATTTGGATCTTGACCCCTCTTGTTGCGCATCTGTAGGGGTGGTTTGAACTGATGATTTTCGGTGGCTAAGACTTCAGAGGGGGTTTTTGTCAGTGGTGTCCACTGTTGTTCCCTATTTTCTCGTTTTACTTCCTTTCGATGAGCTATTTGGTTGATTGTGTGGCGCGCATCCTCCCTTGTTGGGCTTCTTTCTCTATGGCCGGAAGCTTTCCATGGCTGACTTCTGCCCCTTCTGTTATGTCGGTCATTGTGGTTATGTGCGCGTTGACGGTGATCATCACCGGTCAACTGTCTATCGGTCTGCGCAATGGTTTTTGCTGCCTCTATGAAGGTTTCCCAATCTTTGGGTCCTCCGTCTCGCCCTTTGATTCTTTTGACTAGATCGTCACACTTGACTACCCTCATGAAATGTGCGCGCATCATCTTTTCGCCTACGTCTCCGATTTCAAAACATTCTTTGTTATACCTTGTAATGAAGTCTTCCACGCTTTCGTGATCTTTTCTCCATATGTTTAAACAATCGTCGGGATCTCGGGCTTGCCTTCGTTGCTGAGAGAAGTGTGCTAGGAACTTCTCTCGGAAGTCAATCCACGACTTGATTTTACCTGCTGGTAGGCTGTCGAACCATATGCGCGCTGCGCCGACGAATGTTTGAGCGAACAGGTGGCACCAAGTTGGCAAGTTCCATCCACCTGTTGCTCCTGCGCCATTAAAAATATGGAGGTGATCATCTGGGTCTGTCAACCCGTTGTATTTACCCACATTGTGCGGTAATTTCGTTTTGTCGATGGCGGCGCAAGCGATTTCCCTGATGAATTTTGAATTTTCAGCCATGTCATCAGGACGATAGCTCAAAGTGTAATCGTGCTCTGCTTTTGGGTTGTACCCCGCGCGCTTGGATGGCTTGTATGCTTCGTGCTCTGGATGGAATCTACTGAACACTGTGCTTTCCTTGTACGTTGGGTCTTCCTCTTCGTCCTCCCACTCATTGTTCATATTGCGCGCGCCCAGGCGGCTTTGAATCGGCTTTCGTTGTAAGTTGGAATGCTGCACATAGTTGCTTTCTATTTCTCCATAAGTGTCGCGCGTGTCGTGCGCGCTGGGCTTTCTAACATTTGTTGCAGGTCCTTTTTCTGGGCGTAACGTCCACGCATTGACCTGCTGAGTCGTATGTGTGCTCAGAGACCGTTGCGGTGGAGTAGCGAACACCGATTGGTTAGCATGTGCTTGGAGTAGGGCTTGTTGCGCGCTTAGCTGTGTGTATACCAGGTTTATAGATGCCATTTGCTCGGCGTACCAGGAAGCCAGAGTTTTTCCTTCGGGTAGCCCTAATAGTGCAGAGAAATTTAGTTGTGCCTGTTCCGATGGAGCTGAGGGGCCAGCTCCATGGCTTGATGTGTGCACCGGTGGAGGTGTTTGAACCAACCCGGATGGGGGGTATTTGCTGGACTACCCCCTGTGGAGGTTGGAAAGTGGCTCCGTTTGTGGTTTGGGTGATTACCCTGGCAGGTGTTTGAAAAATGGGTCCAGTTGTGGTTTGGCTAGCGACCCTGGACGCACTTCCGAAAATGCTGGGAAAATCGTTGTTTGTTTGCCCTTCCTGGATGATTTCGTTCCTTTGACTCCTTTGGACGTGTGCTGAGTCCGAAACGAGTTCAAAGGAAGAAACTTCTCCATCTACATGGTGTGAAGGGTTTTGCTCAGCCATTTTTACGAGTGTTTTTTGAAAAGAAAATAGATGAGTTTGGTTTTGCAAAAAAAGCGGATGGCGCCAATGATGAAACACCGATTAACACCAAGGTTAATCGATGGGGTAAATTCATCTATGGGTTCAACCTCTTTCCTTACTCGCGACAATGGCTTGAAACCTGCAAAACAGCAACCACCGTCAGTCTCGTTAAGAGGGGAGAAAGGGGATTTCCCTCTTAACCAGGCTCCGGCGTGAGAATAAGTACTGTTCTGAAAGAAATAAACAGTGTGTGTATAGAGTGAGTATAGAGTGTAAAGATCCTGAACCTGATTGATGAAGGGTCCTATTTATAGCCGGAGGGTAAAGGAGGGAGGGGCAACTGTGCCAGCTGTAGGTGCGCGCCAGCTGTCCAACCAAGGGGAATATCCTCTTGGTCTGCTCTGCTGTGGCTGGTATAGTGGTACACGTGGCACGCTTACATTTGCTCATGCTGGAAACCTTGTACTGATGTCGTCAGTTCTGCCTCCAGATTTGTCGCAGGCCTACGTGGCGCCCTGCGAGTGGTGACACGTGTTGTCCTTTATGTCTGGTAGAGCATCTTTGGTGCCACCTGCAAGTCTTCCAGAAGCTTCTAGAAGCTTCTGGATTGCTTTGCTGATGTGGTTGCCATGTATGCTCAAAAGTGGTGTGGTCCCTGCCATGTAGGCAGAGAATTGGGACCATACCTCTTCATTGTGATTAAATATTCGGTTATACAAAAACAACTTCGGTTCAGTTTCGGTTATATTCGGTTATCCAAAGCTTCATAACCATAACCATAACCGATTGAGCGGTTATACAAAGTTTCATAACCATAACCATTGGTTATATTGGTTATCGGTTATTAGTGGTTCGGTTATGTTGGTTATGGTTCGGTTATCGGTTATGGTGGTTATTTTGCTCACCCCTATCCCCGCCATTAACCACATCTAAAATGTATGAGTAAACTTCCGTTTTGCTTCCTATGATTTGGTCACTTTAACGATTTTGACTCAAACCTTTAAAAATAGCCATTTTAGTCCCTAATGTCTTGTTGTTGTACAGGTCACTTCTTATTGGTACATCAAGTGTTATAAAATATCTTAAAAACTGAAATTTTGAATGTGGGTGTGATTTTGTCATTCTTTTACGCTGTCCAAAAATATGACAAGCTAATACAGATTTAGCTTAGCTGAATAACTTTTATTTTAAGGAAATAGGGTTCTTGATGGCTTAGCGAGTGGATGTATTGATTACTTTTTTTCGTCTTAAGATCTATAAAGAATAATTAAGACATTGAACTTTTGTCTGACTTTGGATACGTGTGAGAGATCTATCTTAGACTTCTCAAAATGTTGCCATTTTTCGTATTAACTAGTTTTTATTGGCGGCGCACGTTGCGACGAAACAGAGGAAATGATAATATTAAACAAACGATATTTGAAAATAAAGAATGTTGTTTCGAAAGCCAAACAATAGAATCAGTTTAATTTATTATCGTATCGTAAAACGATACCAAATAAATACTCTAGTTTGAATACAACTTCATTATTAACAACACTTGTATCGGAATCTGAGGGGGGGGGGGGGTAAACACAATTGCGTACTTACGTTCTTTTTTTAATTAACAAACAACAGCTATTAAAAAATATTAAATTGATTGATAATTGTAACATCATTAAAAAATTATGCAAAACAAAAAGTAAATGAAAAAAAGGAGTATGGTTTAAAAAAATAAAAAAAAGGAAATATGTTGAAAGTAAATAAAATAATAAGATATTATAACATTAAAATATAAAAAAAACTATATATTATTTTAAATTTAAAATTACTATTCATCATCCATAACAACAATATATATATATAATATAATATAATGTGGGCTACTGTTTTGTTTATAAATAGAACTTCATATAACAATTGACAGTAAATTGCACCAAATTATATATTTATATGAAAGCTACATTGGGTAACCAAAAATATTTCAGCATTTGGAATCGTACTTTATTTTTTCATCTTATTTCATTAAACGCTGCCATGATCATATAATATCTTTGTCATCCGCATTATAGCACTTATTTTATCTTTTCAATATCTTTGTCATCCGCATTATAGCCCTTATTTTATCTTTTCATCATCATGCACTAATAATATATTCTTTTTATCTTCTAGCTCTATCCTTGTTATCTAATGATTTTTTCTGTCTTTTGACCCGATCGTCGGTTATTCAACCCCTTTTTGGTCATCTTGTGCTACCATAATGTCTCACTCTCATGACATTTAATTACGTTGCATTAGAAATAAATATTTTTTTTTAAAAGAAAACTTTATTAAGTACCAAAAAACAACCGCTCGAAGCCGAGCGGCCAACCCAAAGCCGAATTACATATTTACAAATCTACACCAATCCTTCCAAGACACACTACTATTTTTTCGATCTTTTTGAATACCAAATAAAACCCAAAGATCTAATATTGCTAAACACCTCGTTTATGACAAGGCTTCCCATCAAAGACCATCTCGTTCCTAGCTTTCCAAATACTCCAACAAATGATAATAGCGATGCCATGAAACACCTCCTTTTTATTTCCTTCCAAGCCAACCCAATTATGAACCTCCAACACATCACGGAACGAAAAAACGAACACATTTGAAGTGTTACACCAAGCATGATTTTCTGCCATATAACTGCCGCCACTCCACACGAAGTAAACAAGTGATCCGCCGATTCAATCCCCGCGTTACAAAGCGGGCATGAGAAATCTTCAATAGAAATATTTCTTCTAGCAAGAGCCTCCCTGGTCGGAATCCTATCCTGCTCGGCCCGCCAAGCAAAAACATTACACTTGAAGATAATTAATAGTATATTATTGTAACTTATCTTTCGTCTAATACTGACGAATCAGTTATGTTCAAATGCTTCAGTTGCTCTTCTTAACATTTGTCAAATATTGCTAAAGCCTTTTTTTTATGTTTTCTTAACTTAATTTGTGTGCTTTTTTGAGGTATTTAGAAACAAGTGCACCATTATCATGGTCAACAAGAATGATGCTCTTGGGGCAGCAAAAGGCCTCGCCTTTCTTCATAATGCCGAAAGACCTGTAATATACAGGGACTTCAAAACTTCCAACATTTTGTTGGACTCCGTGAGTGGATTTGAGAATTTTTATCAGTATTATTGTTATCTTTTTTGTGTTTTATAAGTTTTGTGTAGTCGGTTCACTAGTTTAGATTTGATCAAAAGATGCGGTTAAATTAGCTATGAGATGCGGTTTTAAACCCGTATCTTATGGCAAGGCATCTTTTGGCAATATGCCAAGAGATGTGGGTTCTAGAACCGCATCTTTTGGTATATTAACAAAAAACTACTTTTCCATAACATGCTTTAGAGATGCGGTTCTAGAACCGCATCTTTTGTTATATTAACAAAAAAGCTATTCCTAATATACTCAAAAGATGGGGTTCTACAACCGCATCTGTTGGCGTTTAGAGTAAAATAATATTATATATATATATATATAGGGAGCCGCTAGAATGAAAACCACCTCGAGTTGTAAGAACCGCGAGAACTACACCCCACGGGTGGGCGTTCACCATGATTTTTTTTTACAACTAGATGTGTGTATTATAAACACAGCCGTAAAAAAAAATTTAAACGCCGCGGCCGAGGGGGTAGTTTTTTACACCACAAGTTTGGTGAAAAAAAAAAAGAAAAAAGAAAAAAATTAAAAACACCAAACTTGTGGTGTAAAAAACTACCCCCTCGGCCGCGGCGTTTAAAATTTTTTTTTTACGGCTGTGTTTATAATACACACATCTAGTTGTAAAAAAAATCATGGTGAACGCCCACCCGTGGGGTGTAGTTCTCGCGGTTCTTACAACTCGAGGTGGTTTTCATTCTAGCAGCCCCCTATATATATATATATATATATGTATATATATATATAGGGGATGGTTCAAATGAAAACCACTTTTATTGTGAAAACTCGAAAACTAGCTAAAAAGCCTAAAAAAACCTAAAAAACATACAAACTTTTTTTTTTTTTTACAATTTTTTTTAGAAAAATCGCTACTTTTTATATATGGAAAGAAAATTTCAAAAAAAAAAATTTTTTTTTTTGGTTGTACTGCACATGTGCACTAATACGGAAAGCCTAAACCACTTAACCCACCCCCCACCGACACCCCCCAAAAACCTAAACCCCCCACCCCCCCCCCCCCAAAAAAAACACCTAAATTCACCCTCCCACCAAAAGCCTAACCCCCCCCCCCCAAAACCTAAACCCCCCCACCCCCACCCTCCCGAAAACCTAAAACTAAACCCTAAACATAAACCCGAAAAAAACCTAACCCCCCCCCCAAAAAAAAAAACCTAAACCCCCCTCCCCCACACCCAAAAACCTAATCCTAATCCTAAACCTCCAAAAAAACTAACACTAAAAGCTAAACTAAACTCAAAAAGCTAATTTTAAGCATGTAATGCACATTGTAGTACATGTTATATTGCACATGTGCACTACTATAATAATAGTATTGAAAACAAGACGACACCATAAATCTTTTTTTATATCATAAAAAATATGCTCGAATATACTTGAATGAAAGATAAGAAAATTTGTGATCTTATGGTGCCATTTTTGTTTTAAAATGATAACGTATGGAGAAATGGGAAATGTTTGAAAAGTTATATATTTTTGTTCCAATTTTACCCCTCCTTCATTAAAAGTCTTCCCCCCTCCTTTTTAGTGGGTTTTAGTTAGTTTTCTAGTTTTCACAATAACTAGTGGTTTTCATTTGAACCTTCCCCTATATATATATAGGTAAACAGTATGGTACAAATCTCCTTATCGTACATTATGTACGCGCTACCCACAGCCATACACGTGTCCTGATTCAATTTAAGTAAATAGGGGTATATCAGACATTTTATTCCAACATCTGAGGGCTAATCATGGAATTCCGTCAACTATAAGCAGATATGGAGTTCGTTTCGTAACCGTCCCATTTAATTATTCTTCGTATCAATTCGATTTGTAGGGTTTTTGTTTGATTCCTCACAGAAACGCGATTTCCGAAAATGCTTGATTCGTCATTTAGGATTCGTCAATAGTTTTATTAGGTTGAGTTCTGGGTTTTATTTCATTTGAAGCTTTTTTTTTATTTTATTAGATTGTAACGAGGGTTGAAGATGAGTGTTTCTGGTTTTACTTGTTGGGTTACTATATCGCATGTGTTGTTTTGATATATCGCATGTGATGTTTTAACATAATCCAACTAGTTAAGAATGGATCCGTTGTATAACTTCGCATGTTTTAAAATAGACTTTTCGCACACAATGAAGTTTAATATATAATTTCGCATGTTTAAATTCGAGACTTCGCAAACCTTAAAGTATTTATCAACTGTAGCTATTTATTTCGCACGCTGTAATATCAATTATTTTTATTTTCGCACAGCGTGTTTCAATAATTGAAATCAAATAATTCAGTTCAATAATTGATTTCAATAATTCATATCAATAATTTTCTTTTATTATATATTTTATATTTTTATCACTATTTCAAACATCCGATTAAAAATGGCAGATCTACCAACATCCTCTTCTTCTGAACCAAGTATCAAGCAGGTTTTGAGGCAAATGATTCAACAACAAATTCAAGAGGATCGATCATGTCAAGAGATGTTGGAGGCCAACATTTCTCGTGTAACAGAAAACATGAAGAGAAGACAAGAAATTCTGAACTTGCTATCTCAGATGCAAGTGAGTAGTCTTAAAGAAATTGTTGTTATGTTTATGGTGGATTTAGGTGAGAGGGATGAGAAACAGTTGAAAGAGTTGGCCGATGCAATAACTGTTTTAAGATGCTCGATGAAGATGAAAATGGAGTTTCTTTCATCTTTTGAATGAACTTTTGTTTATTTTTGTTGCATGTTTAAATAAATTCGCATGTTGTGTTATGGAATGGACTTGTATTTCGCATGTGTATAGTCACCTAAGTATTGCATATTTTAATAATTCAATGTCAAACATGACATATTAAACATAATATATGCGAAATAAAAAACACAAATGCGAAATTAGGAACACTAATATGTGCGAAATTAAAAACACTAACAAGTTTAAATATTTAACATAAATCCATCATCAAACAAGTTTACTTTGGCTTTCCAAAAAATCTACTCATCCTATCTGGGATTATGTTATCCAAATCTTTCATATACCTTTCTTTGTCTGCCATTTTATCGAAAGCATTTTCCTTTTTAATTATAAGTTGACGATGCATATTGTGTTCGGATAGAATGATTTTACTGAGATATTTATGCCTTAGGAGATGAAGTTGTGAATTCTGTCTGTTGTTTACTTCATTTTCCTTCACAAATCTAGTCACCCATGGTATTTTGTCTCCTTTGTATGTTTCCATGTGACGCATTGTAAACACTCCACAATCTACGCCGTTATTTTTTGTCCTCCAATCCATCTCTTTTCTTTCTATCTCTGATGTTCCAAGTTCTTCTATAGCTGGTGTTGGTTTTAAAGCCTTTTTAGGTATAAAACCAATACCCTTCTCTGTAACATAGCAACATTGTGTTAGTAGCTTTTACATAAAATATAACATGTATATGAAAAAAGTTTTTGTATTTACCAGTGTGTCTGTAAGCCCCTTGTATCTTTCCTTAAACTCTTGTTCAGCTACTGAATTGTCAATCAGCTCAATTTTGCCGGATTTTAAGTTGAAGCACAAGACATAGAAGTGGTCACCTTAAAGTACCGGAATAAACACCAGGTCAACCGAATCAAGTTTTTTTACCTCATATCTCTTTAATATGTCTTCAAAATTTGAGGCAAATATGTTTAGTCGTTGGTTGTCTGTGTATTTCCCCTCGTTGTAAAAGATATCCGGCTGTATGTTATGTAATTAGAATCAAAGTTATGCAAACAATGGATTTTTTTTCACATGCGAATTTATATATACCACATGCGAAATTACAACAGATTTGTTTTTCACATGCGAATTTATATATACCACATGTGAAATTACAACAGTATGAGAAATGTTTAACACGAAATCTTTCTTTTATACTACATGCAAATTAGATATAATTAGCATGCGAAATCATTGAATATGCATTTATTGTTGTAATTTCAACTGCCAAAATATATATGAAAACATACCATCATTATGCTAAACAAGAAGAGTCTGTATGGTGATGATTTTCTATCTCTTTTCTTCTCTTCATGGTTTAGAACATCCACAAATGCATCTATCCCGTTCGATGCTATGTATTGACCCCTGTAGAAGCTTTCAAATATACCTTTGAAAGTGGCAACCTCAGTTTTTGATCGGTAAAATTCTTCTCTGCCATCCATAAAATAAATAATTAATATTTTGTTGTGTATATATATTTTAAATGTTTGTTAGTTGATATAATTATTTTACTTACTCTATGCCTTCAAACGTAGCAAATGTATATCGGATCACACTCAATTCTTGATTCAATAGTGCTTTGTGCATGTTTACCACTCTGTTGCAGTAAGGGGAACAAAATTTGTCTCCAAGCTCTGCACATCTTTTCTCAGCTCGAATTTTTGCTTGTTCTATTGTCTTATAAAGCAGTTCATTTAACCCTTTTGGTATAAATTGTTTCGGAACTTGCTTTGGCTTTGAGTTTTTTTTTTTTTTTTTTTTTTTTTTTTGCCCCTAGCTTGTTTTTTTCCTTTATTTTCTTCCAAGCTGGGTCCCAGGCTCAAAAGCAACTCTACTGACTGTAATTCCTCAGCCGTTACCTGAGGGCATTCAACTTCCGGTTCCTTCTCAACTTCGGTTCCCGAATCTGGTTGTTGAGGGTCTTTTTGTGTAGTTTCTCCTAAAGAAACTGCTTCCACTTCCTGCACTTTTTCTTGAACTTTTTGTTGAATGTTTTGTGTAGATTCTGCCAAGTTCACTACTTCTTCGATAACAATTTCGTTTTCACCACTTTCTGCAGGACAGAGTAATTTAAGAAATTCAATAATTTGTGCTTTTTAATTTTTTTCCTAATATAAAGTGCTTTTTTACCGTTGGCATGTGGTTTGTAAGCGTATACACCCGTTTCCACAGTTTGAATGTTTGCAATAAGGGTGTCTGTGACTCCTCCATCATCTGGCTGCAGTATACCTATAGATACAAATTATTTAATTTTAATACAGTAGAATCAAAATCGTAGGGGTATACATGACATCGTGTGCGAAATCAAATTTGAAGTGTTTTTGACAGAATCGCATGTGTTTTTTATAGGTTTCGCATGTGCATAAAATTTAGTGATTTTCTACTTGATTTCACATGCGTTAATATTGAGTTCGCATGTTTTACCTTCTGATGCCATTTGTACCAAAATATTGGATATTACTTTTTGAGCTTCTTCATCCTCTCTACCTTCTTCGTTTGTAGTAACTTCATGATGAACTTCAGAAACTGGATTTTCAGGTTCTTGATGAACAGGAGAGGCTGCAGTTTCATGCTCTTGAACCGAATTAGGCGGCACACAAATGGGATTATACTGAATCGTCTCATCCCACTCCTTACAAGCCTTCATAATCTCCGGATCCCAAAAACACTTAGTTTTTGCTTCTGAAACCAAGTTGTTCATCTCTTGAACATATTGAACCATTTTAAGGTATTTTTTGACATTTGCTTTCATTTTTTTCAATAGATTCTGTAACATTTTTCGAGTTAATTTACTATCAATCTAGAAGTTAAATATAATTGATTATCTTAAATTAATATTTTTTGCGCTTACCTTTTTGTTGGCTCTCGAAGCCTCTAGTTCTCGTTCGTGGGCTGTGTCGTAGAATACCGATGGTGAAAGTTGAGCAGGAGTGTTGCAATAATCCATCATTTTCTGTGTCCGTGTTCTAACCCCAAACTCAAGGTTCAACTTAGACATTTCATGGATTTTAAAACTGAAATCCATGAAATCATCATTGTTCTCGTTATCTTTTGGCTCTTCCCCGGTTTCTTTGTTTTGTACTGCACACGCTGTCCTTCTTTTGTAGCTTATTGTGGTGTCAACCGGTGGTCGTAGTGTATAATCATCCGTTGAAGGACCCTCTTCTTCTTCTTCATTTTTTTCTTCATTTTCTTCTTCTTCTTCACTCTCACTTGATATCCATAGAGGTCCATTATCTGAAATATGATCTTCGACTTTATCAATCTCTGAAGATGTGATATAACGAATAACCGGTATCTCCACGGCTTTCTCAAACAGGTTAAGCCTTTTGTTGTACTCATGCGTGTATAGAAGTTGTATAAATCGCAAGATCATTTAATTATATAACAAAACAAACTAGTATTTCAAATATGTTATTATATGTAGTAATGTATACCGTAAGAAAGGCAACAGGTCCCACGAACTGTATTTTATAGTTCTTCCAGCCCGCTCGTGTATGACGCAAGGTGTCGAGTAGATATGAGCACCAATCTAGATTCTGTATTTCCTCAACATCTTCTACACCAAGCAAACATCTATCATTTGCAAGTGTTGCCTTTGTAATCTCTGCAAAGAAGGTCATCCAATATACAAGGAAATTTAATTTAAACGGGCTCCCTCCGTCTCTTTGATTTTCCATTGTATTTGCAATTAAGCCATGGGTAATTCTCGTGTTTTCCCCCCACTGGCGGATGAAGGTATCCCTGACAGCATTTCCTGGTTCTTGACTTTTTTTCAATTTTCTCCTGCTTTTTGAGTTTTCTCTTATCGGCTATTATTTCAACCTTCTTTGGACCCTTTGGTATTCCAAATACGTCGTAAACTGTGTCCGATGTTATTTTTATTTGGTGTTTTCCTATGTTTAGCTTATCGAACTTCTCGTCAAAGTTTCTGGCTAGCCAATATGCCAATCGTGTCGAAATATGGTTGATATTGATATCTAGAATAGCACCAAATCCCATATTCCTTACCTCTTCAACCTGTTTTTTTTGAAAATTTCTTCATAGTATCCATGTATGAGTTAGGTTGGCATCTCAGCAGTATTGCTTCGTTGCTGTATTTGAAGAATTCCCTATGTTCTGTTTTAGGTTGTTCCACCTTTTTTAATGTTTTTTTGTCTGTATCTTTGATTTCCTCTCATCTTTTTTTTTTGGTGGCTTAACAAAGTCATCATCTTTAGAACTTTCTTCAACTACCCTTCTCTTTCTATTCTTGTTAATTTTTATCAGAGTTGATATGGGGCCTTCAAAGTCATCATCAGATTCTATTTCTACAAAATCGCATGAGATAGTTATCAATTCGCATGTGTTAGTCATCAATTCGCATGAATGAGTTATCAATTCGCATGTGTTATTTAAGCATTACCAAATCTAGCCAATCTATTATAAATCGCATGCTTTAAGGATCTTATAAACATAAAATCGCATGTATAATTTTAATCATAAACACTAAAACTAACTTATCATATGAAATCGCATGTGCTTATTATCAATTCGCATGTTTAATCTAACCTAAAACAAAAAAAACGTTCAACAAACAATATTTTATCATATGAAATCACAAATATCACACAAAACCCCATATGAAATCGCACATCTATCAACTATAACTAAGAAAACTGCAAAAAAATGCAAAACCTAATAAATAACCATACCAGTCATAAACCCTAGCAAAATTGTAGTTGTGAACAATATGTAATTTTATAAAACTATACGTTTCAGTTAAAAGGTTAATAAACAAACAAAATCGCATTCGACTTTTAAAGCCCTTGTATATTCCACTATAAAATTGCAAATGTCAATCGATACCTGGATTTATCTTCTTCGCTTGTGGTCTGTCGTTGTTTGCTTTGCTTCGTTTCTCAATATTCATGAATCCTAGTTGAAATCGCAACGGAGAGTAGCAGGGAACTTTTGGAGAAGAGAATGCAATGTTGATTTTGGGTTTACGATATAATTGTGAGTTATTTTGTGCTGATTATCAGGGGTTTTGATCTCGCAGTGGACGATTTTAACCTAGGCGGTTTCTTTTATTAATTTTAATTTGATTAGTTTAATACTTAAACACGTGCTTTAAATGAGATGATCTGATGGCCTAGAATATAGCGTACATAATGTACGATTAGGATATTTGTATGATAACCGGCCTCTATATATATATATATATATATATATAGTGGAGAGTTCAAATGAGAAGAAATTTTTTGTAAGAAGAAAAAAGAAGAAATTTCAACCAATAAGAATGCTTTATTTTACTTCATTTAATATAAGTATTTAATGTTACTACAAGGGTACATTGGTAAATCTACATAGGTAATTAATTTGTAGTCTTCCTTTTTAATAGCTAGTACATTAAATTTTTTGTAACTTACCTTCAAAATATATATTTTTTCAAAAAAAATAATATAAAATAATTTAAAGTGTAGGATAAATTACGAGTTGTGTAGGACAAATTACGAGTTGTGTAGGATAAATTTTAACGTGTAGGACGAATTTCGAAATATGTAGGATAACTTTTGATGTGTGTAGGAAAAAAAAAGTTAAGGTGAAGGATAATAGTCTTTATGACTAATTAATTAGTAAAAAATGATAATAAATAAGATAAGTGAAAAAACTATTTAATGTTTTACAAAATTACCCTTTGTTCTTTTTCTTCTCAATTAAATTTTCTTCTCAAATGAACCTTCCCCTATATATATATATATATATATATATATATATATATATATATATATAGAGAGAGAGAGAGAGAGAGATAGAGTAAGGTTAACATACAAAAAGCCTTATCATACATCACGTAGGAGACAATGGTAACCGTTGGATCAGGGGTATAATCACGCATGGGACCACATAATCACGCATGGGACTATAATCACGCACGTTCTATGATAATAACGCATGTTATATTTTTTGTCATGTATGTTAATGTAGGTTAAGCCTTGAAGTACATTATACTTTCTCTCTCTCTCTCTCTCTCTCTCTCTATATATATATATATATATATATATATATATATATATATATATATATATATATATATATATATATATATATATATAATTTTCATGAAATTTTATTAAAAATTTCCAATAAATTCCTATGATTAACAAATTGTCTAAAAATTAAAATAAAATATATATAAAAGACAAAATTAATTAGAACAAATATAATACAACCCAAGAACATAAAATACTAAGGTTTCAAAGTAACACAATATTACAAAAGTTTCCCAGAACTTCAACAATACATATAACTCTAAAGATGAAATTGACATACAATAACTTCCTGAACCGACCGAAAAAGAAAGGAGCAAAGAAAAGTCTGATACTGTATCTGCAACTCTTTCATCAGTGGTGAACGCGTAGGCAAGTGTTCTTCCAAAAAACAAATAGAGAACAAAGAAAAACAATCCAACTGCAATAGAAGTCCCCACCAAGACTTTAATTGAGAATTTTGCTGCTTTGGCATTTCCTCTCCCTAATTCATTTGCAACCTGGACACTGCACAATACAATATACTTTAGGGTGCCCAACAGAGCCCGCTCGAATCGGCTTGGACCAACGCACAAAACACTTTACATTCATTTTTCTTTAGACTTTACAAATACGCAACACATTATATCGGATTTAAAAAAATGATCCTTTTATTATAAAGCGATTAGGAGGTAAGCATTTGAAAACACTTCGAAATTCTTTTGACCCTGAGTGACCTGTACATTTTGTTTCGAAATAACTAGCCGAAATTTGACCTCATTGCAATTTTCAAGTAAACTGGTCGAATTTGCTACATCCAACAAAGTTAATTAAAAGCACCTATAATTTTGATGAAAAAGTATGAATTTATATGAAGAATTTATTATATCCATTTACTATGCAGCACCTAAGAACCTGAGGCTGATCATGAATTCCCATGCATTGATATTCAGGGTGCAAATATTAACATAGCAAATTTCTCAAGAGAGATTTAAAATTTAACTTAAATAGATACAAAACTGTAAAGATCATTGTGTATTAATACATATCTTTATACCAAAAGCAATTTTTTTTATCCGTTAGATATAAATGAACATTAAACGGTGGAATTTGAGCTAACCTTGAGACACCTTTACGAAGTTCACAAACACCTCCTTAATCCAACGCTCCATCAAGTCTATGACCATAGATTCAATTTTCTCACCCGAAGTCTTCTCTTGTGTATTCCATTTCTGAAAAACAAACAAAACACAGTATCTAAATGTATACAAATAAATTAAAAGGCTGATATATCTTAAATATATGAAATACACTTACACGATTAATAAAGTCATGTTGAATTGTCTCAACAAACTCCCACATATGTTTTATCAACATATAACCGCATTCCCATGAGCCCGGTTGTTGGTAGCACTACAGTTAATCTACAATTAATTATTTTAAACACCAGAAAAAACATTAAGAAAAAGAAAACTTACATTGATAATTGTCCATGTAAAATTTCTCTCGAAACCACTGAGAATTAGTTTTGAAATGAGGTAACTTTCCTCCGACTTTCCCTTTCTTATTGAATCAACAATGAATGCACTTGAAGTGGTTGGTTCAAATATTAAAAGCTTCCAATGATCGCTAAAAAATAAAATATATAGAACAATTTAATATATGTGTATGTGTATGTGTATGTATTGAGGAAAAGTGTATATTACTTGTCATGATAAGATGCAAGAAAATATCTTTTGTATTCATGATGCTCGTATACCTCTTTGATGTGTTTTATCACATCTTCCGGAGCACTTTCGCATTTTGCACCATGAATTTTGTACGGATCAAAAAATGCACACCGGGAATTGGGAGACAGAAAAAAATACCTAATATACATGTACATATATATAAATGATAAAGTTAGTAAATTAAATTATATCTAAAAAGTTATTTTACCATATTAAAACAACTTACATGGAAAACGAATGTATTACGCTAATATCAAGCCACCGCCTTAGAAATAAGTTTAACAATTCCGAATATGGGATTAGATATCGAACCGATATGGGATACATCCCTTGCGGTGAAGAAGTACGAATGTGAGTGCGGTGCATAAAGAATTTGTCTAATTTATCAACTCCGTCTCGAATGAGACCGGTTTTGTTCCGTAAATTCTCCTTGATCGAATTCAAATTAGGATCCTCCCATGTTTCGCCTTCGGAACCGGTTATGAGTTTTATATGTGGTTCGAGTTTGGGTTTGGGTACAGTTGCGAGTACGGGTTTAGGTACGGGTACCGATACGGGTTTGGGTACAAGTTTGGATTTGCGTACTTTTTTGGGTTTGGGTATCGATTTGGGTTTGAGTACGGGTACAGGTTTGGGTGCGGGTGCGGGTACAGGTTCGGGTACCGTTACAGGTTCGGATACCGTTACAGGTTCGGATACCTGTATGGGAGCATTTGTAGCTGTTTGTTGCTGCTCCATAGATACCAACTAAAAATCATTATAAAAACACTAGTGGGAATGTCCGCGCGTTGCGGCGGGTGCGTCTATTTTGTCGCCTCATATGTTGTTTGAACGGTATCGATTCGTTTTGTCACGGTAAAGAACAAAAAAAAAAAACAGTTATATCTCACATGTGCGCTTTTGTATAAAACAGTTGTGGAAACGTAGATAAAAATATTCATGTCACGTTATATTACTAACATAACGAAAAGAATAAACACCGTTCGTTGTTTATACGTATATAAAAAAACTGAGAGGTAGATTCGATTTTGATCAATTGTATGTCGGTATTCACAACTCGATTTTTAGTAAAAATAACCACGTCGTAACGACATACTAGGAATTTTATAAAATTTCGTATTTTGAATGTAATAAAAACAGAACACTTTTTTTTGAAAGAATTTATATTAATAAACAATAAATAAATAAATAAAAATACAGTTAGTGTTTATAGATCTACACTCTGTTTGCCAATACTCCAAACTAATTGTTCTGGTTCCTCATAACCTAGTAAGGCCATAGAATCCTGCATAAAAATAACTCATTTATTAACCAAACTAATAAAAATATTAGTATACTAAAAGCTTCCTCAATGAAAAAACTTACTTCAAGGTTAACATAAGCTTGCATTTTACCAAAAGGAGTCAACTTGTCTTGAGCTTCAAGTAATATGTACATTAAAATTAATAAATGAAAAAGCAAATTAATAAATGAAAAAGCTTCACAAAAAGTCTTCGATCTTATGATTTATCATGCTCAACATTTCTTTTAAGTTCAAAGAAAGGGAGGCTTAGAAGATCAAAAAGCAGGCCTTTGTCATTTTAAAGTAGGTCAGGTGACATTTGTTTTGTCAATTGAATAGTCCCTAACACATTGCCATTTAGTGCAAAGTGTAAAAATCCTAAAAGGGTGGTGTTGAGGAATCAAAAGCCTTTAATATACAAACCGAGACTTAATGAGCTTGAGCCTGAAATACAAAGTTTGTTTAGGCTGGCGAGCCTAAACGAGCTCAAAAAAATGTAGTTTATATATATATATATATATATATATATATATATATATATATATATATATATATATATTATAAATTTCTAGTGATAATGATTATGATTATTATAACCCGATACTAAAAAGCCCACATTGGTTTCAAGTTAGGCCCATATGATTAAACTAATAACATTTGCAAGCCGAGTTCGAGCCGAGCTTTGGCTGGTTTAGGCGAAATCAAAGCGAGCTCGAGCCGAGCTTTTAGGTCATTTGAGATTGTTCTCAAATAGCTCAAGCCGAGTTGAGTCGAGCTCGAGAATTGGGTTTTACTCGCACGCCGAGCTCGAGCTCAAATAAGTAAAAATCCGAACCGAGCCGAGCTTCATAAAAACATGACGAGCCAAGCTTGAGTAGCGGAAGGCTTGCACTCGGGCCGACACGTTTACACCCCTATCAGTGTACCAAAATGTGCGTGCCTTCAGTTGCGTGTACATCAACTATTTTGTTACTTTAGGTAAATTTTTAGAAAATTAAGCACTAATTGAATTACTTGGAACAAAATTTGCACCTTCAGGGGAAAAACAATCCACATGTTCAAAATTTGAATTCACCCTTTAATTATAATCGGGTTCATTAGGGTCATGTTTTATCTCAAGTGGATTGAAACTCACCCCTTCAAATATTTTTTCTAGTAAACGGGTCCAAAGTCACCCAAAGTGTAAACATAATGCATACAGCCTCCAAAACTGGTTTATTCACAACTTCATATTGACGCTATAATACAAAAAGACTTTGTTTTTATAATGCACACATTAATTATTTACAAAAAGAAATGGATGCAGAAGTGTTTGTGGGTCAACAACACGAACTGAACCATACTAAAACGTACCCATTTTGACCAACCTGCCAATGTTACACCACTTATCACATAAACTTTTGAGAGCAAGGTATACCTCTACTGATAGATAACCCAAAAGTTGTGCTCCTAAACTAAACCAGTCAACGTTTGGTCTTTGAGCTCCATGCCAGCAAAAAAAAATGAGATAAATGTAAAATTACCTAATCACCCCTGACTCAGTAAACAAGGAGGAAATACCATTTCTCACATCCAACAGAATGACATCTTTATCAGGATTTGACAGCGTTTTCCTCCATTCAGATGGTGTTGCCACGCATAGATGAGTCAACCAACAGAAGATGTGACACCCCTCCTTCCATCTGAGGTAAAATAATAAATTATTATTAAATGTAACTTTAAACTTTATTATTTTTTACTTCCAACATGATCAAACCTATTAATTAAACTAATCAACTGAATACAATGGCAATAGTGAAAAGTATTAGATTCCTACAGCCACTCCAAATTACTCTTTTTTTTTTTTTTTAGAAATAAGTACACCAGTAACCATCATATCATATTAACAGTGTAACTTTCCTCCTAACATACTTGGTTCTGTAGTTTCTGCATAAACAAGACGCCAGACAGACAAACAACCAGATGCTATTTTGACATCATACAATTAATGGAAGTGGATGTTAACTACACTTACTCTCATCCCCATCAGCCACCTGTTTTACCATGAACCCGCATTACCCAACCACCTCAAATGCTAATAATATTTTAGGGTGAGGGCAGCGACTTGTCAACCAAATTTAGAATTTATTTTATGGGGTGTCATTAACATGTACATATACATATCAATAGAATAGAATAGAATGACAAGTGGCATTTTTTTCACGGGCTCAATATGGATGATGTCACACTGGTACCTACAAGACGTTACACATGGTTCTGATGTCGCCTTGTTTTTGCCTATTATTATTAATCTTGAAATTTTTAACTCTCTGATGCACATCGTGGGTTCACAAAATTATCTACAACCAACTACTTACTGGTATACACCACCCCACCCCACCCCACCAAATCAATTTATAGAATATCCATCTGTAATAAACGTAAAATACACAGCTGGGAGGCAGTACATACTAACTCTTATCAAATTAATAATGGGTCACTTATTCAATACACATAGCATTATTATAATACTACAAAGATGCATATGGGGGATAAGCATACTCGGTACACAATAAGCAGTTAGATAGCTGGTTATACAACTATTCAGATTATTCCATGAATCTGTTATTTGTCATAATAATCTAATCGGCAAACGTAAAGATGTACTAACTGGTAATTACCATGAGAATCGTCCACTGAATAAGTAACTCCATTGCTTTGCTACAAGTAAATGAGGTTGCTCACAAAGTCCATAGACAATTTCCGTTAGTTTTATGTTATGATATGAATCACTTACAAGCATCAGCAGACGGATAACCTACAGGCGAAAGCGTTCCGTAACCGCCTCGAGAATACATTGAATCGGACGTAGTGAGGTTAAAATTATCAGATCTGGAACCGTAACTGTTTTCGGAGCCTCCGTAAAATGTCGATGATGCAGATGTGGACGATTGAGGTACGGGCTGCTTGAACGAAGAAGACGATGAAGTTTTATACAGTTTCAACACACACCCATACATAGTTTTGTAATTCTAATAATAATATTTAGGCTTCTCACCCACTACAATAGTTATGGTACATTTTCATTAAGTAATCAAAGCAGGCACAATTAGGGAAAACTGAAGAAGAAGAAGAAGAAGAAGAAGAAAGTTAAAACAACAACAACATACAACACTATTAATCTGCGTTCCGTAGAAAATCGGTATGCCGAGTCCAACCGCAACAGTCGCCACCAACGATCTTATTTTAAGATTTGTTCATTACTTTTACTCTAGTCTGCTACCCTTTTAAGTAACAGAGCGTTTAGTGTATACATAAAAAAAAAAAAAAGCATACAACATATAATGAGCCAGCCAAACTCTTTATTCTGTGAGGAAAACTTTTCACAGGACAGAATTTAGCTTCGCTTAAACCCCAAACTACCCCTATCAAGAAACAAATTTCTAAGACAATGGATCAAACACAGAATAACCCTAAAAGGTGAAATCATCCATCAACCCAGATTCATAACAGAAAACAAAAACAACTCACAGTATCAGATTGGCGGCTTTGAGAAACAATTCTAACACCATCTCTGTTCACTAACAAATCACCATCCAGATTCAGTTCTGCAATATACATTCAGATGAGAATGAGAAGAATTTGGGGCAAAATTGGGAGAAAGGGCTGAAAGGAAATTAATTACCTTTGTGAATACATAACAAAATTGTAAATATCAGTCCTGTGCAATTTATTAACATATACTCTATTCCATGAATCATCATGTTATACCAACTCAAAATCTCAAATTCGTAAGGTGATTAAAAGATAAATGAAACCTGACATACATACCTGGATGTTGCTTTTGATTCCAATTTCGGATCTGAATCAATGATTTGTCTGATGATTGATTGCTAGAAACGGAAGGGCCATTGAAGCAAAAACGATTGCGGGTTGCATAAATTAATATACAAGGGCTGAATTGCTCACCGAAGAAGAATCACTGAAATCTCATTGAATTGAATGGGGGCAAATTTGGGACCCATAGCTAGAGCCACAAAAGGCTGGCCTCGTGACTCGTGTCTACTTGTAGTATTCACTCTTGGCTCACATTTTTATATAGTCCTCCATGTATTACCTACAACTCAATACAATTTCTATAAATATATTCTAACACTAGCTTTCTACCCGCGCGATGCGGCGGCAGACACGATTTACAATAGGATACTCGTTTACCGTTAGTTTATCAGTCGTTTCGTGATATATTGTAGGGGTGATCACGATTCGGTTTCATATCGTAAAACCGCCCAAACCGGTCTTCGGTTTGGTTTCGCGGTCACTTTCTTTCTTTAACTTTTGGCTTGTCGGTTTCAAAATCTTCAAAACCTAGTGACTAGTTTGATTTTCGGTTTTATACCAAAACCGGCCATATAAAATCAGACCAGACCATTAATGCGGTGGCGAAAATTTACAATCTTGATCTCGTTTTCTATTATTTTATCAATCCCTCTCGTGATATAGTTTATGGTATATCTGTTTTTTTTTTTTTCTCATAACATCGTTGTAGTATATCTTTTTATCAATTTTTTGTATATCTTTCTATTTTTCCTTGGGCCCGTTAGAGATATAGCTTAACCCGATCAACCATACAAAAGTAAACATGGAGTGAAATAGCCTAATTTTTAAAGATGAACTTGATTCATTATTTTCAACTTACTGTACAATTCACCCACTTCTAATTAGCCCTCTGTGACAATTTAGAACTCATTCAAAAGAAAGTCATGCGTCATATTGTACCATCACTATACAATGTAAATGAAGTCTTACTGTATATGAAGTAACTTGTTGCCATACAAGGGAAAGTGGGGTTTTTTTATATAAAATTTACATGACAAATGAATCACAAAAGTAACCCATGCCTGGTTTCACATCGAACTCAACGACCAGTGTAGATTTATAACATCACTATAACATGGTGGAACTTGTCTTCTTTTAAGAACCAAGTTTCACTATAGTAGAACTTGTCTTCTTAATGGCATTCTGTCATCCACAAACTTGCAGACCTGCATCAATTTGAGGAAAAAAAAACAGATGCATACCATAAGCACAACACATCTTAATTAAAACAAGTCAATATACTATAAGTTTGTGTAACCTGCAACCCAGTATTCAGAGAAGCAAATAAGAGGATTAGCATACAACCAAAGCAGGTCGGATAATGGGTCAAGAGGGTGTGTATGTGAATTGAAGAGATTGATACTTTTAGTTGCAATGGACCAGGTTGGGTTGTTTAACTACAAACATTTCTGTCGTTTTTTATGAATGATTGTGTTTTAAACTATTAGTTATAATTAGAAAAACAACATTATTACAGTAAATAAATAAGTAAGAATCTGAATGTTTAAAAAACGATTTAGAAGGTTGTACACATTAGAAACAAACTTGGGACAAATTTGAACCCTTTGACTCGTTCCCTTCAAGCTATACTTTTTACCTGACCCATTAGACAATTTTAGATATGTGATAAACCATACCGACCCATTCGCAATAACTGAACATACTCATTTGTTCATTGGCCAATAATGATACGCGATTCTTATTCTGATACGCAAAGGCATATCACAGCACCATCATAATAATCAAGAATTTTCACAAAAAATAAAAACGTAAAAAAGGCAAACCTGATGGAGTTAACGGCAGTTCCCAAGCGTACTTGTTCATGGTAGCATGAGCTTATACACATCAGCAAAAGATCAAATCCCATGACTCTAGTCGAGACATGGTTTGGTTCTTATTACCCAATTGGACAGTTCTGTACGTCCCCATGACTCTAGTCGAGATATGGCTCTTATCACCGATCGGTCCATCCTTGGCTAGCCCCGAAATCTGATAGCTTTGCGTTGTAGTCCTACATGTTCATACGTAAGGGAAAAAACGTCATTTTAACTAAAGTTGAGATTTTGCACTTTATTTTGTGCAATTTTCTATAAAATTTCATAGCAACACAACATACCGAATCTAGCAACACATTAGGGGTCTGTTTGATATGAGGTAATGGAATGAACGAGAGAATGGAATGGACGAAGGAATGGAATGGACAAGGGAATGAAATAGATTATTACCATTCCATTGACACGTTTGGTATTCAGGAAAAGATGAAGGAATGGAATACAATTCAATGACGAAAATACCCGTATCTTAAAATAAAGAAAATTTACCAATTTTCGCAATATTATCCAATTAAGTTGACTATCTCCTTCCCACAACTCTTCAACAAATTCAAACAGGGATAAACGATAAATCCATATCATGTCTACAATTCCTTAAGAAATCTAACCATGGATAAACGATAAAGTAATTACAACAATGTCATTCAAAAACTTATATTAGCTAATCATATTGTATTACAAGGAAGAGACAACTGTATATAAAAGAACAAGGAAACAACTACAGAAGTAAAAAAAAAAAAAAATAATAATAATATAAGATTGGTTCTTGAAGAGAATGACAACAAGTGCAGCTCCAGTAAATTGACCAGCGCAAAAGGTCCACTGCGAAACGAAGTACAAATATTAAATTTTGCCATAAAATATTCTTATATCTATAATTCAAAGCATTCAATATTTAAGATACAAAATCTGCATACCTTTCTACAAGAAAATGTCATTTGATGACAGTTTAGCATTTGCAAGAGGAATGAACATAAGAACGCAAGAGGAACGAACATATGAACAATCAAAACATAGGTTATAACACATAAGAAAGAACAGTCAAAACATAGATTATAACACACGAAAATGTAATATCATGTCCACAAACAATCAACCAAATCATGTCTATAAAAAAGAAGCTTAGAATAGGTACAAAAAAGTGACAGTTCATACAAATTTCAATTTAATTTTCTATAAAAACAATGTATAGCACCATTCAAGAATGCAATGCAATGCAAATGGAACTCATGTTTGCAGCAAGTAACCTACAATAGATTAAGTTACAACATTAGCCATAAATTAAGCATCCATAACAACATTTAAACCGTTTTTTGATCATTATCACAAAAAATTTCAAGGCAAATAATACAAATCCTTACAAGCTTCTTGACACACACTCATCTAAAAACAAAAAACACCGTAAAACAAGAAAACCCCCAAATTAAAACTAGTCTTTACATAGACTACACTCTTCTAAATTGTGATGTATATATAATGATATTTTTAAGGGCATACATCTTATGGTGATCTATAAGAATCCATATAGCCATACAATAAATCAATAGAACAAAGGGAATATCCATGGAACCCATACAATAAATCACTGAAGAACGAACCTGATTGCAGTAAAGGCCGATGATTGCAGAACCGAATTGATTTGAGAAAGATCACTGAAGAAAAGACGATTAGAGAAAGACCAGTGATTACATACAGACGATGCAATTTGGTAATGACCACAATGACAAATCGATTGAAGAAGAGTTGATTTGGTTCAACCCATGATTGAAGAAGACCTTCATGGAAACTGGACTTTGAAGATTCTCAATAAAGAAAGGCTAGTTGGAACGGCATATGAAGGGCAAAAAAGAGAATCGCTAATGTGATGGAACCGAATGAAAAAAAAAAAAAACTGGGGGGAGCGAAGGAATGCATTGGGCGTCTTTAGAAGCAAAAGGATTCCATGTGTAATGCTTAATTCCTTTCCACCGAGCAACCAAACCAAACGTACCTTATTTTCATTACCTTTGAATGGATCATTCCATTCCTCCTTCATTACCTCATACCAAACACTACCTAGAAGTCTTGCAATCGCGATAAATCACTTTTGCTTTCGCACCATGAAGAAAAGCAAGTCCTTTAGCAGCTCCTAGAGAGCAACCTTTAACCGAAGACTCCACAATAATGGTTGAAAATAAGATCCTCCTAAATATCAATCATACAAAAATATGATAACTTTGTATTGTTTGTAAGTAGATCCAGAGATATTGAAATATAACAAACTCACTCCTAAATAAGTGACTTTCCAAGCTCCCACAAGGCATGAATTCGTACACTAAAAGCCGTTGTTTGTCCTCCAAACCCGATCAATTGTATGAGATTCGGGTGCAAAAGTTGCCCAAGATAATTCACTTCTGCCTGCAAAAACCGATTGCAAAAGTACATATGTTAATGAACCAAGAAATCTTGAAATGGGAAAATAGGCAGGTATGTGGGTTGGATGATGACTGGTCAAAATGGGTCGGGTTTTACCCAAGAGGCGTTTTGTCAGATAATTCAACTTTCTTGTTCATATAAGTAGTATCACAAAGGTTATATTATTTCAATAATAATCTAAAAACCTACATATTTTATACATTTGAAAAAGCATTTGAGCTTCTTTTTAAGTGAAAGAACATTCGACCCGTTTGTTTTTTTAAGTGAAAAAGCATTTGACCCATATCTTTTTAATCGAAAAAGCAATCGACCCGTATCTTTTTAATCAAAAAAGCATTTGACCCGCTTCTTTTAAAAAGCATTCGACCCGCTTCTTTATAAGCGAAAAGGCATTCGACCTGTTTCTTTTTAAGCAAGAAAGCATTCGACCCGCTTCTTCTTAAGCGAAAAAAGCATTCGACCCATTTCTTTTTAAGCAAAAAAGGTTTCTACCCGCTTCGTTTTTAGCGGTAAAGCATTCGACCCGTTTCTTTTTTAAGCGAAACCCGCTTCTTTTTAAGTGAAAAGGCATTCGACCTGCTTCTTTTTAACTGAAACCTCTATTAATTCAAGCCAGTCATGCAACACATTAATTAAACTCTCTAGAAAAACCTCCTTTTACAGTAACATATGCTATTTAGATATGAGATTCTACCTCTTTTTAGGCAGGACATAAGAGACAAAGCTTCCCCTTGTTTTATCTTGTATGAAATTTGTTTTTATGTATATCACCCAACTTCAACATAACCTGAAACCACAAGCCATAAACTTAAGTCAATACTTATCACAAAGCTAGTGGAAAATAACAACAGTTTGAGCAGTTCATTGTGCAACTATGAATCATGGGAAAACGGAATTAATGTAGCAATGTGTATCACCTTAGGCCTAAAATATTCATGAACCTGAAACGTTGTCACTGGGCAGAATCCATATTTATGTCCAGTAGCTCTGCTCTGACAAATTATAGAAACCCCTAAAAATAAAGAACACAACGATGAATTAAATATGTGTCTGAAACAAAATATGATATGAATGATTAACACCTTTGCACATGATAAACCCATGACCAATTGTGTGAGTTTTCATCAATCCTGATCTCAATTTCTCAATCTCCCATAAATTATCAACATCTCCTGTAAAAAAAACAAACATAAATGTCTTACTTTCCAAGGCCAGACTCATTTGCCCATAGAAACGGTGTTAATTACACTTTTAAATATCAAATCTTGTACAACTACTTCTGAAAAAAAAAAAAACAGCAACCAAAGTCCCTTATTTTACCTGAAATTGAAGAAAATAAATGATTTACTGGTGTTGGTTCTTACCTTGTTGTTATAGAAAGCTTGTTTATGCCATATATCTCCGGAATCTCTACTTACCAAACCCTTGTTTTCCTAAACTTGAGCATGCAGTCGCGAATTCCAACCAAAACCTCATCAATAATCTAGTCATCGCCACCAGAATATGAAATCCAGCGGTAACCATCTCCGTTTTTGTCGGAACCCTAGATCTTAACACCCTAATTGTCACTGCCGCTGTTCAACCTTGTAACCAAAACCAAAAAGAGAAAGCTAGTGATAAATTGTAAGATTAATCTTAACAAAGAATCAAAATTGGATGAAACTGTACCGAAAGCGAAATTTGAGAGGAGGTGACGGTGCCGAAAGTGCCACGTGCGAGAACAAACCTGCAAATCGGTGGGGATTTCTTCAAATCATCGGTGTTCAACACAAAGACAAAGAGGGAAAAAGCCTGAGATTTAGGAGAAAAGAGGAAAAAGCAAGAGAAAAGGAGAGAGAGGCGTGTAGATTAGATGAAGAAAAGATAGATCTGACAATGGGTGTTTGAATTTTGAAATCCCGCCCAACAGAGTTCTGCGTGTGTTGAAAAGGTACTTTCAACACATTTGTGCTTAAGATGTTTGTATAATGTGCTTTAAATGCTTGTACAATGGCAAATGACCATTCTTGCTCTTCCTATATGCTTATTAAAGTAGTATAGATATATATACACAGACATAGTCATTACTATAAACCCGGATACCGTTCGTGCTCGTCCTGGGTGCTCAGGTCCAAGAACTTGAACTAGCTGGTCTGATTTATTTTTATAATAACTTCCATCTGCCATCATCTCTTGTTCCTTTTCAAGCTATAAAAAATATTTGTTAAAACAATGTAATATAATATTAACAAATCAAGCAAAATCGATTTTATATAATTATATAACACAATCATTTACCAAATTACGAGCCTCCAAATATGCATCATCTTCAAGTTCATACAATTGGGTTTCTTTGCTATATTTGGCTCTACCAGCTAAATACAACTTAGAACGTGAGTTTTGAATACTTTTAATTTCTTTGTATATTGATTCCAATTGAGGCAATATAATATATTTCTTTTTTCAGTAAGATCCCACCCGCCTCGTCCCGTATGGGACACATGTTTGTTCATGGCAGCACTAGCTTTTGCTTTCTTGCTTCGTTCCTTCACACAAATAAACATAATGTTATTAATTACTTGCAAGTGTATACACATAATAATATTTATAACAAAAAAAATAATAATAATAAACATACCAGAAATTTCTATTTCTTGCTAGTCTTTATTTCAACAAATTCATGCCAATGATCACCGTTAATAAATGGATATGTGTCACAAGCATTTAGTCCTTCCTTCCTTTACATGGGGAAGGTTCATTTGAGAAGAAAATTTATTGAGAAGAAAAAGAATAAAAGGGTATAATTGTAAAACATTAAGTAGTTTCTTTCTCATCTCATTTATTATTATGTTTGACTAATTAATTAGTCATTAAAACTATAATCCTTCACACGAAATATTTTTGCCTACACACATCAAAAGTTATCCTACACATTTCGGAATTTATCCTACACATATTGAAATTTATCCTACACAACTCGTAATTTATCCTACACGCCTCATACTTATCCTACACCATAAATGAATTTTTATTTTTATTTTTTTGTGAAAAATATATATCTTAAAATTAAGTTACAAATTTAATATAGTTAGTTATTAAAGATGAAACTACCAATTAATGATGTATGTAAGTTTACTAGTATACCCTTATAGTTACATTAAGTACAAATATTAAATGAAGTCTAATGAAGCATTCCTATTGGTTGAAATTTCTTCTTTTTTCTTCTTACAAAAAATTTCTTCTCATTTGAACCCTCCACTCCTTTACATAATCTCTAACAAGTCGAGATCTAAAGTTGGTGCCAAGTCTTATAGCCCAGCTCCTCATATACTCTCTAGGTTCATCGGTAGTAATCTTCCAATATTTCTAAAATTTAGAAAACACCACGTAAAACATAATAAGCATCAAAGATTTAAACTTAGGTCTTATCGCTAAGTGGTGGTGGTGGAGATATAAGAACTGTGGCAATTATTTGTGGGCTAAGGTTGTTGCTTCAATTCACTGCGGGCACAGAAGTGGGAATATTATCCCTGGTAGAAAGACTCTCAATGGCATATGGAATGGGATTGGCAAAACGAACGCCGAATTTTGTGAGGTTGGTCTGGATTTAAATACCCAACTCGTGCAACCTGGAGCTAGGATGAACAGGGGGAGTGGAAGTGGGTCAATGGAGATAAGGTAGTGGATTTCTCAGTTAAACAGGTTAGGTTGGACCTGGAAAACCGGGAGAGTGCGGACATAAGTGCCCAACGTTTTAAGTGGTGTAATTAGCCGACCCGAAAGTCAGTTGTTTCGTTTGGAGGGTGGCTAGCGGAAAAATTCCAACGGCAATGGCTCTCGCGGCTAGAGGGGTTGCTTTTGGCGACGGGTTATGTCCAGTCTGTGGTAGCAACAACGAAACTGTTGACCACTTGCTGGTCAACTGTTCGTTCGCTGAAACAGTTTGGCGGCGAGTATGCTCGTGGCCACGGATCCCTGTCCCAGGTAGCTTCGGTTCTGTAGCTCAAATGTTGGATCACTTGTAGTAAGTTAATATCAGCAAACGTAAGAAACAAGTGGTATACATGGTCGGACTGATGAGGTTCTGGAAGATGTGGCTGAATTGAAATGACCGAGTTTTTAACAACCTGCACAGCTCTATGAATTTTATTGTGGAAAAGATCAAGTTGGGCTCCTTTTGGTGGATGACTAGAAGGCTAAAACTTGCAGAGCTCACAGTGGGAGAGGTTCGGAGGTTTAGATTCTGGCTAGCCTTTTTGTTCTGTTTGGATGTATTTGCTGTCTAATTAGAACAACTCTGTTCTGTGTCCCTTAGCAGCTTGCTAAGGGTCTGTGTTGTGTCTTTGTTTGTGAATAAAGTTCTGTTCTCTTGGTTGGCCAAAAAAATTAATTTATAACTATTTTAGATTTCTAACATGTTAAAGTATAATATGTACCTTAGTCTCCAACCATAGAGGATCAAAGTATTCGTCCTCCTGAACTGGGAAGATATGTTGAACCATCATCCCATACCATGACCTCACTCTTGAAAGCAGGTCACCATATGGTTTGTTATCTTTATCAAAATATATATGCCTCTTGTGCTCGGGTATCTTCTTCGAAAATACAAGCAATCCCACGTCCGCGTTTTGCTTTTATTGTATCTTTTCCTAGTTCTCAGGTATCTTCTTGAGAATGTTTTCTTGCCATACCTAAAGTTCACATACATAAGAAAAAAGTTAACTTTATTAGAGCTTTTAAACAAAAAAGATAAAATACATATATACATATACTACATTAACTTTTCGTTTTTTTTCATTTTAGAGGCGATGGCGGTATTAGGGGCCGGCATCAGAAATCTAACGAACCATAAGGTTTGCGTTTTTAATTCGCTTAAAATTGGACGATTAGAAGTCTAGAATGAGTCGAATAGAAAGAATTGGGCTGAAAATGGAATAAGCCAAACGGGTTTAAAGTCGTTGAAAGAGTTACTTTTTTAAATTGATATTGCTATTATTGGGTTTTGTAGTCATGCTCAATACATTGCAAATAAAGAGCTTCAAAAATCGACAAAAAGGTGTTTACGGCCCATACCAATAACTTTTTGTTACCCAACCTACTCGATGTGTTGTCTCGCCACCTTGACTGTACTTGAAAAATAATCTATGGTCGAGTCGTCGAGCCGAGCCACGAGTCGAGCCATAGAGTTGAGCTCAGCTCGATAAAAAAATGAGCTGGCTTCGCTCGAAAACAAAAAATTATATCATTCCAAGAAGAGGAACAAAGTTGAAGGGGTATGGTCCCAAAAAAGCCGCGCAAACCTCATTTAGGTCGCGCACAGGACCATACTCCTTATGCATCAAGTTGTTTACTGCTAACCTCGCGCGCGTTACACCATCATGTATTTGTATTGATCTGGCGCGAGGTCTCAACAAGAAGAAACACCACATTCAACACTTAGCATTCTGAATAGGAGCCTTCAACCACCCATACCCTGTGCGGGTTACTTACGTGTTCAGCAAGAATCGCGCAGGGCTATGGCGTAGGACTACTTCTGAAGGCACACAAGGTACAAGTGGCAGAAGAAAAAGGGCCAATCCGCGTCCTGCAGGTTTTGCTCAATCGTGCTCCACGATCGTCTGACGTGCAGGAGACAGAGAGTACTTTAGGACGCCTACGTGGCACCAATCACAGGGCAGAGACACCTACCCCACGATCTCCACTTACCTGCTGATGGCAAAAGGACGGCCAAGCTGACAACTGTGACACGTGGCTCCAATCATGGTGCGCCAGCACCGGAGAACTTCTAGAAGACACTAACGGTCGACACCAGTGAGACAAGGAGCAGATCCTCCATGTTGTCGCCTTCTGGCCCAAGGCCCATCAGCCCACCTCCTCTTATACCTCTCCGGCTATAAATAGAGATCCCAGTCAACAGGTTAAACATTCTATTCCCTCTACTCTCACTCTTACTACACATTGTCTTCTCAAAACAGTCGCTTATTCTCACGCTGGAGTCTGGTTCAGAGGGAAACCCCCATATTCCCCTCTTAACGAGCTAACGGTGTTCTATTTTGCAGGATTAACGGATCATTAAGGAGCTCAGAAGTCCCAAAGAAGATTAACCCTTATGGTAGAAACATAAACCAAACCGATTAACCGTAAAATTAGTTCCGTGTTTCTTCAAAAGTGCTCCATGGGTCAGGTTCTGAAGTAATTATTTTCATCTGAAGTACTTTTTGCTCTAATATATATATATATTTTCGAATAAACTACACGTGCAATACACTGAGAATCATATTCTGAATAAACTACACGTGCAATACAAACAAGAATCTGGACCACAAACTATATTTATGTTTATACCCTCAACCACATCAAATGTAAGACCCAAACATATAAATAATGAAATTTATCAAACAGAAGGTTAAGGGTTTTCATCACCTCTTAGATGTGGTTTCGGAACTGGAGGTGTCGTTTGAGGGGTGACGAAGGCCGGCGTCTGATGGGTTGAGGCGTCGGAACAGTTGGCTGGAGAGATGGCACTGTGGGGTTTGGGGGCGTCAGAACAGTTGGCTGGAGAGGGGCGTTTGAGGGGTGAATTTTTGTAGAATTAGGGCTGCAATGGAGTGTGGCAAATGGCAGATTGAATGTGGGAAGTGGTGGAAATGGAGGAGGGAAGACGTGGGTTTAGATTGTAGATTTGTAGGGGTTTGAGTTTTGGGGAAGGAGGTTTAGGCTTACGGTTTTCAAAAAATATAATTATCCTTGGTGGAAATGGAGGAGGGAAGACTTCTCTTTGCTGAAAGGTTAAATTTGGTCTTCAACTTGTTATAAAAATAATAATATTAACATAGTTACAACTTATGATTTTCAAATAACATTTATAACTTTTACTACATGATTCATTTATTTACACCAAGTATTACACAAAACAAACAAAAGGTCTTTTAAAACTAACTTCAGGTAATATTATATTTTCATCACTAAACATGTACAATCATATTTAGTGGTGTATAAATCCCCACCCTGTTACACAAAATTTTGAAAATGTACGATTAAAAATATAAAGTGAAAAAGTGTATCAATAAGTTAAACATTTGTCCATCCAATGTAAAAGTTTTAAATGAAAGAACACAAACAATCGACAATGTCTCCTTAGCACAAATAATCAAACACGTCTTTTTACTTCATCATTTTCGTTTATCATGCATAAAATAAGAATAAGATATATTAATAAAATGATTATTATATTAAAAAACAAGAAAAGGTGTATTGATGTATTAAGTGTATCATACCTTAATCAACGTACATCCCATCGGTGTCATCACATAGGTAATTGGTGTGCTTAATGTTGTCGTAATTACTCTGTTCAATACCGACCGAAAATGGTGGTAGATCATCAAAGTGGTCGTATTCATCCTCGTTAATGACATTATCAATACCAAGAATACGGCGTTTACCTTGCAAGACAATGTGGTATCTTGGTTTGCTTGGGTCATTGACAAAGAAAACTTGTGTGACATGCTTTGCCAAAGCAAATGGTTCAGATTTATAGCCATCAGTGGTAAGGTCGACAAGTATAAAACCATATTTGTCAACTTGAACACCTGTACTGTCGTTCACCCACTTACATTTGAACAAAGGAATAGTGAAATCATGATAGTCCAATTCCCAAATTTCTTGTATAACACCGTAATAAGAATTTTTGGCGATATTCATCATTGTATCGTGGCGCCCTCTGCTGAACTCGGCCGTTGATGCTATTATAGTAACTACACTGTTTTACAGAACACTTTTTTTTATCTTGATCACTGGTGTAGAAAGTATAACCGTTAATGTCGTACCCCTGGGAAGTTATAACTCTACAGTCTGGACCCTGCCAAGCCTTTTCACAGTATCACCAACATCTGTTTTGGTTACTGATGTGCAGTTAGGTGTTATACATTTTTATGTATATTTTTAGCCTTTTTTAACCACTTTAGTCAAGTTTTAAATTTATAAAACACGATATTTACTAACACCAAACACACATATGGGCAAATGCACCCATCGTGAGCGTAGTATAGTGTTGGTAAGATACTGAGGTCGTCCAAGGACACAAGAGCTTTTAATACCGGTTTATCCTCAACGTCTAATCAAATCGAAATTTTAGAAAAATGTTTTAAACTAGAAAATAAAAATTAAAAAGCTGAAAAATAAAAAGAAAATAAAATAAAAATAGATAGACAAGATGAATCACTTGGATCCGACTTGTCACACCCCCAGAATCCACATGCGGAGTATCACCGCTTGGAGGCGTGACGTGACCAGGATCAAGCCATCAATCATATTGAACATAGCGTAAATAATTAAAGTAATTCATAAAACCCAATTCAATACGATTGATGTTCAAACCAAACTTTGTTTAAGTAGCGGAAGCATGTAAGTAAAACCCAACATAAATAATAATGTATGAAATGTTATAAGTGTTTAGCAAGCATTCACGATCCATTGCCCACAACGACCTGCTCCTCCTTGTGCAAGCTCCATAAGTACCTAAGGTCCTGCAAGGCATGCAGCAGAGAGTCAACAACTATTTGAGCGAGTTCACAGTGTATAGTTCAGTAATTGTAATAGGAAAGTAAGCCTTTTATTCGTTCGTTAAGTCATGTATCGTATTATTTCATATCGCGGCCCTCTAGGCATGTGTGCGATGACTAGGGAAAGTTCCCAAGTATTCTAGACTATGTATATTTGTATCGCGGCCACCCTGGCATGTGTGCGAAGTTTTAGTATATAGTTCGCGGCCTTTCCAAGGCATGTGTGCGAAGATCAGTCATAATATCGCGGCCAACCCCGGCGTGTGTGCGAAGATCAGTTCAATTAGTATACTAGTCAAGCCGTATCTTAACATTTACCACCCTCACCCTGAGGACCATAAAAATCTATCATCTGAGTATGTACGAATAAATCATCCAATCCCATTCCCAACCTGGGAACCCCATGCCTTGGCTGTGTGAACTCACCTTGGTTTGCTCGGCAGATACACAAAGTTCGGTTAAGCTATATAGTGATCAACCACGTCCTAGCATGGTTATTATACAAGTCAGGTTCGTATTCAAGTATAACACGTATGTCCTACACGTATTGTACACAAGTATAATCATGGCATGCACAAGTATGTCATAGCAGTCCAGTAGCAGACATGTAAACAAGTCCAAGTATCCGGCCCAATCAGTTGGGCTCGTGGCAGTGCAAGTCCAATAAAAATGTGCAAGTGTTCACGGTCTCGAGTCGAGACTAACGATCTTGAGTCGAGATTAAGCGGTCTCGAGTTGTACTGGTTTCGAAGTCTCGAGTCGTAACAAGGAGGTCTCGGGTTGTCATGTTCAGGTCGAGATCACACGGTCTCGAGTCGCAACCGGACCCGCAACCGTGGTCTCGGTTTGTGTTGTTCTGTGTCGGTAATGTGGTCTCGAGTCGAGACTAAGGGTTCTCGACTCGCAATCCGTGTCGGGACAAAGTGTAACAGATTTCTTTAATTATTAGCAACAATCATTCCGTAATTTCAGCTAACAAGTTAGGCAGTTTCGAATCAGATCAATCAACAATATTCACAGTTTTATATCTTCTTCAAACATGTTCATATTATCATCATCAGCTAATCATTATAATCATACGAAACATAAACCGCAACATCTAACTATCATGTAACCGGATTCTAGACTAATCATGCCATCCTAACCCGAAATCATAATATCACAGTCGGTTTAACAAGCATATATTCGGACCAATTATCAAATTGCCAATCATACATGCAGCCGATTTCATGAATGCTAAGGATTTATCAACATAGTCAATCGTGCTAACAAAAACCCTATATCATCATGCGATAAACATCATCAAACATGAAATCATATAACAACAAACACTTAAAACACTAACCGGCTTAGGGATGAAACCCGTGAGGTCTCGAGTGCAGGTGGTATTGTCGCCGGCTTCAAGAGGAAACGAGAGAGAGAGAAGGAGTTCTAGGGTTTGGTATAACTTGTGTGTTTTTGCAACAAAATGAGAGAAGGTTACTAATTACCCTAGTGTTATGCGTATACATGAAATGGGTCGGACCCATCATTAGGTTGCCTCTTGGTCTCGAGTCGGCCAAACATACATGGGCCGATTGGGTTTGTGTAGTCGAGTGGGTCATGTACGATCGGATCATGCAACATATAAACAAACATTCACAATTTCACACAAGGCACGTATAACATGTTATTCAAATAAAGTTCACACAATCACGTAACGTTACACAAAAGTAGGTTCAAAATACGAGTTGTCACATTATCCCCATCTTAAAAGAAATTTCGTCCCGAAATTTGGTACGCACTCACTGAGGAAGCTAGGTAGGTTATATCGTTCATTGGTTTTCCTGGGGTGTCACATCCTCCCCCCGTTGATCTGGAATTTCGTCCCGAAATTCCGCAGTAGTAGCTTCAGCCTCAGTAGTGGTTGCATTGGTTCCGAATAACTGGGGATACTTTTCTGTCATCTGTTCTTCGCGTTCCCAGGTGTACTCTAGGCCACGTTTGGAGTTCCAACGAACTCGGACAAGAGGGATTCTCTTGTGTTTGAGGACCTTAACATCCCGGTCCGTGATTTCAACTGGTTCCTCGACGAAGTGCAACTGTTCGTCGATAGTGAGCTCTTTCAGAGGAATTATGAGGGTTTCATCTGACAGACATTTCTTCAGATTCGACACGTGGAAAACGTTGTGAACTGCCCCGAGTTCTGCTGGTAGGTTTAGCTTGTAGGCCACTTTGCCTATTTTCTCGATGATTTCGAACGGTCCGACATACCGTGGATTTAGTTTGCGCCGTTTGCCAAAACGAACCACACCCTTCCAGGGGGAGACTTTGAGTAAAACCCGGTCCCCGACCTGAAATTCCAATGGCTTCCTACGCTTATCCGCGTAGCTTTTCTGATGGTCGCGAGTTGCCGTCATACGTTGCCGTATTTGCGCAATCTTTACCGTGGCGTCCACTACAATCTCTGGACCCGTGATCTGACTGTCCCCCACCTCTGCCCAACAGAGAGGTGACCGGCATTTACGCCCGTACAATGCCTCGAATGGAGCGGCTTGAATGCTGGTATGATAGCTGTTATTATACGAAAACTCCACCAAAGGAAGATGCTTTTCCCAGCCGTTGCCGAAATCAATAACACATGCCCGAAGCATGTCTGCAAGAGTCTGGATCGTTCGCTCAGACTGCCCATCCGTCTGAGGATGATATGCTGTGCTCATGTCTAACCGTGAGCCAAAAGATTTTTGCATCGCTTGCCATAGCTCTGACGTAAATCGTGTATCCCGATCCGAAATGATAGAGGTGGGCACCCCGTGCCTCGAAACAACTTCTTTAAGATAAACGTCTGCGAGAGTGGAGAACTTATCCGTTTCCTTTATAGCCAGGAAGTGTGCAGACTTGGTGAGTCGATCCACGATCACCCATATAGTATCATTCCCACGCTGGAATCGGGGTAGGCCTGTAACAAAATCCATGGAAATTTCTTCCCATTTCCATTGCGGTATCTTGGGTTGCTGAAGTAGGCCCGCTGGTTTCTGATACTCCACTTTGACTTTTGCACATGTCAAACACTTACCGACGTAAGTAGCGATGTGGGCTTTCATGCTAGGCCACCAGTATGTTGTTTTGAGATCGTGGTACATTTTATCCGACCCTGGATGTACCGAGTAGCGAGACTTGTGTGCTTCATCCATCACAAGTTCCCGTAATCCGCCATATAGTGGGACCCAAATACGCCCCGTTACATAGTAGGCGTCGTCTTCCTTTTGTTCCATTCATTGCCTTGAGCCGCGTAAGGCTTCAGTCTTGACGTTTTCGGGTTTCAATGCTTCTATCTGAGCAGTTCGTATCTGTGCAGGAAGACTGGACTGAATAGTGAGCTGCAAAGCTCGTACGCGTCTAGGTGTAGTGTCTTTCCGACTGAGGGCGTCAGCCACAACATTGGCTTTGCCTGGATGGTACTTAATGGCGCATTCGTAATCGTTCAAAAGTTCAACCCATCTTCGCTGACGCATATTCAATTCCTTCTGCTTGAAGATATGCTCGAGACTCCTGTGATCGGTGTAGATAGTGCACTTGGTACCGTACAGGTAGTGTCGCCATATCTTAAGCGCGAAAACAACAGCTCCCAACTCTAAATCGTGCGTCGTGTAGTTTCGTTCGTGAACCTGAAGTTGGCGCGAAGCGTAAGCAATGACCTTGTCACGCTGCATTAACACACATCCAAGACCCTGGATGGATGCATCACAATAAACCACGAAATCGTCTGTGCCCTCTGGCAATGAGAGGATAGGTGCACTGCAAAGTCTATCCTTTAAGTGCTGAAAAGCAGTTTCCTGAGTATTACCCCAACGGTAGGTGACTCCCTTCTGTGTCAGTAGTGTAAGCGGCTGTGCAATCTTTGAAAAGTCTTTGATGAACCGTCTGTAGTACCCCGCCAAACCTAAGAATTGGCGTATTTCCGTTGGTGTGCGCGGTGCAGGCCAGTTCCTAATCGAATCAACCTTGGATGGGTCAACATGGATCCCATCCTTGTTTACCACATGGCCTAGAAAATGGACTTCACGAAGCCAGAAGTCGCATTTTGAAAATTTGGCGTATAGTTGTTCCTTTCGAAGTAGTTCCAAGATAAGGCGTAAGTGCTGCTCGTGCTCCTCCTGACTCTTGGAGTAGATCAGGATGTCGTCGATGAATACAATCACAAACTTGTCTAGGTACGGCTTGCACACCCTGTTCATCAAATCCATAAATACGGCAGGCGCGTTCGTTAACCCGAATGGCATAACAAGAAACTCGTAGTGTCCATAGCGAGTTCTGAATGCGGTTTTAGAGACGTCCTCATCCCGGACTCTCAGCTGATGATACCCTGACCTCAAGTCTATCTTGGAGTAGTGACTCGACCCTTGCAACTGGTCGAATAAGTCGTCTATGCGCGGAAGAGGGTAACGGTTCTTCACCGTCACCTTGTTGAGTTCCCGGTAGTCTATGCACATCCTGAATGTACCGTCCTTCTTCTTCACAAATAATACTGGAGCTCCCCAAGGCGAAGAGCTAGGACGAATAAAACCCTTTTCTAAGAGCTCTTATAACTGCTTTGACAGTTCTTCCAGTTCGGTTGGGGCTAAACGATACGGTGCTCGAGCTATGGGTGCTGCTCCCGGAGCGAGCTCGATCTGGAATTCGACTTGGCGATGAGGAGGTAAACTGGGTAAATCTTCAGGGAACACCTGAGAAAAGTCGCGTACAACTGGAATATCCTCCAATTTCTTTTCCTTCGCTGATGCATCAGTGACAAGTGCCAGGATGGCAGTGTGACCCTTGCGCAAACATTTCTGAGCTTTCAAGAAAGAGATGATGCCAACCACAGCACCACTCTTGTCGCCTTGAACTTCGAGAGGTTCTTGACTAGAACGAGGAATACGAATGATCTTCTCGCTGCATAAGATTTCTGCCTGATGTTGGGATAACCAATCCATCCCAATCACGATATCAAAGCTTCCCAAGACTATGGGAATAAGATCAATGGAGAAAGCTTGACCGGCTAAGACAATATTACAACCCCTGACTACATGCGTGGCTTCTAGACTCTTACCATTAGCTAATTCTACTACATGTTTGGTGGTTAAGAGTGTTGGTGCACGTTTTAACAATTTACTGACTTTTAGCGATATATAACTTGTATCGGCACCCGAATCAAACAAAACAGTAACATAAATATCGTCGAGAAGAAACTTACCCATAACCACATTGGGATCGTTCATTGCGTCACCTCGACCCAGTACGAAAGCACGTCCCCTTGCTTCGTTGCCATTGTTGTTGTTTCCCCCGTTATTGTTGTTCCCATTGCCCTGGTGATTGTTGTTGTTGCAATTCTGGTTCTGGTTCAATTGAGGGCAATCACGTTTGAAATGACCTTCAGCCCCACACTGGAAACACCCCCGGTTTCCACGCCGTGGCTGCTGCTGTTGGTTCTGTGGAGCTGGTAGTTGCAGTTGCTGGTTCTGATTCGCTGGTCGCGCACTCCTGCAGTCTTTAGCTTCATGCCCTAGCTTGAGACATCTCTGACAACGCTCCTTACGACACCGCCCACTGTGGTGCCGGTTGCACTTATTACATAGTGGGTGAAATCCCCGATATCCACCCTGCCCTTGACTACCTGATGATTGCTGACTCGGATTCTGGTAGTCATTTGTCTTGCGCTGCTGTGCTTGAGACTGAACAGAAACTGATCCCTTGCTGGAATCCCCATCCCATTTTCTCTTGTTGTCGCTGGGAGTAGCAGAAGTAGTGACAGCAGTAGTGGTAGCACTGATGCGTTTTGGCAGCTTGTCCTGTTCCACTGCTTGATCGGTGAGTCGATGCGCAAGACGCTGGATGTCTTGGATATTGTTAAGGTTAGCCGATGTCACATGGCTCTGGATCTCTGGCACAAGTCCCTTGAGATACAACTCAATGCGCTTAACTGGAGGGTCCACCATAGTTGGACACAAGATGGCCAGTTCGTTTGACCGTTTCGTATAAGCCTCGATTTCTGACCCAGTCATCTTCAAATGGTAAAGCTCATCTTCCAACTTGTGGATGTCATCCCGTGTGTAGTATTCTCGTTTAATCAGTTCCTTGAAATCGTTCCAAGGTGTGGCGTTAGCAGCTGCCAACCCTAGGATCTGTACTTGCGTGTTCCACCAGGTTAGCGCTATTCCTTCAAGAGTGCCAGTGGCGTACTTGACCCTGCGAGCTTCAGGGCATTCACACATTTCAAATACTGACTCTAGCTTCTCAAACCAATGGAGTAGTCCCACTGCTCCTTCCGTGCCACTGAATGTGCTTGGACGGCAGTCCATGAAGTTCTTGAAAGTGCAAACCGGTTGCTGTGCGGGTTGACCTCCTGCTTGTGCGGCTGCAAGTGCCGCAGCAACTTGTTCGTTAATGAGAGCCGTCAACTGGGCTTGAGTCATGTTAATACGTCCAGACATGATCTTCATAGTAAAAGTAGCATAAGTGAGAATGGTTCGCGAGTAGGGCGATGACAGAAGAGTGTAAGCACGTAAGTGTTCTCAGGCAATAGTGTCATGTGTATCTATGCATACTACGAGCAAAGTTCTATGTAATTCTAGCATGCAGGTAACATATAAACATAAGCCATATTACCTAGTATGTCGAGTCTTGCACGTGGAGCGAAGCGTCGTTGTGGATCGTTGAGAGCACTGTTCTGGTTATAGTCTGGTTTTAATAAAAACGTTTTTCCCATATTAAAACCAAGTTCTCTATAACCAATGGCTCTGATACCAATCTGTCACACCCCCAGAATCCACATGCGGAGTATCACCGCTTGGAGGCGTGACGTGACCAGGATCAAGCCATCAATCATATTGAACATAGCGTAAATAATTAAAGTAATTCATAAAACCCAATTCAATACGATTGATGTTCAAACCAAACTTTGTTTAAGTAGCGGAAGCATGTAAGTAAAACCCAACATAAATAATAATGTATGAAATGTCATAAGTGTTTAGCAAGCATTCACGATCCATTGCCCACAACGACCTGCTCCTCCTTGTGCAAGCTCCATAAGTACCTAAGGTCCTGCAAGGCATGCAGCAGAGAGTCAACAGCTAGTTGAGCGAGTTCACAGTGTATAGTTCAGTAATTGTAATAGGAAAGTAAGCCTTTTGTTCGTTCGTTAAGTCATGTATCGTATTATTTCATATCGCGGCCCTCTAGGCATGTGTGCGATGACTAGGGAAAGTTCCCAAGTATTCTAGACTATGTATATTTGTATCGCGGCCACCCTGGCATGTGTGCTAAGTTTTAGTATATAGTTCGCGGCCTTTCCAAGGCATGTGTGCGAAGATCAGTCATAATATCGTGGCCAACCCCGGCGTGTGTCCGAAGATCAGTTCAATTAGTATACTAGTCTAGCCGTATCTTAACATTTACCACCCTCACCCTGAGGACCATAAAAATCTATCATCTGAGTATGTACGAATAAATCATCCAATCCCATTCCCACCCTGGGAACCCCATGTCACACCCCCAAAATCCACCTGCGGAGTATCACCGCTTGGGAGCGTGACTGACCAGGATCAAGCCACCAATCATATTGAACATGTAATTAATAAGTAAAAGTAAATGCCATTCAATCCACCAATATGAAAGGTGTTCAAAATATAAGTATGTTATCAGTGTTTAGCGGAAGCGTATAAATAAAACCCATCATAAATAAGTATGAAATGTCATAAGTGTTTAACGAAACAATCACGATCCAAGCCCACAACGACCAGCTCCTCCCTGTGCAAGCTCCATGTATCTAACGACCTGCAAGGCATGTAACAGAGGATCAACAACTAGTTGAGCGAGTTCACAGAAAGTAAATGCGTAATAGTAAGTTCGTTTGTAACATGTGGCTCTACTGGGCCGATAGTGCATTCTATTGGTGGGGGCTTCCCATGTTGTATATCCACAAGACTATTTGTAACCATAAGTGTTCTTCCTAACCCGAGAACAGTAATACGTACAAGCTTTACGTAGGTTTTACGTAAGTGCCTGACACAACCGAGGCAGTAGTGAGTATCAATTTCACGTAGGTTTTACGTGAGTGTCCTTCGCAACCTGAGGACAGTGAATAGCACAAGTATACGTAGGTTTTACGTATGTGTCCTGCACAACCGAGGACGATGGTAGGTAGTCTAGTAACAGTGTATGTACGAATCTATTCAACCTTTATTCCTTAAATCCCATTCCCAAGCCCTGGGAATCCCATGCCTTAGTAAGAGTGTGAACTCACCTTGGTTTGCTCGGTATGCTAGGGTATGTGCTCACAGTTAATCAATCAAGTCCTAGAGTGCACGTATACATAATCAGTTTATATTTTCGAAGTTCATGCATGCACATACCATCGTATAAAGTAACACATAAACAATTACCAAGTAGCACATAGCACGTATTCTGAATCATATAAGTCATGCGTATCAGCTAACAATTGTTAATAATTCCAGTTAACTTCTAACGGAAATTAACCAAATTACTGTGCAGATTAACCAATCGGCGAAACGCCTCCTGTTTCGCCGTTACCCCTCTCCGACGAAACACTTCTGTTTCGCCAAAGTTGTTCAGTCGCAATGGGTCTTGGCGAAACACCTTTGTTTCGCCAATTCGGTTCCGTCAACCGGTGATTCGTCGGTATTTTACTTTTGTCCCAACACAATGGCAACAAATATAAATTCTTAAATAATCCGGTTGGCACTCCTTTGCTAGTGGGCCGTTACAACAGCCACTACTCTTCATTGGGCCGCCCATCCCCACCAATCATACTCATCGGATCAAATCAAGCATAATGAATTCTCGCCAAACAAATCAAAACGGTTATATCTTCGATTTTTATAATCTAACTCATTCACCGTAATTCATAATTCAACAATTCTATCACTAGCGGTCCAATAGGAATTGATTAAAAAAACATAGTTGTCGGCCATGTCATTGAAATATCATTTACTTATTGTGAGTTAATTACTTGATTTGGCCCGATGTGTTTATTTGTTTCATGTTGACTGCCCCCTCACAAACCCTTCCATTCAATATCCGACCAAAACTGAAATACAACACACATACATATGATCAAACCTGACAATGCACATGCACTAAAGACAAAAGTGGCCGCCCAAGACTTTAGTTAACTCACACATGATTGGACCGAATATATGATAGGTTGACACACATACCCACTACACATGTCTTTTGATTTTAATAAGACCAACACCAATCTACTACAATTCTACTGGACCAACATATCATGCAATAACAATCAAGACACCATGAATATCCATGCAGAACTAGAGTTAAATATATGCAGGAACACTAACCGAAAAGAAATAATCAACCCGGTGAAATATCCGGTTTCCAATGTAGAGATGGCAGCCGTCAGTTCAAGGAATAACGAGAGAAAGATGGGGAGGTGATTAGGGTTTGCTCAACGTGTTTTGAATATAATTTTCGTGTACGAGTTATAACCGGACTAAAAATATTCGCCGCTGGGCCAAGGCCCATCTTTGATTCCGTCGGCTTCATATGGGACGAAAACACTTAGGTGTTTTCGGGTGGGGTGTTTGGCACAAGGTCCATATTTTATTAATCTTTAATGTCATGTTAACTTAAAACATGTTCTGAATATACACTCAAATGCAATGCATAACACACATATAAAAATAACATGCTTAACACCCACCATGTATAACATACCAACCACAATACAACTTAACTTATTACAAACACGTACAGTTGTGAAACAAACAAGTCATGTCAACAAACAATCAAAACAATTAACGTGCAATAGTGCGAAGATGGAATCTTAGAAACTCGGGTTGTCACATTATCCCCAACTTGAAAGAAATTTCGTCCCGAAATTTAGCATGCGGTTGCTGAGGAAGCTAGTTTGCTTGTATCGTTTACTGGTTTTCCTGGGGTGTCACATCATCCCCCCGTTGATTTGGAATTTCGTCCCGAAATTCTGTAGTAGCTTCAGCCTCAGCATTAGTTGCATTGTTTACGAACAACTGGGGATATTTGAGTTCCATTTGGTCTTCTCGTTCCCAGGTGAACTCTGGGCCACGACGGGAGTTCCAACGAACTCGTACAAGAGGTATTCTAGTGTTCTTGAGGACCTTGACATCCCGGTCCGTGATTTCAACTGGTTCCTCGACGAACTGCAACCGCTCGTCGATACTGAGTTCCTTAAAAGGAACTATGAGGGTCTCATCTGACAGGCACTTCTTCAGATTCGACACGTGAAATACATTGTGAACTGCACCGAGTTCAGCTGGTAGGTTTAGTCTGTAGGCTACTTTGCCTATTCTTTCAGTGATTTCGAACGGTCCAACATACCGTGGATTTAACTTGCCTCGTTTACCAAAACGAACCACACCCTTCCAGGGTGAGACTTTGAGTAGCACTCGATCCCCAACTTGAAATTCGAGCGGTTTTCTGCGTTTGTTAGCGTAGCTTTTCTGGCGATCACGAGCTGCCGCCATGCGTTGTCGTATCTGTGCAATTCGTTCAGTAGCATCAACTACCATTTCTGGACCTGTAATCTGACTATCCCCCACCTCTGCCCAACAGAGAGGTGACCGGCATTTACGTCCGTACAATACCTCGAATGGAGCGGCTTGTATGCTGGTGTGATAACTGTTATTGTACGAGAACTCCACTAACGGGAGATGCTTTTCCCAGCTGTTGCCGAAATCGATGACACATGCCCGAAGCATGTCTTCTAGGGTTTGAATCGTGCACTCAGACTGCCCATCCGTCTGAGGGTGATAAGCTGTGCTCATGTCTAATCGAGAGCCAAAAGCTTTGTGCATTGCTTGCCATAGTTCTGAAGTGACTCGTGCATCCCGATCCGAAATAATAGAAGTTGGCACCCCGTGCCTCGAAACAACTTCCTTCAAGTAGACGTCTGCTAACGTAGAGAACTTATCCGTTTCTTTGATAGCCAAGAAATGAGTAGACTTTGTGAGTTGATCTACGATCACCCAAATAGTATCATTCCCACGCTGGGATCTAGGCAGGCCAGTAACAAAGTCCATGGAAATTTCTTCCTATTTCCACTGTGGTATCTTTGGTTGTTGCAGTAGACCCGAGGGTTTCTGGTACTCTGTCTTGACTCTCGCGCAAGTCAAACATTTGCCGACGTAAGTTGCTATGTGGGCCTTCATGCTAGGCCACCAGTATGTAGTTCTGATGTCGTGATACATTTTATCCGAACCTGGATGTACCGAGTAGCAAGACTTGTGCGCTTCATCCATCACAAGTTCGCGTAGACCGCCATAAAGTGGGACCCAAATACGTCCTGTTACATAGTAGGCGCCGTCTTCCTTCTGTTCTAATCGTTGCCTTGAGCCACGCAAAGCTTCAGCCTTTACGTTTTCTGGTTTCAATGCTTCCACCTGAGCATCTCGTATTTGTGCAGGAAGATCAGACTGAATAGTGAGCTGCAAAGCTCATACACGCCTAGGTAGAGTATCTTTTCGACTGAGAGCGTCAGCCACAACATTGGCTTTGCCTGGATGGTACTTGATGGCGCATTCGTAATCATTAAGCAGCTCGACCCATCGTCGTTGACGCATGTTCAATTCCTTCTGCTTGAAGATATGCTCGAGACTCCTGTGATCGGTGTAAATAGTGCACTTGGTACCGTACAGGTAGTGTCGCCATATCTTAAGCGCGAAAATAACAGCTCCTAGCTCTAAATCGTGCGTCGTGTAGTTCCGTTCATGAACCTTGAGTTGACGAGAAGCGTAAGCTATAACTTTATCCCGCTGCATCAATACACACCCAAGACCCTGTATCGATGCGTCACAATAAACCACGAAGTCATCCGTGCCCTCCGGCAATGAGAGAATAGGCGCGCTGCAAAGCCTATCCTTTAGGTACTGAAAAGCGGTTTCCTGAGTATTACCGCAACGGTAGGTGACACCCTTCTGTGTCAGCATTGTGAGAGGCTGAGCGATCTTTGAAAAGTCTTTGATGAATCGTCTGTAGTACCCCGCCAAACCCAAGAATTGGCGTATTTCCGTTGGTGTACGCGGTGCAGGCCAGTTTCTGATCGAATCTACCTTGGATGGATCGACATGAATCCCCTCCTTGTTCACCACATGGCCCAAGAAGTGGACTTCACGAAGCCAGAAGTCCCATTTTGAAAACTTGGCGTACAGTTGTTCCTTTCGAAGAAGTTCCAAGATGAGACGTAAGTGCTGCTCGTGTTCCTCCTGACTCTTGGAGTAGATCAGGATGTCGTCGATGAAAACGATGATGAACTTGTCTAAATATGGTTTGCATACCCTGTTTATAAGATCCATGAAAACTGCAGGCGCGTTCGTAAGCCCGAGCGGCATGACTAGAAACTCGTAATGGCCGTAGCGAGTTCTGAATGCTGTCTTGGAGACGTCCTCATCCCGGACTCTCAGCTGATGGTAACCAGACCTTAGATCAATCTTGGAGTAGTAGCTCGACCCTTGCAACTGGTCGAATAAGTCGTCAATACGAGGAAGAGGATAGCGGTTCTGCACTGTGACCTTGTTCAGTTCGCGGTAGTCTATGCACATTCTGAAAGTGCCATCCTTCTTTTTCACGAATAGTACTGGAGCTCCCCAAGGCGAAGAGCTTGGACGAATAAAGCCCTTATCCAAGAGCTCTTGTAGTTGCTTAGACAGTTCTTCCAATTCCGTTGGAGCTAAACGATACGGTGCGCGAGCTATAGGCGCTGCTCCTGGAGCTAGCTCGACTTGAAACTCGACCTGGCGATGAGGCGGTAGACCAGGTAAATCTTCAGGAAACACCTGAGGAAAATCGCGTACAACGGGGATATCCTCTATTCTTTTCTCTTTCGTCGATGCATTAGTAACTAGTGCCAGAATGGCAGTGTGCCCCTTTCGTAAACATTTCTGAGCCTTCAAGAAAGAGATGATGCCAACCACTGCACCACTCTTGTCGCCTTGAACTTCGAGAGGTTCTTTACCAGAACGGGGAATACGAATGATCTTCTCCTTACATAAGATCTCTGCTTGCTGTTTGGATAACCAATCCATGCCGATGACGATGTCGAAACTACCCAGAACTATAGGAATGAGGTCGATGGAGAAAGCTTGGCCAGCGAGGATAAGATTACAACCCTGAACTATTTGTGTGGCTTCTACACTTTTACCATTTGCTAGTTCTACGACGTGTTTGGTGTTTAGAGATGTTGGTGTACGTTTTAACAATTTACTCATTTTCAAAGACATATAACTCGTATCCGCACCCGAATCAAACAAAACAGTAACATAAATATCGTCGAGAAGAAACTTACCCATAACGACGTTGGGATCATTTCTGGCATCACCCTGCCCCAACACAAATGCACGACCCCTTGCTTCATTGCCGTTGTTGTTCCCACCGTTGTTGTTGTTGTTGCCATTTCCCTGGTTGTTGTGATTGTTGTTGTTCTGGTTCTGTTTAGCTGAGGGCAGTGCCTTTTGAAGTGACCTTCTGCACCACAATGAAAACATCCTTTGTTGCCCTGCTGTTGATTCTGCTGTGCTGGTGGCTGCTGCTGATTCTGATTCGCAGGCCGAGGGCTTCTACAGTCTTTGGCCTCATGACCCATATTGAGGCATCTTTGACAGCGACCCTTGTTACACTGGCCACGGTGGTGTCTGTTACAGTTGTTACACTTCGGAAGGTTCCCTCGATATCCGCCCTGCCTGTGACTGCCTGAAGAGTGCTGACTGGGACTCTGATAACTGTCAGTCTTTCGCTGTTGGACCTGTGACTGAACTGAAGCTGACCCCTTACTGGACTCCCCATCCCATTTTCTCTTGTTGTCACTGGGAGTAGCAAGTGTAGCAGAAGTAGTAGCGGTAGCAGTAGCGCTGATGCATTTAGGCAGTCTGTTCTGATCCACTGCCTGATCTGTGAGACGATGAGCGAGGCGTTGAATAGCCTGGATGTTGTCGAGATTGGCCGATGTCACATGGCTCTGAATCTCCGGTGCTAATCCATTGAGATACAACTCGATACGCTTAACTGGAGGGTCCACCATAGTTGGACACAGCACGGCCAGCTCATTTGACCTTTTGGTATAAGCTTCAATTTCTGACCCAGTCATTTTCAAATGATAAAGCTCATCTTCCAGCTTATGAATGTCTTCCCGAGTGCAGTATTCCCTTTTGATCAGTTCCTTGAAATCATTCCAAGGGGTGGCGTTAGCAGCTGCCAACCCTAAGATCTGAACTTGCGCGTTCCACCAAGTTAGCGCAATTCCTTCAAGTGTGCCAGTGGCGTACTTCACCCTGCGAGCCTTAGGGCATTCACACATCTCGAACACAGACTCGAGCTTTTCGAACCAGTGGAGGAGTCCAACCGCTCCTTCAGTGCCACTAAACGTGCTAGGACGACAATCTATGAAGTTCTTGAAGGTACACACAGGTTGCTGAACGTTTTGACCTAATGTGTAAGAACAGAATGAGGTTAAATATAAGAGTTGTTTAGGAACGTAGGATCTAAAGATCCTAGGATGAGTTACGACTGCAGGGTATACCTCCTGCGTTTGCAGCTGCAAGTGCCGCAGCAACTTGTTCATTGATAAGAGCCGTCAACTGGGCTTGTGTCAAGTTAATTCGTCCGGCCATTGATCTTCACATCAAAGGCAACATAGGTGAGAAAGGTTCGCGAATAGTGCGATAACAGAAGAGTGTAAGCACATAAGTGTTCTCAAGCAATAACAAATAGTGAGCAATGTAATCTAAGCATACTGCAAGCAAGGTTCTATGCAATTCTAGCAAGTAGGCAATAAACATATGTTGGTGCACTACATCTGCTGATTCCGTCTTGTATCGAGTCAATGTCTTAGAACGTTAGATCTGGGCTCGAAATACGAGAAATAGTGAAATGTATAGGTTTTAGATGTTGGGCCGCTTTTAGAGTCAAATTAGATTGATTGGATCGCTCATTTGGACACTCAAGTGTATGGGCCGCTCGAACGGACACATGTTGGACCGCTTGTGTGACAAGGATGCTGAACCGCTCGAGTGACAGCATTCTTGGACCGCTTTTATGACTTGTCTGGACCGCTTATTGGGCCTGTCCAATAAGCGGTTCCTAATCTCTATATATAGCCTGATGAGCGATCTGAGTAGGAACAGTTGTAGAAATCGTGCCGAAGTTCTGCCGGTGCGAGATTTGAGCTGTAAACGTTTGAAATCAGTAAAACAAGTAGTTAAAGTGATTTGCCTGCTGTTTCTACCTTAGTTTCTTGTTATTCCGCACCTGAAACCAAGGAGAAAGCCTCTGAACGACTCGTTCGGGTCATCACACGATCCTACAAGTGGTATCAGAGCACAGGAGGAGGTTCTCTACAGAAATTAGCTGGTTTTCGTCACTTTTTCTTACTTCTACACCTTTCTTTTTCGAAAAACGCAACTTTTACGGTCAAAATCGCTCCAAATTCTCACAATATGTGCGGAATCATGATTTAACAAAACCTGGAAGTTTTCAGACCTTAATTCGGCTTAAAATTGATTAAAATTGAATTTTTGCTCAAAAGCGGTTCGTGTTTGCTGACATCACTTCGTGAACCGCTCGAAAATACTGTTGTGGATCGCGCATATAGACTTTTATGAACCGCTCATTGAACATTTCTTGAATCGCTTATTCGTTCAATTGACTTGGATCGCTCATAATTTGGACTCTTGAACCGCTCCAAAAACAAAGTTTGGACCGCTCGAACATTCAAGAATTTGAACCGCATTTAAGACAATTCTTGGATCGCTTATTTGTCATCCGAATCGCTTATTTGGATTGCTTATTCGAACATTTGTAGATCGCTCGTCCAAACGATTGTAGATCGCTTATTCGAACGTTGTTGGACCGCTTATCAGTCAAAGTCTGATCCAAGTGTACATCGTGCAATTTCGCTTAACCAAATCATGGGGTTCAATATCTTTAACATGACTCAAGAAGAATGTGATAGAAGAAGAGTACTAATGAAAGAGTTTGATTCATTTTCAAGTTTTCCAGGAGAAAGCACAAGATGTATCATTGAGAGATACAAACATCTTATTCATTCAATGTCCATGGTTGGTTTAACCAAAGCATCAGAGGAATGGGTCGAAAAATTTGCCAGTGCTTTACCTCAAGAGGAATGGGAAAATTACATCTCAAAATTAAAACGTTCTGAAGAGTTTTCTAGTCTGACAATTAGTCAACTCATTGGAAAAATTGAAGAACAGATGAAAATTAACGATGAAAAGAAAGAGGAAGTTTCAGAAATCAGAGAATCTGTAAAGTCTGGATCTTTAAGTTCTACGTTAGGATGCTCTAAGTGTGACAACTTGAAGACAAACAATGACAAACTCACGAGAGACACAGAAAGTTTGGCATCTGAAGTCAAAAAGTTGAAACACGAGAAGCATGCTACTGAAAAACAGATTCTTATGGTTCAGAGTATTTGTGAGAAACTGAAAGCTGAAAATGACAAACTGTTGGATGGTTTGAACAGTTTGACTTTTGAAAATACGAAATTGAAAGAAAAAGAAAAGGTTTTTGGAGAGAAAATTAAGAATTTTGAAATTGAAAAATCAAAAATTGAGAAAGATTTTCAAAATCAAATGAAAATTCTTGAAGATGGGAGAAATGTGTTTAGTAAAAACAACATTGAAAAAAAGAAAGTGTTAAATTCCTATCTTCAGAAAATTATTAAACTTGAAAAAGAAGGTGAGTACGCTCTAGTGAAAATCAAAAAGTTGGAAAAAGAGCTTGAAAGCAAACAGAAATCATCAGAAGATGAAGATTTCTGGATCAAGTTAGAAAACAAAAACCTGAAAGCGAATGAATCAAAATTTCATGAACAGATAAAAGTTTTGATGGATGAAAAATCTGTTCTTGAAAATTTGAAGATTGAGAATGAGAAAACTATCAAGTCTCATTTTGGGAGAATATCTCAGCTTGAAAGTGAAGCTGAGAATTCAAGGAACAAAATTGATGAACTTGAGAAGAAATTGAAAGGTTTTGTGACTAAATCTGACGGTTTGAATTTTCCCTGTCCAAAACCAATCAATTCTATGCCGATAAGTGAAAAAGTTGTAGATTGTGATGAGAAAACTGATGATGAAAATGAGGAATTTTATTCAGCAGATGAGTCTGAGACAGAATCTGATGCTGAAATTAAGAAAAAGGAGAATTTTTTGAAATTAAAAGAAAAATTTCAGAAAACTGTTTTACACTCGACTGAAAAGGGAGAATGCTCTAAGCAGAAACCTGTGAAGAAGATTGTAAAACAGAAACAAAAATTTAAAAATGAAGGAAAAAACTCATCAGTTAAATCATCCAATCGCAATCAGAAATCAAAAGATTTAAAAAATAAAAACTCAAAAATTGTTGGGTGCAGGACAGATCACAGTGCTTCAAAGTCAAATTCAGCAAGGTTGAGGAAGGAGTATCACCAAGCCAAACAATGCTTTGATCTGAGCGTTTGGACTAAAAATGGTGATAGGTACGATAACAGAATGTGTTATAGTTGTGGATATCATGGACACATTGCTGTTAACTGCCGGTATTGGAGTTATGAGACCAGGAGGTGCTTTAACTGCAACATCAAAGGTCACATTGCTAGAGATTGCCCAAGGAGATCAAATGAAAGATTGAGGGCTAATTCTCAGAAATCGGCAAAGATTCCAGTCAAAGTCAAGCCCCAGGTGCAAAAGGTTCTAAAACCTAAAGTTCCAGTACAGTCAATTCAGGAAAAGAAAGTTAAACTTTCACAGGGGCAGAAAGACCGACTGAGGAAGAAGAGGAAGAAAGCGAGAGAATATCTCGAGAAGATTTTGTCCTCGGGTTCACGGGACAAACAGATTAATAGTTCTGATGAATCTACTCCTTCATCTGCAAAGTTGAGCAAAAAGAATTCATCAGATACAAATCTGAGGACAAAAGAGGAGAAGAAGAAAGAAAAGGTCGGCGATGAATCTGACAGATCAAAGTCGGACAAGCCACCTGCAGGCAATGATTCTGGTATGGTAAAACCAGAGGAGCCATTGGTAGAGGTAAAAGTTGAGAATTCTAGTTTAACAATGGATGAGAAAAACTTTCCACCATTGTTGAGCAAGAATTCAAAATCACCCAAGCGTAGTCAGGCTTGGGTGAAATTGTTTAAATAGAAAAACCTGACTTGCCGGAGATCCCAAGATGGTATCGTGGATCATGAATCGGCACATTTCTTGAGAAATTTCACTTTGGTGATTTTTCGATTTACATGTGGTAAATCAGGGACATTAATTTGTACTTGATTTTCTACAGGTGGTTTATGATAAAACTGGAAATGATAAATCTTTGAAATGTTTGAAGAAAACAAGATGAAGAGATATCCCCGAACTTACAAATGGTTGGAACACAAACTAATTTTTCTAGAAAAATCATTTTGATTGAAACAAACTTAAGTGTTTTGAAATCATTATGGGAAAATAGTTTGTTGTGAGGGGGAGTTCTGATTGTTTTTGCACGAGAATGGTGAATTGAGGTAATTCACATAATGTTGTCAAGTTTCTTGTATAGTTTGTTTTCAATTTTTTTCTTCAGAAAATCAAAATTGAAACATATTTTGATTTTAGGGGGAGTATTAAAATTTTGAAAAATTTAAAAAATTGAAAAATGAAAATGAGTTTTGTTGCAAAAGAGGAGATGATAGTACATCGGTGGACTATCACAGCATGCTAGAGATTTGTAAAGACAAAATTGTTTTTAAACAAGTCTTACTAATGATGTGTCAGTAGGCTTCACACAGTTAGTAAATTGTATTCGAGATATAAACATAAAATCAAAACTTACTTATTTTGTGGGGAACACTACTTGGATATATAGGTAACCCCTGAAATCTCGTTTGAAAGGTTTCTTATTCTGAAATACTAGGTTCTTGTACTCAAATGATGTCTGGGGTATTATTCCGGGACTTTTGCTGAACGGTAGTTCTGACCTAGTCCCTGGCTAATACTTTCTTCATATGCTTGAAACATAGCATAAAGCCCTCAGCTGATTAGACAATAAAATTGATGATCAGTTGTTGTAGCTGAAAAGATCCTCTAAAGGGGACCCACTACTAAGTTGAAACTGATATCTCTCTGCTGAACGGAAGTTCTGACCTGAGATCCCTCAGTTCTCGCATTTTTCCCTAATTTATATACAGATATCATTCGTAGTATACTTACCTGTAAATTAGAATATTGAGATCTGGATACGGGAGTATATTCAAGAGGTGGGACACGCAAATAAGTTTAAGTGGACAACAATACTGATAATCAGAAGTAAATTTGTTTTTAACATTTGCTGATTAATCAAGATCAACGGTGTTGGTGATATGTCTAAAAAAAAACCGATATGATCCTCTTGCACAATCTCTCAAAAATAGTGTTCATTTCTGTTTTTCTATAAATTCAAAAATCCAAAAATATTGTATTTTTGTTTAATATTTGAAAATTACAAAAAGATTTTCGACAACAGAGTGTGAAGAACTGATATTCGACATTTCAAGTGCTAAACATGTTGAACTTGTGGTTTGGGAAAGAGTGTAAAATTGTGAAGATTTGAAATGCAAAATTGGTTCATTAACTTGATGAATAAGTTGAATGGTAACCTACAGTTTGATCTTCATAATTTTTCTTATATGATTTGCTGTTTCATTAAGTTGAAATTGCAAATTGTATTAGTTTGTAATAGTATGGTTGAGTTTTGCAGGTTTCTGATCCTGTTGCTACGAATAGCCAGGAGACATATCAGAACCAGAGAAGAGCTTAAACAGAGAAAGCCAGGAGTTGATTTCAATGGTGATAACGACTTCCAGACAGAAATCCTAGAATTATGATAGGGGGAGTCTGATGAAAGTTAGAGCCAGAGAATGATCCAGGCATGTGATTCCAGGAAGAAATTCCTGAAGAAGATATTATTCCAGGCTGAGTTCCTGAAGAAGGCCGAACAAGATTGAAGAGTTGTGATTGTTTGAAGACTCTCACTAAAGATTCCGTCAACATTCAAGGGGGAGTCTGTTGGTGCAGTTGTCTGTCGACTACATCTTCGTTCGTGTCTTAGAATGATAGAATGATAAAGAGAGAAAAGCCCGAAGACTGATCAAGACTGAAGAACTGAAGACAGCATTGGTGTGACTCGATAGTCGACTCCATCAACATCTGAGGGGGAGTCTGTTGGTGCACTACATCTGCTGATTCCGTCTTGTATCGAGTCAATGTCTTAGAACGTTAGATATGGGCTCGAAATACGAGAAATAGTGAAATGTATAGGTTTTAGATGTTGGGCCGCTTTTAGAGTCAAATTAGATTGATTGGATCGCTCATTTGGACACTCAAGTGTATGGGCCGCTCGAACGGACACATGTTGGACCGCTCGTGTGACAAGGATGCTGAACCGCTCGAGTGACAGCATTCTTGGACCGCTTTTATGACTTGTCTGGACCGCTTATTGGGCCTGTCCAATAAGCGGTTCCTAATCTCTATATATAGCCTGATGAGCGATCTGAGTAGGAACAGTTGTAGAAATCGTGCCGAAGTTCTGCCGGTGCGAGATTTGAGCTGTAAACGTTTGAAATCAGTAAAACAAGTAGTTAAAGTGATTTGCCTGCTGTTTCTACCTTAGTTTCTTGTTATTCCGCACCTGAAACCAAGGAGAAAGCCACTGAACGACTCGTTCGGGTCATCACACGATCCTACAACATAAACCTTATTACCTAGTATGTTGAGTCTTGCACGTGGAGCGAAGCGTCGTTGTGGATCGTTGAGAGCACTGTTCTGGTTATAGTCTGGTTTTAATAGAAACGTTTTCCCCATATTAAAACCAAGTTCTCTATAACCAATGGCTCTGATACCAATCTGTCACACCCCCAAAATCCACCTGCGGAGTATCACCGCTTGGGAGCGTGACTGACGAGGATCAAGCCACCAATCATATTGAACATGTAATTAATAAGTAAAAGTAAATGCCATTCAATCCACCAATATGAAAGGTGTTCAAAATATAAGTATGTTATCACAGTTTAGCGGAAGCGTATAAATAAAACCCATCATAAATAAGTATGAAATGTCATAAGTGTTTAACGAAACAATCACGATCCAAGCCCACAACGACCAGCTCCTCCCTGTGCCAGCTCCATGTATCTAACGACCTGCAAGGCATGTAACAGAGGATCAACAACTAGTTGAGCGAGTTCACAGAAAGTAAATGCGTAATAGTAAGTTCGTTTGTAACATGTGGCTCTACTGGGCCGATAGTGCATTCTATTAGTGGGGGCTTCCCATGTTGTATATCCACTAGACTATTTGTAACCATAAGTGTTCTTCCTAACCCAAGAACAGTAATACGTACAAGCTTTACGTAGGTTTTACGTAAGTATCCTTCACAAACCGAGGATAGGGGTACGCGGGGGTTTACGTAGGTTTTACGTAAGTGCCTGACACAACCGAGGCAGTAGTGAGTATCAATTTCACATAGGTTTTACGTGAGTGTCCTTCGCAACCTGAGGCCAGTGAATAGCACAAGTATACGTAGGTTTTACGTATGTGTCCTGCACAACCGAGGACGATGGTAGGTAGTTTAGTAACAGTGTATGTACGAATCTATTCAACCTTTATTCCTTCAATCCAATTCCCAAGCCCTGGGAATCCCATGCCTTAGTAAGAGTGTGAACTCACCTTGGTTTGCTCGGTATGCTAGGGTATGTGCTCACAGTTAATCAATCAAGTCCTAGAGTGCACGTATACATAATCAGTTTATATTTTCGAAGTTCATGCATGCACATACCATCGTATAAAGTAACACATAAACAATTACCAAGTAGCACATAGCACGTATTCTGAATCATATAAGTCATGCGTATCAGCTAACAATTGTTAATAATTCCAGTTAACTTCTAACGGAAATTAACCAAATTACTGTGCAGATTAACCAATCGGCGAAACGCCTCCTGTTTCGCCGTTACCCCTCTCCGACGAAACACTTCTGTTTCGCCAAAGTTGTTCAGTCGCAATGGGTCTTGGCGAAACACCTTTGTTTCGCCAATTCGGTTCCGTCAACCGGTGATTCGTCGGTATTTTACTTTTGTCCCAACACAATGGCAACAAATATAAATTCTTAAATAATCCGGTTGGCACTCCTTTGCTAGTGGGCCGTTACAACAGCCACTACCCTTCATTGGGCCGCCCATCCCCACCAATCATACTCATCGGATCAAATCAAGCATAATGAATTCTCGCCAAACAAATCAAAACGGTTATATCTTCGATTTTTATAATCTAACTCATTCACCGTAATTCATAATTCAACAATTCTATCACTAGCGGTCCAATAGGAATTGATTAAAAAAAACATAGTTGTCGGCCATGTCATTGAAATATCATTTACTTATTGTGAGTTAATTACTTGATTTGGCCCCATGTGTTTATTTGTTTCATGTTGACTGCCCCCTCACAAACCCTTCCATTCAATATCCGACCAAAACTGAAATACAACACACATACATATGATCAAACCTGACAATGCACATGCACTAAAGACAAAAGTGGCCGCCCAAGACTTTAGTTAACTCACACATGATTGGACCGAATATATGATAGGTTGACACACATACCCACTACACATGTCTTTTGATTTTAATAAGACCAACACCAATCTACTACAATTCTACTGGACCAACATATCATGCAATAACAATCAAGACACCATGAATATCCATGCAGAACTAGAGTTAAATATATGCAGGAACACTAACCGAAAAGAAATAATCAACCCGGTGAAATATCCGGTTTCCAATGTAGAGATGGCAGCCGTCAGTTCAAGGAATAACGAGAGAAAGATGGGGAGGTGATTAGGGTTTGCTCAACGTGTTTTGAATATAATTTTCGTGTACGAGTTATAACCGGACTAAAAATATTCGCCGCTGGGCCAAGGCCCATCTTTGATTCCGTCGGCTTCATATGGGACGAAAACACTTAGGTGTTTTCGGGTGGGGTGTTTGGCACAAGGTCCATATTTTATTAATCTTTAATGTCATGTTAACTTAAAACATGTTCTGAATATACACTCAAATGCAATGCATAACACACATATAAAAATAACATGCTTAACACCCACCATGTATAACATACCAACCACAATACAACTTAACTTATTACAAACACGTACAGTTGTGAAACAAACAAGTCATGTCAACAAACAATCAAAACAATTAACGTGCAATAGTGCGAAGATGGAATCTTAGAAACTCGGGTTGTCACATTATCCCCAACTTGAAAGAAATTTCGTCCCGAAATTTAGCATGCGGTTACTGGGGAAGCTAGTTAGCCTGTATCGTTTACTGGTTTTCCTGGGGTGTCACACCCCATGCCTTGGCTGTGTGAACTCACCTTGGTTTACTCGGCAGATACACAAAGTTCGGTTAAGCTATATAGTGATCAACCACGTCCTAGCATGGTTATTATACAAGTCAGGTTCGTATTCAAGTATAACACATATGTCCTACATGTATTGTACACAAGTATAATCATGGCATGCACAAGTATGTCATAGCAGTCCAGTAGCAGACATGTAAACAAGTCCAAGTATCCGGCACAATCAGTTGGGCTCGTGGCAGTACAAGTCCAATAAAAAAGTGCAAGTGTTCACGGTCTCGAGTCGAGACTAACGATCTCGAGTCGAGACTAAGCGGTCTCGAGTTGTACTGGTTTCGAAGTCTCGAGTCGCAACAAGGAGGTCTCGGGTCGTCATGTTCAGGTCGAGATCACACTGTCTCGAGTCGCAACCGGACCCGCAACCGTGGTCTCGGTTTGTGTTGTTCTGTGTCGGTAATGTGGTCTCGAGTCGAGACTAAGGGTTCTCGACTCGCAATCCGTGTCGGGACAAAGTGTAACAGATTTCTTTAATTATTAGCAACAATCATTCCGTAATTTCAGCTAACAAGTTAGGCAGTTTCGAATCAGATCAATCAACAATATTCACAGTTTTATATCATCTTCAAACATGTTCATATTATCATCATCAGCTAATCATTATAATCATACGAAACATAAACCGCAACATCTAACTATCATGTAACCGGATTCTAGACTAATCATGCCATCCTAACCCGAAATCATAATATCACAGTCGGTTTAACAAGCATATATTCGGACCAATTATCAAATTGCCAATCATACATGCAGCCGATTTCATGAATGCTAAGGATTTATCAACATAGTCAATCGTGCTAACAAAAACCCTATATAATCATGCGATAAACATCATCAAACATGAAATCATATAACAACAAACACTTAAAACACTAACCGGCTTAGGGATGAAACCCGTGAGGTCTCGAGTCCAGGTGGTATTGTCGCCGGCTTCAAGAGGAAACGAGAGAGAGAGAAGGAGTTCTAGGGTTTGGTATAACTTGTGTGTTTTTGCAACAAAATGAGAGAAGGTTACTAATTACCCTAGTGTTATGCGTATACATGAAATGGGCCGGACCCATCATTGGGTTGCCTCTTGGTCTCGAGTCGGCCAAACATACATGGGCCGATTGGGTTTGTGTAGTCGAGTGGGTCATGTACGATCGGATCATGCAACATATAAACAAACATTCACAATTTCACACAAGGCACGTATAACATGTTATTCAAATAAAGTTCACATAATCACGTAACGTTACACAAAAGTAGGTTCAAAATACGAGTTGTCACACGACTCGCCTTTAGTGTAACCTTTGATTATTTCCGCACTTTTGCACTTTTTAAGAGATTAACTTAGTTATTGTAGTAGACCCCTCTTTTGAAGGTGACGTTACCCTCAACGCAGTAGTTTGAGTCAGCAATGATACAATCCTAAAGGGTCGGATTATTGAAAGATAATTAATTAAGTTATTAATGCGTAATGTGGTAGGCCCCTCTTTTGAAGGTGACGTTACCCTCGGCTAAGCAGTCTAAGTCAGCAGGGATACAGTCCTAAGTAGCCGGGTTAATATATTAATAATAGTTTACATATGAGGGGATCAAGAAATTCGGACCCCCTCCATCCAATACCGGTGGGTATTGAAGGAGATCCTACTAAGCTTGACCCAGGCCCTTGCAGGATCTATACACTGAACAAGGCAAGACTCTTACCAAACCATTCCCTTAACCCCCGACCAGGTAGCCAACATATCTCCATGTAGACCGTGGAGATATGAATGGTGTAAATCTTTTATTTTATATAGACAGTAAAATAACGCCAAGACACCACGGACAAATGATAAGGAAGACTCACCTTCAACATAGGAAACTAGTTATTAAAGTCATTAATACATAACCAAATAAAAAGTGCAAAAAGATTAAAAATAAAAAGTATTACACTAAATGCTTGTCTTCACCAAGTGATGTAAGAGACTTAGGCAAGCATGGCCTTTGATTGTCAAGAACTCTTATGATCAATCTTGGATCCTGAGACAACTACACACACTCTATGATGGATGATGGATGATGGTGTTGTGGTGGTGGTGGAGTGTGGAGTGTGGGTGAAGTGTGAGAGAGGTGGTTTGCCAAGGGATGATTTGCAAGTGAGCCAATTATTCAGGGCACGAAGTGTAGGATCGTATTCTGACCTAAATGAGACGTTCAGAGGCTTTCTCCTTGGTTTCAGGTGCGGAATAACAAGAAACTAAGGTAGAAATAGCAGACAAATCACTTTAACTACTTGTTTATTGATATAACAATCTTTTACAGCTCAAATCTCGCAATGGCAGCACTTCGGCACGATTTCACCAACCTCACTAACTGAAACCGCTCCAAGGCTATTTATAGGCCTTTGGGATCGCTCATTGGACAAGCCCAAAAAGCGATCCAGACATGTGACACTCGAGCGGTCCACACTTGTACATTCGAGCGATCCATGATGTTCGACATTCGAGCGGTCCAGACTGTTGACGTTCGAGCGGACCTAACATATGTCCGTTCGAGCGGACCAAACCCTAATGGCCAAATGAGCGATCCAACCTTAATTTGACTCTATGAGCGAACCAACTATCTTAAACCTACACAATTTCACTATTTCTCGTATTTCGTGCCCAGATCTAACATCCTAAGACTATGACTCGATACAAGACGTAATCAGCAGATGTAGTGCACCAACAGACTCCCCCTCAGATGTTGATGGAGTCGACTATCGAGTTACAACAATGCTGTGTCTTCACATCTTCAGTCTTGATCAGTCTTTGGGCTTCTCTCTCTCTATCTTCATCTTTTTCTCTTTTATCATCAACAGACTTCCCCTCACTATGATGTTGACATCTTTTGAGATTATCAAGTCCAACATGTGCTCCCCCTCAAATGTTGACTTTTCCTACACAACAACTCAACCACAACATAAGTTTTATGATAAACGTTTAAGCATATAAACATCACCAAACAAACAAACTAACCAGCCAAATAGTTACTGATGAACCACTTGGAATTATGACGTTTTTCTTATCAAAACAAACACAAACACCCAAACCAATTGTTCATCATGTTTAGCACTTCGAATTTTGAAAATCAGCCATTTAACACCAGTTGTCGAAAATCTTTTTGGATTTTTTCAAAATAAGAAACATACACGCAAAGACAAAAATTAAATGCAGAAATGAAATATGTACAAACATATTTTTGTGAGTTTGTGTAAGAGGATCATATCAGTTTTTGAGACACATCACATGCACCGTTAAGCTTTTAGACATTTTAAGTTCTAAACGATTCACGTTGATTGACAATATAGTTGTCCTCTTAAATTTTCATACAATTTTCAATCTATTCAGGATACTATTTAAGTGTTTTATGAACTTAGTTCGATTCATGTGTCCCACCTCTTGAATATACTCCCGTATCCAGAATCCCAATATTCAGTCTTACAGGCAAGAATACTACAATGATATCTGTACATAAATTAGGGGAAAGATGCGAGAACTGAGGGATCTCAGGTCAGAACTTCCGTTCAGCAGAGAGATATCAGCTTCGACTTAGCAGTGTGTCCCCTTTAGAGGATCTTTTCAGCTACAACAGATGATTATCAATTTTATTGTCTAATCAGCTGAGGGCTTTATGCTATGTTTCAAGCATTTTGCGAAAAGTATTAGCCAAGGACTAGGTCAGAACTACCGTTCAGCAGAAGTCCCGGAATAATACCCCAGACATCATAGAGTATAAACACCTAGTATATCAGAATACGAGACCTTTCAAACGAGATTTCAGGGGTTACCTATATATCTAAGTAGTGTTCCCCACGAATTTCACAAGTTTGAAATTTTAGGTTTATATCCCGAATAAATCTACTAAATGTACAAAAACCTATCGTCACATCATCAGTGAGACCGTTTATCACTTTTGGCATTACATTTCTTTAGCATGCTGTGATAGTCCACTGATTTACAATCATTTCCTCTTTTTCACAACAAAACTCATTTTTAAATTTTTCAATGTTTTTGACATTTTCAAATTTTCTATTTTTGGATTTTCTAAAAATTCTTACTCCCCCTAAAATTCAAATACATCTAATGAAAATTTAAAAACAAACTATACAAAATATGACAACTGATATCGAATCACTTCAAATTGCCATTCACTAGGCATAAACAATCAGAACTCCCCCTATCAACAAACTATTTTCCCATTTAGATTTCAAAACACTTAAGTTTGTTTTAATCAAAATGGTTTTTCCGGAAAATTAGTTTTGTGTGACGTTTCATAAACTCGGGGTTTCATCACTTTGTTTTTCAAATTACCACTTGTAGGAAAGATGAATCAAGTACAACTTAATGTCCCTGATTTACCATTTGCAGTCCAGAATCCTCTGTACCACTTGCAAAAATATAAACTCGTCTAATACCACTTGAAAGAAAAACACAAACAAACCTTTTTACCGTTTGTTTGATTGACGTTACCGATTAGAATTTTAGACAGATGCCGATTCATGATCCACGATACCATCTTGGGATCTCCGGCAAGTCAGGTTTTTCTATTTGAAAAGTTTCACCCAAGCCTGACTGGCCTTGGGTGATTTTGAATTCTTGTTCAACAATGGTGGAAAGTTTGTATCATCCATTGTTAAACCTGAATTCTCAGATTTTACCTCAATAACTGGCTCTTCTGGTTTTGACGAACCAGAATCATTGCCTGAATGAGGCTTGTCTGACTTTATTGAGTCAGATTCATCGCCGACATGTGGCTCCTTTGTTTCCGAAGAAACAGATTCATTGCCACAAACTGTTACCTTCTTCTTTATCTCCTCTTTTGTCCTCAGATTTGCATCTGATGAATTCATCTTGCTTGGCTTTGCAGACGATGGAGTTGATTCATCAGCACTCTTATTTGATCTGTCGGGTGAACCCGAGGACAAAATCTTCTCCAGATATTCTCTGGCCTTCTTCCTCTTCTTTCGCAGTTTGTCTTTTTGCCCCTGAGAAAGCTTCACTTTCTTTTCTTGAACTTTAGGTTCTTGGACCTTCTGTTCTTTGACATTCTTTTCTGAAACTTTCAGTTTCTTGGGCTTGACAGTGACTGGTTTCTTTGCTGATTTCTGAGAATTAGCCCTCAATCTTTCATTTGATCTCCTTGGGCAATCTCTGGCAATGTGACCTTTGATATTGCAGTTATAGCACCTCCTGGTCTCATTACTCCAGTACTGGCAGTTAACAGCAATGTGTCCGTGATAGCCGCAGCTGTAGCACATTCTGTTATCATACCAGTTACCACCGTTGTTCCAAACATTCAAGTCGTAACACTATTTGGCCTGGTGGTACTCTTTCCTCATATTTGCTGGATTTGACGCTTTAGCACTGTGGTCTGACCTGCACCACTTATTACCAACAATTTTTGAATTTTCATTTTTTACTTTTTGTAATTTTTGTTTTTGATTGGATGATCGAACCGATGAACTTTTATTATCTTTTTGTTTCTGTTCCACTTTCTTCTTTAAAGGCTTTTGTTTAGAACATTCACCTTTTTCGATCGATTGCAAAACAGTTTTCTGAAATTTTTCTTTCAAATTTAAAAACAATTTTTGTTTTTCTTTTTTAACATTTTCATCATCAGGTGTCTCATCACAATCTTCAACTTTAACAGTGTCAAAGTTTGTGACATTGTCACTTATTGGAACTGAATTGATCGGTTTTAGACAGGGAAACTTCAAACTGTCTGATGAAGTCACAAAACCTATCAATTTCTTCTCAAGTTCATCAATCTTGCTTCTGGAATTTTCAGCTTCTTTTTCAAGCTGAGATATTCTACCAAGATGAGACTTGATCGAACTTTCATTCTCATTCTTCAAATTTTCAAGAACAGATTTTTCATTCATCAAAACTTTTATTTGTTCCTGAAATTTTGATTCATTCGCTTTCAGATTTTTGTTTTCAAGCTTAATCCAGAAATCTAAATCTTCTGAAGATTTCTGTTTGCTTTCAAGCTCTTTTTCCAACTTTTTGATTTTCATTTGAGCACATTCACCTTCTTTTTCAAGTTCGATAATTTTCTGAAGACGGGAATTTATCATTTTCTGTTTTTCAATGTTGTTTTTACTGAACACATTTCTCCCATCTTCAAGAATTTTCATTTGCTCTTCAAATTCTTGATTTTTCAATGTTAAACTGTTAAAATCATTTAACAGTTTGTCATTTTCTGCTTTTAGGTTCTCACACTTTTCATGTAACCAAAGAATCTGGTTTTCAGCAGCGTGCTTCTCGTCTTTCAACTTTTTGACTTCAGATGCCAGACTTGCCATGTCTTTCACAAGTTTGTCATTATCAGTCTTGACATTATCGTATTCTGAGCACATTGTTTCATTCTCCACCGATTCTTCAGCTTTTGGAGCTTCTTCTTCCTTTGCTATGAATGTACCTGCACAAAAAAATTTAACGAAATCAAGAGGATTTCCATTATCATCAATATAACAACCTCGTTTGAAATCGTATTTCAGCACATATTTTGCCCTGACACATTTAGCAACCCTTTTGTGCATCTCTTCAATTACATCTGAACTCAGATCTAATACATTATTCTCCAAAACCTTGATCATTTCTTTCTTTTTCTTTCTGGTTTCAAGTTCATGAGCTTTAAGTTTGCTGATGAATTGATTTAGAGGTAATTTTGAAAAATTTGGATCCTCCCTTAAATTTTTCAAACATTCATCCCATTCAATCGGTAATGCATCTGCAAACTTTTCTAATTTCTCAGCATTTGACGGATATATCTCATGATCTTTCAAATAATTCAGTAAGACACCATATCGGTCTTTAAGATCTTCCAACGTCTCGTCTTTCAGACACACAAAATATTTAAACCTTTTTGCCCATCCATCTTTGCTCACTTTTCTATAACCCTCATCTAGAAATCCGTGATGCCAATCATTAAATCTTTCAAAATAATAGTTCTCCTGTTCATCAAACACCATTGCCATTTTTCGCAAAAACCCGACACGTGTTTGTTGACAAATAAGTGGACCAATCAGCAGTTGGACACAAAAGAGAACCGAATGGGTTAAATGAGCGAATCGGATGTCAGAAAAGCGGACCGGATGGTTGTTGGAGCGGACCGACTTGTTCAGATAAGCGGACCGAACAAGTCAAATAAGCGGACCGGATGGCTGACTAAAAAGCGGACCGAACAGGTTGATCTTGGAGCGGACCGGATGACCAAATGCGCGGACCAGTCGGACCAAATAAGCGGACCGGATCAGTGTCCGTTCGAGCGGACCAGAACCTGTTCGTTCGAGCGGATCAACTTCAAATCCATTTTTGACCCACTTAAACTTCGAATTTTGGCTCCAAACTTTCAAGGGTTTGTCTCTGTGTAGTTGCGCACAATCCCTAGGATTTTGAGACAATTCCGACCGTTAAAACTTTCCGAACGAAGAAAAGAAGGTGTAGAAGTAAGAAAAAGTGATGAAATCCGGCTATTTTCTGCAGAGAACCTCCTCCTGAGCTCTGATACCAATTGTAGGATCGTATTCTGACCTAAATGAGACGTTCAGAGGCTTTCTCCTTGGTTTCAGGTGCGGAATAACAAGAAACTAAGGTAGAAATAGCAGACAAATCACTTTAACTACTTGTTTATTGATATAACAATCTTTTACAGCTCAAATCTCGCACCGGCAGCACTTCAGCACGATTTCACCAACCTCACTAACTGAAACCGCTCCAAGGCTATTTATAGGCCTTTGGGATTGCTCATTGGACAAGCCCAAAAAGCGATCCAGACATGTGACACTCGAGCGGTCCACACTTGTACATTCAAGCGATCCATGATGTTTGACATTCGAGCGGTCCAGACTGTTGACGTTCGAGCGGACCTAACATATGTCCGTTCGAGCGGACCAAACCCTAATGGCCAAATGAGCGATCCAACCTTAATTTGACTCTATGAGCGAACCAACTATCTTAAACCTACACAATTTCACTATTTCTCGTATTTCGTGCCCAGATCTAACATCCTAAGACTATGACTCGATACAAGACGTAATCAGCAGATGTAGTGCACCAACACGAAGATCTAGGAATCAAGACAGAAGTTAATTTCGCATGAACAACCTAATTTCGCTTGAAAAGATCACATGTAATTCCGCACGGAATTACATGGTAATTTCGTTTGAGTCTTGATATCGTGTGTAGTTGTATTTCCATGTGAAATGTAATTCCGCATGAGTCTGTTCATGCGGAATTAGTCTACCTATATATAGCTGTGTTTCTGTCTCATTTCACACGAAATTAGCTTGGTGTTTTCCGACGACGAAGCGCTGTCGAAGTGTCTTCAGCTCTGTAATCGTATCAGATTCAATATACAAGACAGTTTAAAGTGAAATCTAGCTGAATCAACTTCATTATGTCTGTTTCCGCCTTTCATACTGAATAGAACACCTCTGATCTACTCAACTCGGGTCTAACAACGATCCTACAATTGGTAACAGACTCAGGAGGAGGAGTTCTTGCCAATTCAGCCAGATTTCATTCCATTCTCTTACTTCTACACCTTCTTTTCTGAATTGAACAACTTTTCACAGTCAAAATGATCTGAATTTCACATATTACAAGCAAAACAGTGTTTTAAAGAATCCTTGAAAGAATTGGACCATAATTCAATCTAAAACTGAAAATATTAGTAATTTCGCATGAAAAGTTATTCGAAATGATGACATCAACATACTAATTTCGCACGAAATCAAAGTTCTTAGTTTAATTTCGTTTGAAATCATACTAATTTCGCACGGAATTAATGTTTCCGCTTGAAATTGTTCAAACAAAATTATAATTTCGTTTCAAGTTTCTTATTTCGTTTAAAATATGAATAATTCCACACGGAATTACCTGATTCCGTTTGAAAAGAACTAATCTCGTTTGAAGGCTGATTATTGCAAGTTAATTTCGTTTGAAGTTGCTAATATCGTTTAGAAGTGATTTCATTTGAAAAGAACTAATCTCGTTTGAAAATGTCTGACGAAGAATTCTACAACGCGTTTGCATCGTCTTCAACTACTCCAGATGCCATTGCTCAAAGCATGAACATGGAAAACGAAACCGGAACTTTGCAAAAGCCACCGAAGCTCATGGGAATCGAGGAGTATTATGGATGGAAAGACCGCTTCGAAAACTGGGTCCAAGCCAATCATTTGAGGTCTTGGGAATGTATTGAGAAGAAATATGTTAAACCGCGTACAGATTTACAAGTCATCAAAACAATCTCCAAACTGACTGACAAAGAGAGAGATATGTACAAAGCAGAAAAGATGATGATTACGTTGCTATAGCAAGCTATTAAAGAAGATATCTTTATTTAGCTTCAACTTGATGGTACATCACGATCGATCTGGGATGCGCTTAAGGTTAAGTTTGAAGGAAGTGAGAAGATGATTAGAAGCAAGAAAGCGTTGTTAAAGAAAGAGTTTGATCTGTTTTCAAGTTTGGCAGGAGAATCATCAAAGAAGTTGATTGAAAGATATTGTCACTTAGTTCGATCTATGTCTTTGCTAGGAATTGAAAAACCTCAAGATGAATGGGTCGACAAGTTAGCTGATGCTTTACCTCAGAAAGAGTGGGGTACTTTCCTGATGATCTTGAAGAACACCAGGGAATATGATGGTTTGACGATTTCTCAGTTCATAGAGAAGATTGAGGGTCAAGATCTTGAACAGCAAAAGACTGCGAGGATGAATAATCCAAGTAGTCAACAAGATGTGAAAATGTATTACAAAGCTGGTGTTCAAGAGGTTGAAATGAGTCCGAAAATCCAAACTGCTTTTAGTGCTAGGAACTCATCTGGAAGTGTTGATCAAAGTTCAAACAGCAGTAGTGGAGTTTTCTCATATCCAAGTGTGAATCCAAAGAGTTCAACTTCAAGTTTTCATTCACAAAGTACAAAAAGTGGAAATGGTTGTGTGATACAGTGCAACATTGCATTGAATCTTCCAGATGGTCAGAGTTTTTCTGAAGAAATTGCAAAAGATCACATGGCTTTACTAGCAACTGTGTGAGAATCCTATAAAGGTTTGGTTGCAGGGAGGATCGGGAATCCTATGCTTACTAAAGAGGATTACGATCAGATAGACGCTGAAGAGATGGAACTAATGGACATTAAATGGTGTCTAGCTAGCGTCTTGAGAAGAGCTGAAAAATTCAAGATGATTACAGGGAGAAATGACTTTCTGGATGCACATGTGTCTACTTTAGGTTTTGATAAATCTAAAGTTGTTTTCGATGCAGGGAGAAAGGTCATTTCAAGAGAGAATGTAGAAATCGAGAAGCAAGTGAAGCAAAGAATCCATTTGGAAAAGATTATTACTATCGGAAAGCCATATATCAACAAGTCGGTCAACAACAACAAGAACCACAAGTGGCTCATGGTAGAAAAGTAATAGAAGATTCTTCAAAGATAGCATGTTTGGTGAATCAAGAAAATTTCAGCTGGGATAAATACATTACAGCCAAAAACAAAGCATGCCTAATCAATCAAGATGATGAAAAGTTACCAGAAGGATTTAGCTGGGATAAGTTTGTGGATGAGAATGGGGAATTTAAAGCTTTCATTGCTAAAGTTATTCAAGAACCAGATTTGTTTACCGAATGGATGAATGTGATTGGTGTTAATATGAAGAATCAAGATGAAGAGTCTGTTACATCAGACGGAAGTTCAGAAAGAACAACAGTTTTTGATCAAACACCATCTGATTCTAATTCTTCAGATGATAGCTCAGAAAGAACAATTGAGTTTGATCAATCACCAACTGATGATAGTGGTGATGACGAGGAAGAAAAACATATTAATATTGCAAAAACTCAATTATCTCCTGAAAGTTTCCAATTTTATTTTGCAGATCGCCTGGAGAAGCTGAAGAAAAGACAAGCAACAAAGAAACTAAAAAGGAAAAATTGTGAACAAAGTGAGGAAATTACAGTTACTGAAAAGGTTGTTGAAGCTGAAAAGGTGATTAAAGTTGAAAAAGTTGTTGAAGCTGAGAAGATCATTGAAGTAGAAAATATTGTAGAAGTCATCAAGCCTTGTTTAAAGTGTTTAGAACCTTGCAAGGAATGTGCAGCTAAAGATGAAAAGTTGGTTGAACAAGAAAAGATGAAAGAACAGTTATTGTTCAATCTCAACTACGTGAAAGAATCTTACGATGTGTTGAATAGAACGGTAACTGGTCTGCAAAAGACTAATTCTGAAAGAGAAGATGCATTGACAATGCTGAATACTGTAATGATGTCAAAGCAAAAAGCTATAAATTTCTATATTGAAGAAAGTGCAAAGTGGAAGCAAGAGTTGGAAACTGAAAAGATAGAGAATGAGAGAATCAGACGATTATTAAAGAGTTATTCTAGTTCTGATTATCTTATTGATCGAATTTATCCAACTGTTGCAGGAATGGAAGCATTTCAAGATGATGAGAAGTCAAAGAAGAAAAAGGATACTGGTAAGAAACAGAGTGTTAAGTATAACAAGTGTCCACCTCCGATCTGGGAAGGTTATTCTCCCAGAAAGCCAAATGAGGAGCAAGTCCAAAAGGCAGTTAATATAAAGCTAAAGTCAGATATAAACGATGATTTACCAGAAAACATTGACGTTACTTTTACTTCGTCCGACACTGATCATGAGTCTGAGTTAATAAAAAGGGTGGTCGATCAGGTGTTAGATAAGGATGAGGAGTCTGAGTCAAAGTCCGAGTCCGGGAGGTCAAGTTCGTCAGTCAACAATTCAAAGAAGTCGGATAAACGGGTTTATAGTAAAAAGTTTTTATTATCAAAGTCTAATTTGAATGATGAAGCATTCGAAGTTGCATACACTTTGAATGATTCTGACAAATTATATTCTGACAAAGAATTTCCAATAAAAAGTGTTCAAATTGAAAAGATCAAAAAGGTTTTCAAAATGACAGAAATTAATATTTTTGAAATAAAAGATTTAAATCTTACTGAAAAACCTAAAAAACACACTTCAAGAGTTCAACAACGGTTAAACAAGAAAAAGGGTTACGGTTCTGGTTCTGGTTTTCAAAAGAAACAAAACCATAACGGTAATTTCAAAAAGAAAGGTCTTGGATTTATTCCACCTAAAAATCATAAAAATGAGAAAATTTCTAAAACAAAAAAAAAATTGTTTCAGGAGGAAGCGCTGAGGAAGAACAGAAGAAACCTTTCTGGAGATAATCAAACCAGGAGTTTCTTGCTGAGAGGAAGGGGACTGGAGTTTTTCATATAAAAGAGACTAGAACCTGTTTTAGATGCAATGAAGCTGGTCATATTGCATGGAATTGTCCGTTGAATACAAAGACAAAACAGGGAGTTTCTGAAAAACTCAAAGGGAAAGTTGTTGAGAAAAATGAACAACAAATTGAAAAATCCAAAATTTTTGAAAATTCAACTTATGAAGTTGGTGAGTGTTTAAAGAAAAATTTTTACAAGAAAAGAGCCAAAGACAACCAAATGTGGGTTGTTAAGAAGTTTGATGATAAATTTGGCGATGAATCTGATTCCACCAAATCAGATGAGCCACAGGGTGTTAAAAATGGTGAAAAATCAGTTCCGCCTTTGGATGATGTTCATTTTCCAACATTGCGGGTTAAGAATTTGAAATCAAAAATTGGAAAAGTTGAGATCTCAAATCAACTCTATTCTGAGAAGAAAGAATTTGATGTTGAGAAAGTGTTTAATAGAAACGTGAAGAAGATTTTTGGGAAAATGGTCGAGGGGAAGGCCAAAGGGGTTAAAGATTTTTATGCAACTAAGAAAGCAACCTATAACCCTACTGAACAAGAGTTAGCTTCACCCGAGGCTGGTCAGGCTTGGGTGGACATTTTCTTTACTTGAAAAATCCTGACTTGCCGGAGTTCCCAAGTTTGTAATCGTGGAGCAGGAATCGGCATCATTCTTAAAAATTGATTTTGTGAATGAATCTCAAAATTATTAAATTTTTACAGGTTGTGGAATAGCCGGAACTCCCAGGTTGGTAAGTGAGGAGTAGGTATCGGCATTTTTCTTGAGAAATTCATGAAAAGTGATTTCATTCTATAAGTGGTATAGAGGTTTGGTGTTTACTAGTGATTCATCAAGGTCATTAGGTTGAACTTGATGTAATCGTCATAAAATTAGTTGAAAGAACAAGATGATGAACCTAACCTACAAATAGTTTAAAAACAACAAAACTATTTTCTGAAAAAATCATTTTGATTAAAACAAACTTAAGTGTTTTGAAATCATAATGAGAAAATGGTTTGTTGTAAGAGGGAGTTCTGATTGTTTATGCCTAGTGGATGGCGAATTGAAGCGATTTGATATCAGTTATCACGTTTCTTGTACAGTTTGTTTTCAAATTTTCTTTAATGTGTTTGCATTTTAGGGGGAGTAGAAAATTTTTAGAAAATCCAAAAACATTAGAAAATTTGAAAAAGCCAAAAACATGATAAAACCAAAAACGAGTTTTGTTGTACAAAAGAGGAAATGATAGTACATCAGTGGATTATCACAACATGCTAAAGAATTGGAATGTTTAATCTGATAAACAATCTCACTATGGATATGTCAGTAGGTTTTTACACATTTAGTAGATTGTGACGAGATATAAACCTAAAATTTCAAACTTGCTTATCTCGTGGGGAACATTTCTTGGATATATGGGTAACCCCTGAAATCTTGTTTGAAAGATTTTCTATTTCTGACATACTAGGTCTGTGTACGTGATGATATCTGGGATATTATACTTGGACTTCTGAGTTTGCGGAAGCAATAGCCTTGTCCTTGTATAATATTCTGCACTGCTTTGTTCTTAAAAGCTTACCCTCAGCATAAAAAATGATGAAACATTGCAAAATGCTAATCATGTGCTGTTGAAATAAAAGATCCCCAAACGGGACACACCTTAAGTTGAGCCGTCATCTCTTTGCTGAACGGAAGTTCTGACCTAAGCTCTCACGGTTTCGCATTTAACCCGTTTACAGATATCATTAGTGTACATTCACCTGTAAGACTGAATACAGAAGTCTGGATATAGGAGTATATTCAAGTGGTGGGACACACGTATAAGTTTAAGTCATTAAAACATTAATCTCGTATCTCGAAATAGTTGAACCTTGTGTGAAAATTTAAGTGGATCAATATACTGACAATCTAAGTAAATTGTTTAGAACTTAAAATGTTTAAAGCTTAACGGTGTTGGTGATTTGTCTCAGAAACTAATATGATCCTCTTACACAAACTCACAAAAAGATTGTCTGTAAATATTTCTTTACTGCATTGCTTTCTATTTCTAAAATCCAAAAAGATTTTCGGTGTGTTTTAGCATAAATTTTGAAGAATTTAAAAAGATTTTCGACAACTGATGTTGAAGAGCAGATTTTCAAAATTCCAAGTGCTAAACATGATGATCAATTTGAGGGGGAGTCTGTATGTTTAAATTGATTAAAAATGATTGTTTTCAAATGGTTCATCAGATTCTGTAATTGAAAAATCTTTCTGGATAAATTTGAGGGGTTTGTAATTATAAGTTTGTCAAATGTTAAATTTGTGAAATTTATTGTGAAGTAGAGGATGTGCAGGATAGTCAAGTTTCAGATCCTGATTCTGATTGATAGAGAGCCAGGTTCCGATACCTGAGAATTCTATGTTGTCAAAAAGACAGACTGCGATCCCAGCAAATCGAAAGGGGGAGTCTGAAGACATCCGAGAAAAGGATTTGTTCGAGAGGAGTTTGTTAGAGAGAAGATTCTAAAGATTGATGGATCAACATCTGAGAGGAAGAGTAGTTGATTGAAGCCCAATGACAGATAAAGACTGAAGAGTAAAGACTCGACACAGTAGACTCGTCAACATCCGAGGGGGAGTCTGTTAGTGCATACGTCTGCTGACTTCGTCTTGTATCGAGTCTTAGATTGTTCAGGGCACGAAGTTCAAGAAATCAAGACATGAAGATAATTTCGCATGAACTGTCTAATTCCGCATGAAGTGTGTTTATGTAATTCCGCACGGAATTACATAATATCGTATGAGCTGTAATTTCGCATGAATGTATTTTCGTTTGAAGCATGTTTCAAACAAAATTAGCATGTCTATAAATAGGGTTGATTCCGTTTCATTTGGTACGAAATTACAAGAGTGTTTTCCGACGGCGAAGCTCTGTCGAAGTATCTCTGTGTTGTAAATCTGTTCCAGAATCAATATAAGAGATAGTTAAAGTGATATCTAGCTGAATTCATCTCATTATGTCTGTTTCCGCCTTTCATTTTGAGTAGAACTTGATCGACTCAGTTCGGGTCCAACAACGATCCTACACATTTTGCACACATCAAATACCCCAACACTTGAATCTTTGCTTATCCTCAAGCAAAACTCTTTATAATGTGGCTTTTCACTCCCAAATGGAATGGTTAGAAGAGAAGGTTTTTGGGCTTGTCATAGAGTATCGGGATTTCCAAGATTCTTTATTAAGTTTTATTTTTATTTATTTACAATCCTATTCGTCATGATTTATTTAAAACATTACATAAGATAAATTACTTATTTGGGCATAACATGCCTCTTTAAAATTCCATTTATATACAAGTTCACATACCTCACGGGAGATCACTCAACACTCGGCCGAAGATGTATTTTTGTGAAACACTCGAGAGGGGCATGGCACTTATTTCTACCATATGCTTGCCAAGCAATCAATTCTCCTCTTTTTTAACTATAAACTTTTGTAAATATCAAGAGGACTTTTGGGGGAAGGGTTAGGCTTGGGTTAAAGGTAGGTGGTTGGGTTAGTGGTTAGTAGAAAAAGGGCGAAAGGTGTAAAAAGCATCGGTTTTCACAAAACTTTTATTTATTTTTTTTCTATAACTTTTTATTTTGATGAAGCAATTCTTTAAACAAAGTTCTTTTTGATGAACTTGTTTGTTTTATTTCTTGGCTTCATCATCAAAATTATATATATATATATATATATTATAAGGAATGTCCTATGAAAAACCGAGCTTTGTTACTAAAATAAAGGGTTTAAAATAAAAAAGGGTTTTGGTGGGTAAAATGGTGTTTGATTTGGGTTAAGAAATAAAAAGGTTTAGGCTCAAAGGGGGATTTTGGATATGTGATAAAAAAAAGAAAAATAATGGTGTAGAAATAAAAAGGGGTTAGTCCTAATGCCTCCATCATTTACTTACTCGGGTTTAAGTTGGTAAAGAACTGGAATGTATCGTTGTGGCAAATTCTAGAGTCGTAAGAAACAAGCGGCTATTCACACAAGAAAGGAAAAATGAGCATTTAGTTTAAAGATGTGTATTTGTATGCTCAATAAAGGCTTAAAACTCACTTTTTATGGGAATGGATTTTTATGTGATCAAGTATATATAATCAAATTTTAACTAGATTTGTCATGCCGTTTCATAATTTTCTTATGTTGGTTCTTTTTATCACGACGCTATCGGTTGTAAATTTATAAAAATATCACCTTTTTAGAAATTGAAATTCCCAAATTAAACCTAGACAAGTAAAGAAAAATGATTTTTTTTTTGAAAAAATTTGGGGTGTTTAGCGGTTCCAATAGAGTTTTGTGTAAGGCATGTAATTAGGACTTGCAAAATTCAAGGTTTTAGCATCCCCCCACACTTAAATTACACATTGTCCTCAATGTGTCCCAAAAATAAGTTTTTAGGTTGATTGAATGTATAAAAGTGTGTTTAAAAAGTGTGTTTAAAAAGTGTGTTTAAAAACAAATTTTATTGTTACTGGGCGTCTGGACACAGGCCTGTGGTGACTGGGCACGGCCCGTGTTCAGATTGCCAGTAACAGAAATTTTTAAAAAGAAACAGAGCCTGGGCACAGGGGCGTGTTCAGTGAACACGACCCGTGTCCAGTTACTTGAACTGGGCGATTTCCTGCAGATTGTGCAGCACGGGGCCGTGTTGGGTGGACACGGCCCGTGCTGAACTTGCTGTAACGAAGAAAAATTATCGGGAGTTCTGTTTTTGTGCATGGGGTGCTGGTTCAAGTTTCCCTTGGTATCCTTCACCATCCTGAGTGTGTTTTATTCCATTACAACATCATCCAAACACCAATTTAACTAAAACCATCATTCCATTAAAATAACACATTACATAAAGTCCTAGAAAATTAAAAAAAAGCAGAAAAATAAAAGTTAAAGGTCCTAAATTAGATAGGTCAAGTGATACATAAAATCATCCTAAGGAGTTCTACTTTTCTTAAATAAAATTCTAGAAATAGCTTTCCGATTTTTAAAAGCTTCGTAGAACTCCAAGCCGAAGGGTGTTCCCTAGACGTTGTTAAAGCCATTCTTCTATTTCTCTCGGGAGGAAGAAGGCAGCTTCATTTTCCTCAACATCTTGTAGAGGGGGAGTAACACCAACCGGGATTCCTTGTAGTACGTCTCGAGGGGGCCCCGGGTGTATGGTGTACCACTCGGCAGGTATGATGACTTCCGGCACCACATTCCATGTCCTTTCGGTGATGATTGGCACCAAAGGAGGGGAAGCGAGAATGTTCAACCTTTGGTGCAAAAGGTTGACCTCTCGAAGACATCCTTCTAGTCCCACCGTTAAGTGATTGATACGGTCGACCAATGCTTCTTCCACCCCCGTCATTTCATCAATGGCCTCTCTTAAAGCATAAACATAGTTTACAAGAGAGTCCTCTACCGTTGATGGCCTCCTCCCCTGTCGGTTGTTTCTGGATTGCGATGAAGATGTTCCGCTAGCTCTGCTCGCTATTATGAGAAAACAGACCGAAAAGGGTTCAATTTTTATTTGGACAGTACCTCGGACACGGCCACGTGTTCAATGAACACGGCCCCGTGTTCAGTTGTCTGCAGGTTTTTTCGAGCAAGGAACCTTGGAGTTTTAAATTATTTTTCTGATTTATAAGGCATTTTTAAGAATAAATAATTTAAAACAGAGTTGTAGAACTTATTTTCAACAAGATTCCTTGAATAATAACCTTACAAACATCACAATAAAGCTTGGAATCATGGTGATTTCAAGCTCTAATGGAGGTATTGAGTGAAAATTGAAGAAGAATGCAATGAATAAAAGTGGAAAAGACAAGATGGTTATTAAGAACCTTCTTTAGAATATACCTAGGATGGTATGTGTGAAGATCTCACCAGATCTTTGTCTTTGGGGTGGTCCAAATGTGCAGGAATCTTGCTGCATTTATAGAAAACGACAGCACGCTGCACACGGCCCCGTGTCAGCTGGACACGACCCCGTGTGCAGACAAAATCCTGACACATTTTGTCTGTATTCTGACTATAGATCAGACGGGAATCTTTTAGTGGACACGGGGGCGTGTTGACCTGGATGCGGCCCCGTGTCTAGAAGCTGTCTATGGAGTTCTTGTCTATTTTCAAGGAATTTACCCGGATCGGGTGGTTCCTTATTGGACGGAACAACACCGACGTGCCTGAGATACCTTAATTGCTCTAAATTTAGACGAGAATGCAAGAGGTCATCGGTGAGGGTGATTCCTATGCTAAATGTAGGTGGACAAGTCCAACCCTTTCCCGGGCTCTCGTTAAAGAAGGTGTATGTCGAATCGCTCGGGTCTATGTATGTATCGAACGAAGTCGATGGGGAGTCCTTCACGGCACAATCGACAAAGGGACGACTATCGCTCAAGTCTTCTCCAGAGTTAGAGGTGATATCGGGAACAACCAAGTTGTTTTTATCCGAATGCGATCTCAATAATTCTAATTGGGTATCGTCTTGAGATGAATTGAAATCCATCTCAAGTTCTTTTAACCAATTAAGAATTAGATCTTCTAATTGAAATAGTTCATCAAGAAGCATTTCTCCTAGAAGGTCTGGTTGAGAGTATTCGAGGGAGAGATAGGGATTATATTTACTTTCGCCCCTCTTAAGGCTACAGGAAAACAATGGGTCTATATAGTGGGGCTTGTAATTTAGAAAATAACATTATAATTCTTTATGGGGGCCATCACATATTTGACACCATGTACCATAAGAGGGCCGATATTAAAAAAAATCAGTATCGCTCATTTTTGTGTCAGAAATTACCAACCGTCGGGATCTTACGGTTCTGTTTTCAGTAACTGACGCTTGGGCACGGGGTGTGTTGAGTGGGCACGACCCCGTGTTCAGCTACTGTCTGATTTAAAACAGGATTGCCAGTACCAAAGATTGGGCACGGGGCGTGTTCAGCGGGCACGACCCGTGCTGAGTTCTGTAGGATCGATATTGACGATCTAATGAGTCAATCAGAGCAAAAATACCACTGTTTATGCGGCAGAATCACACAAACAGTTTGAATCAAAGAGAATGGAGTAGAAATAGACAGAATATTACTTTAAACGTTGTTTCTCATTAATTGATCACTGTCGAGGAAATGATAGATGTGACAAAAGAGTTGACCGGAGACACGTTGAAAGATATTGCTGACAGAGCTCTCATGGGAAAGCTGAAAGAGGTAGACACGGAACTTGAGAAGTCAGAGTTTGTCAGTACCGTGTCAGTCAAACAGGAGTCAAATCAGGAGTCTGGAGTTGAGGAGGTCAAATCTGACAAAGTGTCTGAGTCTGAGTTGAAAAATGTCGGTAAACAGGAAGTGAAAATTGATTGTGATGAAAAGGTTGTTGAGAAAGTAGTTTCAATACCTGAAACACCATGCCAAAAGTGTTTAAAACCGTGCATGGAGTGTCTTGAGAAAGATGCTAAGTTTCCGGAATTGAAACATCATGCAGACTTGTTAAAATTTGATCTTGGACAAGTCAAAGAGGCTTATGATACACTTGCCAGGTCAATTAAAATGATTAAAAAAGAGAGTGTTGAAAATGACAAAGCAACAAAATTGGTAAAAGCAACACTTTTTGATAAACAAGTTGAGGTTAATTTTCATCTTGACATGATCGCTTCATTAAAGAAAGAGCTTGAATTAGCTAAAATTGAAAATGAGCGAATTGATAAGAAATTGATGAGTTATGTGGCTTCGTCCTATGTCCTTGAACAGATTGTTCCACAGCAGCCACATGCTGCACCGGTCTTTAACAGCGTTCCACCCCCAATGTGGAATCATTATACTCAAAAGTATCCAGATGAGGTGGAAGCTGCTTTGAACCTCAAGTTGAGATCAATTGAGAATGATTTGCCTGAGAGCATTGATGTTACATTCTCTGCATCCGACACAGACAACGAATCACAGGTCATTAAGACCGTTGTCGATCAGGTGTTAGATGAAGAGAGTGATAACTCTGAGAAGTCTCATCTGAGAAATCTGTTACTGAGTCTGAAGATGAGGGTAACTTTTTGGACCGTTTCATACCGAAATCAGACAGAGGTGCGAATGATGATCCGATTATGGTGGTCTACACCATGATTGGAACTGACAAGCTTTACTCTGATTTCGAGTATCCGCTTCAGAACGTTAAAATTGAGGTTAACAACAAAGATGAGGTTAACAACAAAGAATTCTTTTCAAAACCGAAAAAATCATTTGTTACGTCACGTCCTACCAACTCGGGAAAGAAAGAATGGGAAGGAAAGGGTAACAACAAGAAAAACAACTTTAAAAACAAAGGAATTGGTTTTGAGAAAAAGATGGCTAAGCAGGTGGTTAAGCCAAAAGAGAACATGAATGATATCTTTGTTGTTGGACCAAGTGTGGACAATGAAAAAGACTACATTTTTAGTAAAAAAGCCATTGACGATTTCAATGCAGCAAAAAAGCTGAAAGAAGAGACATTCAAATCAACTTTTGTCGAGTATGACAAAAGGGTTTGCTATCGATGTAATGAAATCGGGCACATGGCAAAACAATGCAAGAAAGTGTTTGAAAAACCCGTTTTTGTAAAACCTGTTGTTCAAAAACCTCGACCAAAGTCACCAATTGATACTAAATGTAAAAAAACCAATGGTTTCCCTGACTCGCATCTTAAAGAGAGGTGAATCTTTGAAGTCAGAAGAAAAGCCGAACTCGACCTTCGAGGTTGGCGAATCTTCTAAGTCTCCCAAGACTTCAAAGATTTATCCGAAAACAAAACTTTTTGAAAACCAATCATGGGTTGCTAAGTCGAAACCATCTGTCAAGGAAAGAAAGATAGAAAATATTCTGAAAAATGAAACAAAGGTTTTGAAAGATGATGTTCTCAAGTTTGAATTTGAACTTGATAAGTTTCTTGCTGAGTTCCCCCCAATTAACAACAAAGTAAAACCAATTGTGAAAAAAGATGTTCCTAATGTCACATTTAACTTCCCTAAAATTGATGTACCGTGTGATGTTGTGTTTGGGAGTGTTTCTAAGGTTAAGAAATCATGGGCGTCATTGTTTGAATGATTTGATATGACTGCAGGGGCTGCCCAGGTCGATCATTTCAAAGTGGATCATGGACAGTGGGGCATCGAGACATATGATAGGGATACTAGCTCTACTTTACGACGTCAAATCAATAAATGGAGGTTATGTGGGATTCGCCAGAAATCAAGGCGGCAGAATTGTTGGATAGGGAACACTGACGAATGGTGTCATTTCATTTGAGAAAGTGAACTACATTATAGAGTTGGAAAACAATTTACTTAGCATTTCTCAAATATGTGACAAATCTTTCACTGCACATTTCACAAAAAACGAATGTCTTGTTTTGAAACCGGGGTTTAAAATCCCTGATGATATGGTGCTGTTGCGCGCTCCACGGGAGAACGACTTGTATATTCTTGATATGAGCGTCGCAACACCAACAAATCATCAAAAACAATGTTTTGTGTCAAAATCGAAAGCAACAGAAAAGGAGTCAATTATGTGGCATCGTAAGATGGGCCACATTCATGTTCGAAAAATGAATTTTCTAGTACACAATGATTTAGTAGAAGGTTTCAACTTAAAGAATTTTCATTTGAATGATGATTGTGTAGCTTGTAAAAAAGGGAAGCAGACTCGGAAGTCACACCCACCGAAGATACTTAATTCGATCAGATTACCGCTTGAGAGACTCCACATGGATCTCTTCGGGCCAGTAAATGTAAAGAGCATCAGTGGAGATTTGTACTGCTTGGTAGTGACTGACGACTTTACAAGATTCTCGTGGGTCGTGTGCTTGGAAAGAAAGGATCAGACGTTTGAGTCGCTGATGGTTCTGTTCAAAAAGATGGAGACGCTGTATAAGCTGCCAATCCAAAGAATTCATAGTGATAATGGAACAGAATTCAAAAACAACAAAATGCTCGAGTTATGCAATGAAAAGGGGATTCTTCATGAATTCAGCGCGCCATACACACCACAACAGAACGGCGTTGCTGAAAGAAAGAATCAGACCCTAATAGAGACTGCTCGAACAATGTTAGCCGATTCCAAATTACCGATCTTTTTCAGGAGCGAAGTAGTGGCTGCAGCTTGTTACACCTGGAACCGCGTTCTTACCGTCAAGAAGTACAAGAAGACATGTTTTGAGTTGCTACACCGATACAAGCCAAATTTAGAGTTTCTAGAGCCATTTGGGTCTCTGTGTACGTTTATTGATGAAAATGGAAAATTCGGTGCTAAATCAAATGATGGTTTCTTTGTAGGTTACGCGAGCCCATTGAAGAGGGTGTTCGTACCGTGCCTGGGGAAAGTAATACAAGTTCAGCATGTGGATTGTCAGAAGCACACTGCTTCACCACAACTTCCCGAAAAAAGATTCCTGTTCGATTATGACAAGCTCTGGGAGTCATTTCAACTACCGGTTCTGCCGAGTGACGAGGAACTAGCACTTCTGTACCAGTACCAACAATCAATGTCACAGGAGCAAGTGCCTAGACCGCTAGTAGTTTCTCCACCCACCGAGGGTACTCACAATGATGAAGCCGGACCAAGTGGAACAGCTCACGAACCACCAGAGGAACCAGCTCCGACATTTGACAATTCTGATGACTCAGAGGCGAAACCCGCTCCAACCTTTGACGAGGAACTAAATGTTACTTCGACGGAAGCTGAGGATCAAACCGTTGATCTTGATATATCGAACTTGCAATCGGAAGTGAACGTGCCTGACACCATTATGCCTCGGACCTTGTCTTACCATCCGTCAGAGCAAATAATTGGCGACCTGCAAAGTGGTGTTAAAACTAGAGAACAAATCAACAGAGCTCTTACATGTTTTTATTCGTCTGTTGCACATTTACAGGAAGAGTTCTCATTGAAGTGTTTTATTTCGCAGATCGAGCCCAGAACTTATAAGGAAGCTTTAACTGAAGACAGCTGGGTGAATGCTATGCAGGAAGAGCTGCAACAATTCGAGAAACTGGGTGTTTGGAGACTAGTTGATCTGCCAGAGAATCAAAAGTTGATCAAAACGAAGTGGGTATTCAAGTGTAAGAGAGACGATAGAGGAGTCGTGGTTCGGAACAAAGCACGATTAGTGGTACAAGGATTCAGTCAGCAAGAAGGCATCGACTATGATGAGGTTTACGCGCCTGTTACTAGACTCGAGGCAATCCGGATCTTCCTGACGTTTGCGTCATGGAAAGACTTCAAAGTGTACCAGCTTGATGTAAAATCTGCATTCCTTTACGGAAAGATCAAAGAAGTAGTGTATGTGGGACAACCACGGGGGCTCACTGATCCACTGCACAAGAACAAGGTCTATCTGCTGGATAAGGCGCTCTACGGACTTCACCAGGCCCCGAGAGCCTTGTAAGAGACGCTTTCCCAATATCTGCTGGCCAACGGGTTCACCAGAGGGACAATCGATAGCACATTTTCACAAAGGAAGTTGCAGGCCAGTTGTTGATCGTGCAGATCTACGTTGATGATATCATTTTTAGTTCCACGAACGACGAGCTGTGTAAAGAGTTTGAGAAGGTTATGAGGAAAAAGTTTGAGATGAGTTCGATGGGGGAGATGAAGTTCTTCCTCGGGCTGCAGGTGGAGCAGATGCCCGATGGAATCTTCATTCACCAAACAAAATATGTAAATGACGTACTAGAAAAGTTTGATATGGTTTATTCCAGTCCAGCATCAACCCCCTAGCACAGAACCATGGTATTTGTCCTGACGAAAGTGGAGTGAAAGTGGACGAGACATTGTACCGGTCAATCATTGGATCTTTGATGTATCTCACTGCTTCTCGACCGGACATCATGTACCCGACATGTCTCTGTGCCAGATATCAGTCGAGCCCGAAACAGTCCCACCTGACGATTGTGAAACGTATCTTACGGTATTTGAAACGCTGCCCAAGCATCGGCTTGTGGTATCCTCGATCGGGTGACTTCTCTCTATCAGGTTTCGCTGATTCTGACTTTGGAAGCTGTAAACAGAATGCAAAGTCCACCACTGCTGGGTGTCAGTTCTTCGGAACTCGACTTGTTACCTGGCAGTGCAAGAAACAAACCGCAGTGGCGCTTTCTACGTGTGAGGCAGAATACGTTTCAGCCTCCAGCTGTTGCTCACAGATCCTTTGGATCCTACAGCAAATGCGCGACTTCGGTTTGCAATTCTTGGATACACCGATATATGTGGACAACGAAGCAGCTGTAAGCATAACTAAAAATCCGGTTCACCATTATAAAACAAAACATATCGAAATCCGTCACCACTTCATCCGTGATTGTCATGAGAAGAAGTTAATCCGGATTGAACACATACACACCGATGATCAGAAAGCTGATTTTTATACAAAACCCTTTGACAAAAAGAGATTTTATTATCTTTTAAAATTGAATGGGATGAAAAATTGGCATTTTGGGAGGGTAGTAGAATGTGAAGCCGAGGAGGGCGGCGATCAGATGTGAACCATGTCGTGTTGTCAACTTTCTGTGTAGTTTGTTTTCTGCTTTTCGATAAAAACAAAAACACAAAAATATGTTTTTCTTTTTAGGGGGAGAAATTTACAGAAAATACAAAAAACATGATAAAATTGAAAAAATCCAAAAACATTAGAAAACTTGAAAAAGAGTTTGTGTATAATAGGGGAAATGATAGTACATCAGCTAGACATACACAGTACGCTAAAGAAATGTAATGTTTAAAATGCGTTAAACAGTCTCGCTAATGATGTGCCGATAGGTTTTTACAAAATTAGTAGATTTGTTTGGGATATAAACCTAAAATTTACTTGCTTTTACGTGGGGAATACCTCCAGGATATATGGGTAACCTCTGAAATCTCGTTTGAAAGGTCCCTCTTTCTGAGATACTAGGTCTTTATGCTTAGTGATATCTGGGATATTATCCCGGGACTTCTGCTGAATGGAAATTCTGACCTAGTCCCCGTATAATATTTTATGCATTGCTTTACTTGTAAAGCCTCCCCTGAGCATAAAAAATGATTAAACATTGCAAAATGCCAAATCATGTGCTGTTGTAAAAAAGATTCTCTAAAGGGAACCCACCAAAGTCGAGCCGTCATCTCTCTGCTGAACGGAAGTTCTGACCTGAGCTCTCACGGCCTCGCAATTCACCCCATTACAGATATCATCTAGGTATACTCACCTGTAAGACTGAATATTGGGATCTGGATACGGGAGTATATAATGAGGTGGGACACATGTAAAGGTTTAAGTCCTAAAACACTAAATCCGTATCCCGGACAGATTGAAAGTTGTGTGAAAATTTAAAGAGGATCAGTATATCGACAATCTACGCGAATTGTTTAAAGCTTGGTATGAAATGAAAGCTTAACGGTGCTTGTGTCTTGTCAAATGCTGATATGATCCCCTAACACGCTCGCAAAAATGTTGTGTGTACAGATTTCTGCTTATCGTGTTAAAAAATCCAAAAAGATTTTATTTTTCATCTTATTTTCGACAACTGACGTTGGGGATCAGATGATCAAAGTCTTGTGCAGATCATGTCTGTTTCATGAGGGTTGGGTAAGCAGGAGATTCTGGAAAGTGACTGGTACATGTTTGAACGATAGAAAAAATGTTTGAAAGCTTGAAAAGTTCGAAAGTTCATTAATTTGAACTGTTTACAGATCAAAAGGTCAGCAGACTTCATAATCCGTTCAACCAAGGTCATTAAGTTGGACTTGGTAGGCTGAACAGTTGACCAAGGTCATTAACTTGGACTTGGTTAACTGGGTGTGTCGTTAAAAAATCAGAAAATGTTAAAAAGTTCAAAATTTTTGAAAATTGTTCTTTATTTCGCTTGAAAAAGCATCAAAATGAGATTCCGCTTGAGCTGCATCTTACATGATTCCGCTTGAAAGCTTCCTATGTGATTCCGCTTGAAGAGCTCCATGTTCATCTCAAGCGAAATCAGATGGCCTATAAATAGCCATCTGATTCCGCTTCAACTTCATTATTTCTATTTCGCTTCAAGATTCTCTGAACAAGGCGATTCAAGCGGAACCTTCAAAACTTCGATTTTCAAGCCGAAATACTGACCATTTGTTATCAGATTTTGTGTTATTAGTTGGCAAACTCAACTATTAACATGGGCAAGGTAGGATTGAGGCCCGATTTCACTCAGATATGATTGATTTCGAATTGTCGGTGATGGTCATGAACATAACGTAGATTTAGGGTTAAAAACTGATTAATCTGTAGAATAAATCATACGTATGTTGTCGTATTATCATGTAGATCATGTTTTAAGTGTTGATTGTGACAGATATAGGGTTTATTGTTGTTTGTCGATAACCAGGTGTTACAAACTTATATTTAGGTCGTTTTTGAGGTACAAAATGAAATTTAAAACATATCCTCATGATCGGAATCCACTGATTAACAAGCAAACATGATCAATTTCAACATCTGTAATGGTTTGAATGTTTAATTGTAATTCCGCTCCAAAGTGCATGTGAATCTGGTTATTCCACTTCAAAATGATTTTTTGTTATTCCGCTTCAAATGATATTCACTGATCCCTTGTAATTCCGCTTCAAAACAGATTTTGTGATTTCGCTTCAAATAACTACATGTGATTCCGCTTAAATTGTTGCTGCAATTCATGTGATTTCGCTTGTAGGTTGTTTGATGCTGAAATTTTTCTAAGTGTTGATTTATTTGCACTGTGTTGTGTTGCAGACCTCGAATGTTATCTTTGATCCATTGCACAACAGCTGTTGTGAACTTGACGAAGAAAAGAATACCAAGTTATCAGAATTCAGCAGCATTCTAGAGTTTATGAAGAGAGTTCCAATTCAAAAGGCGCTGACAGATCAACATTTGGTGTATAGATCGCATGTTAAACGATTCTGGAAGCATGCAACGTATGACGAAGCTAACAAAGTGATAAATTCAGTTGTGAAGCAGTATGAAGAGAAGAAGCCGATAGTTGTTACAGAGGCTCTTGTTCGTGAAGTGTTGGATTTCCCTGATGATGCAGACACTCCAACAAGATTCCCGGAAAGAATGGTCAAGGGATGTATGCTGAGAATGGGCTATGATGGAGCATTGAACAACGCGAACTACTTGAAGTCAAAGTTTCAAAAGCCTTACAGGTTTATTGTTCATTCTGTATTGATGGCTCTTAGCCATTGCAAAGGAGGGTATGATACCATGCGTGATTACCAGATGAATATGGTCACAGCATTGGTTCTGAACAAGAAGTACAACTTCTCACACATACTTTTTCATTACATGGCTGAAAATATTACAACAAAGAGTCGGACTTGGATTTATCCAAGATTTGTGCAGATGTTGATAGATCATGCGTATCATGATATTGAAAGAGATGTAAAACACGATTTGTTGGTATTATCACACATGAGCAATGATTCTCTCAAGCAGCTAGCAAGATATCATCCGAATCACCCTGAACCCAAGAAAGTAGCTGCATTTTTCGGTTTCATCAAAGATAAAAACTATGTTGATCCAGATCCAGTGAATCACCAAAACTGGAGGAATGAAGAGGAGATGAAGGAAGCTGCTTATGCTGATGAGTTAAAGGCTCTTACAGAGTTCAAAAGTACATGAAATGATTGGTTTGTGAAAGAACCAAAGAAGAGAGGCAAGAAGACCACCCCTAAAGCATAGAAGGGTGAGGGGTCATCATCACAGCCTAAGAAACGTCAAAAGAAAGTCGCAAAGACTTTATTGATTGATGAGCCTGAGGTTGAAGAACCGGTTGTGAATGTTGAAGAAAATCAGGATGCTGATATTGATGATGTGATGATAAACATTGATGATTTAGAGTCAGAGCAAGCAGCTAACATAGAAGTTGATGTTCGTCTTTCACCTAATTCTCAGAGTTTACTGAAGAAACTGAATGCATTTAATGCTGAGAAAGGTAAAGCTGACGTTGCTCAGAAAGAGAAAGTAATTGATGATGTAGAAGGTGATGACGTTGATAAAAGTACTACAAGTTCTTCTAGTTCTTCTGAAGATGAGATAGATGAAACTGAACGTTTAAAAAGAATTCAAGAAGAGACAGAGAAAGAGAAACAGTTGAGAAAGAGGAAGAGACAAGAAAAGGAGGATGCTCCATATGTCCCATCACCACAACATGTTTCTGGATCTCAATCACCTCCTTCGGGTGGTAGGAAGAAAACAGGAGCAAGAAAAAGGATTGTGTCTCCAAAGATTAAGAAAGTTACTCCAAAGATCACAACGCCGAAGATTGTTCTAAAGAAGAAACCAGTCAAAGAACCAAGTAAACCACCAACACCACCAACTGAACCTACACCACATCAATCACCAATACCATTACCACCACATCCAACACCTCCATGACAACCAACACCTCAAAGACAACCTTCACCACCAAAACAACCAACACCACCTAGACAACCATCACCGTTACATCTCTCACCACCTCATTCACCACAACAAATTCATACTATTACACCACCACAACAACAAACTTTTCTTACATCCCAAGAAATCTTTAAAACACCACCACCCACTCAAATTCAAATTCAATTAACTCCTGGTTCTTTTGGACGCAAGGGATTTCCTACTCCTCCAGAAAATCTTGATGATATTGGAGACTTCGGATTCGCGAATGATGAACAAGTGAAGAAGTTAGAAAAGCAGATGGATGATGTTTTAAAAGAGAACAAAAGGGTGACTGATCGTGAAAAGATTTTGGAAATGCGTGTTAAGAGGGTGGAAGCTGATAACAAAATGTTAATCAAGAAAATGGAAGTTGATAACAAAATGTTAATCAAGAAAATAGAAGATGATCAAACCGAGATTGATTTTCTGAAGGTGAGAGTGGCTGAGTTGGAAGAAGATAAAGCACGCCATGATGAACAAAACCAAATATTTTGAATTAAAGAACAAGGAACTTGAAGCGGCGAAAGCGTTGAAAGAGCATGAGTTCTACATGTTGAACAAAGTGGTTGAGAACATGCTTGTAAAGTCGATCGAGCAAAGATTCGAAGAAATTTAAGTAGAAGAACTTAGAGCAAAACGTCAAGCTGAGATCAATGCTCTAATGAAAGATAAGGGAAAAGGTGTTGAAAGTAGTATAGCAGTAACTGAACGATCGATTGTTCCTTCCTTAGTCGTTGAAAATCCTATACCTTTGTCTGCTGTATCTGCAATCTTTGAAGAAGATGCTTTATTCGAAGATAATCCTGTTGAAGGAGACGATGTAGATGACAGTGAAGAAGATGACGATGAAGAGAAACTTGATGATCCTGACGATGTTTTCTCAGCGAGTAGTCATGATGATGATAATGACGATGATGATGATCAGGGTGGTACGGGAATCAAAGTGACTGAACCATCAAGTGAAAAGACTGTTGATGATTATCTGAATGATAGTGTGAATGAAGAAACAGAGGGAGCTGATGGAAAGGGGGAGCATGGTGATGATCAAAATGTTGAACAAATTGAAAAGTTGATTCTGAGAATAGAACCTCATATGGAGGAAGGTGAGCACAGACATACGTATACATTGGCTGATATTAAAGAAATGACACGTATGGTGGATCCAGATTTCAAGTTTGATTTTGAAGATGAATTGAATGTGTTCGACATCAACCATCAACCTGAATACGAATATAAGTATGTTGAAGATGCTGATGTGTATGACAGGGTTGAGGTTGAAGATTGTACTGATGAGGAGAGTGTAAATGAAGATACTTCTCATTTTCCTACACTGATGGAGTTCTTTAGTGAAGAAAACAGAGATGAACTAAGGAGGAAAGTGGCTGAAATTTTGAAAGATACGAATTTCGATGGTACTCCTAAAGACATGCAGAAGGAAGAACGGCAGAAGTGGTTTAAAGATAGTCATGAAAGAAAGTTTAAAAGGCCGTTGAAGTATTATCAAAGAGATCGAAGTATTTCTCTCGGTGATATCATTAGCTGGGGTTTCCTACCTCATGTTAATGCTTATGCAATCAGAAGAGAGTGTGGAGTACAGTATTTTGAACGTTTGTATGACGTGATGTCCCTACCATGGTGGGATGTCGAAGAGCTATCGAAGGTGAGAACCTTAGGGTATCCTGTAAGGAAAAATGATGTAGCGATGTGGGGATACATATAGTTTGAATCTTTGAAGAATTTCCGACACTGGAAACCTCATTACCCGAAGAGAGTTAAAAGGGTAGATCCAATGACAGGGGTTGAAGAGATTATTCTGAACGTGAAAAAGCCGAAGACGATGAAAAATATACTAGTGCCAAAGATGGAACAAGATTTTTATTTACGACCCGATGTGGTTAGTAAATTGTTCGCCCAAAGATATTGGATGTTTGTTCATAAACAAAATCCATTTCCAATCTAAAGACCGTGAGCAAGCGATGCAGTTTCAACAAGTTGTATCTATTTGCTTTCAGAAAGGCATTAATTCTGATAGTAAATGGAATTCTAAATGGTGGTCGCTTGAAGAGAAAGAAAGGAAGAAAGCTGAAAAAGAACGCAAAAAGTTGGAGGAAAACAAAGGAAAATGGATGAAGATACAGGCCGAAGAGGAAAAGAAAAAGAAGAAAGAGAATAATAGGCTTAGGAACTTGCTGAGGAAAAAGCCTAAGAAACGTGAAGAAAGTTTTAAGTCGATGTGAAGATCTGAAGACCCGAAGACCAAGATTGAAGACTCCGGCTGTATCCAAGGGGGAGTTTGTTAGTGCACGATGTCTAAAGCCTACGTCTTAGTCTTAATCATGTTTGTATAGGGTCTAGGGGTCAAATATGTCAATTATGTATAGTGTAGGGGTCAAAATGTAAATGTTATGTTTTAATGTTGTGATTCCGCTCGAAATGACACCATGTCATTTCGAGCGGAATCACCTAACAACTGATTTCGCTTGAAATGACAACATGTCATTTCAAGCGGAATCACAACATTAAAACATAACATTTACATTTTGACCCCTACACTATACATAATTGACATATTTGACCCCTAGACCCTATACAAACATGATTAAGACTAAGACGTAGGCTTTAGACATCGTGCACTAACAAGTTCTACAGAAGTTGAAAAATTAAGAAAAATCTAAAAAAAAAGAAAATAAGAAAAAACGAGTAGGCCGTTGATTTTATACTTTCTTAAAATTCTTGTGTCCCCGGCAACGGCGCCAAAAACTTGATGTGCAATTAGGTGTTATATATTTTTATGTATATTTTTAGCCCTTTTTAACCACTTTAGTCAAGTTTTAAATTTATAAAACACGATATTTACTAACACCAAACACACATATGGGCAAGTGCACCCATCGTGAGCGTAGTATAGTGTTGGTAAGATACCGAGGTCGTCCAAGGACACAAGAGCTTTTAATACCGGTTTATCCTCAACGTCTAATCAAATGGAAATTTTAGAAAAATGTTTTAAACTAGAAAATAAAAATTAAAAAGCTGAAAAATAAAAAGAAAATAAAATAAAAACAGATAGACAAGATGAATCACTTGGATCCGACTCGTCTTCTACACCTCTGATTATTTCCGCACTTTTGCACTTTTTAAGAGATTATCTTAGTTATTGTAGTAGGCCCCTCTTTTGAAGGTGACGTTACCCTCAACCCAGTAGTTTGAGTCAGCAAGGATACAACCCTAAAGGGTCGGATTATTGAAAGATAATTAATTAAGTTATTAACGCGTAATGTGGTAGGCCCCTCTTTTGAAGGTGACGTTACCCTCGGCTAAGCAGTCTGAGTCAGCAGGGATACAGTCATAAGTAGACGGGTTAATATATTAATAGTAGTTTACATATGAGGGGATCAAGAAATTCGGACCCCCGCCATCCAATACCGGTGGGTATTGAAGGAGATCCTACTAAGCTTGACCCAGGTCATTGCAGGATCTATACACTGAACAAGGCAAGACTCTTACCAAACCATTCCCTTAACCCCCGACCAGGTAGCCAACATATCTCTATATAGATCGTGGAGATATGAATGGTGTAAATCTTTTATTTTATATAGACATTAAAATAATGCCAAGACACCACGGACAAATGATAAGGAAGACTCACCTTCAACATAAGAAACAAGTTACTAAAGTCATTAATACATAACCAAATAAAAAGTGTGAAAAGATTAAAAATAAAAAGTATTACACTAAATGCTTGTCTTCACCAAGTGATGTAAGAGACGTAGGCAAACATGGCCTTTGATTGTCAAGAACTCTTACGATCAATCTTGGATCCCGAGACTACTACACACACTCTATGATGGATGATGGTGTTGTGGTGGTGGTGGTGGTGGAGTGTGGGTGAGGTGTGAGAGAGGTGGTTTGCCAAGGGATGTTTTGCAAGTGAGCCAAGCACCCCTATTTATAGTCTGCACAGAAGCCCGGACACGGCCCCGTGTCCACCCTCTTCTCTTTCTTCATTAAATGCAGTTTGTCTTCATTAGTTGACCATGCCCCCGTGTCCGCTGGGCACGACCCTGTGTGCAGAAGCGTATCTGTACTATCAAGATTTCCTCAGATTCTGTGAATCTTAGAGTTGACCACGGCCCCGTGTCCACTGGGCACGCCCCCGTGGTGGGTGATAGAAGCTTCTACAACTTTGTCTTTTCTGCAGACACTTGGGCACGCCCCCGTGCTCAATGAGAATGGGGCGTGTTCAACCTTCTTTTTCTTGTTTTTGCTTGGGAGGATGCTGTCGAGGGGTCGGGCATGCCACGTTTATTCCTTTTCTTGTATTTATGTTAGATTTAGCTGCCTTTTTGCTTCATTTGTTCATTTGAGCTCATTTAGTCCTGAAAATACAAAAGGAAGACAAAAGCACACTTTTTCCAACATTAGTACTAAAAAATGGTTAGTTTTATGCCACAATTGATGTAATTTATATGTTGTATTTTGCACACATCAGTTACCTTCGTTTCCATCCACTTCGATAACTCTTTGTTTTGAGTGTTTATGTACCATAAATCATCCTTACCCGGGTGTGTCAACCGTAACATCTCCATGTGTTCATTAACATATGGAGCAAGGTATGTCATTTGTTTTAGGACCACTAAATGTGCATCTTGCACGTCTTTTCGTTGTGGCATGGTTGTTTTGATACCAATTACTGCCTAACCCAAAAGCCGGCCCGAATGACGAGTTACTGGAACACCAACACTTTCGACACCCTCCAATAGCCTATGAAAAAAACAAATTATTATATTGTAAATTAACACTAATATATATATATATATATAATATTATTTGTTGTAATATATTATTGATAACATTACCTTGACAGAACTCAACCGCCTCTTCAGAAGTATACCCTTCAATAATATTGCCCTCTGTTCGATTACGGTTTTTTACAAAACCTTTTAGGTAACCCATGTATCTTTCAAAAGGGTACATGTACCGTAGGAATACCGGACCGCATGCTTTAATCTCTTGTACGATATGAGATATCAGGTGAACCATTACATAAAAAATGATGGTGGAAAGTACATCTCTAGTTCACAAAGGGTAACATAAATATCTTTTTGCCATTTATCCAAGTCTTCTTTGTCAATAACCTTTGAGTGAATGTTGTTAAAAAACAAATGAAGTTTTGTGATCGTATGTCGGACATTATCCGGTAACAATCCACGAATCACGATAGGAATTATGAGACTTCATTCCAATCAATTTACAATCTTTCATCGACACCAATCCTCTAATGTTCGCAGAATAAGTTGATGGAACCTTAATATCATGTAAACATTGACAGAACTGCCTTTTTTCTTCTTTTGTTGTGTTATAACAAGCAGGTGGCAGATAAATACGGTCGCCTCTTTGTTCTGGGGCAAGATCTTTACATATATTCAAAAGTGCCATGTCTTTTCGGACATTAATCTCATCTTTAGTTTTACCCGGAATATTTAATAATAAGCCTATCAAGCTATCACATACATTTTTTTCTATATGCATAACATCTAGACAATGCCTAACACTTAAATCTCTCTAGTAAGGTAAATCCCAAAAGATTGATTTTCTTTTCCAGTTGATTCCACTCTCATCACGAGATCTTTTTCCCAACACAGTATTTAGATTTTCAACTCGTGAAAATGCATCGAACCGTGTCCTCATCGTTCCGGTCTCGATCTCTCCATTAAACTCCTCTCTTTTCTTCCTAAAATTATGGCCCTTCGGAAGGAATCTTCGATGTCCCATGTATACAGTTTTCTTGCAATTTTATAACCATATTAAGCTTGTCTCATCTTCACAAACAGGACAAGCTTTCTTACCCTTCGTACTATATCCTGACAAATTGCCATATGCTGGAAAATCATTTATTGTACAGAAAATCATGGCATGCAATTGAAAGTGTTCTTTCTTGTAGGCATCATATACTTCTACACCCGAATCCCAAAGAGTTTTTAAGTCATCAATTAAAGGAGACAAATACACATCAATATCATTACCAGGTTGTCTAAGACCTTGAATCAACAACGACATCATAATGTATTTCTGTTTCATGCATAACCACGGTGGAAGATTGTAGATGCATAAAAGAACCGGCCACGTACTACGACGACTGCTCATGTTCCCAGGATTGATCCCGTCTGAACTAAGCCCAAACCGTATGTTTCTCATCTCCTTCCCGAATTCAGGATACTTGTTATCAGTGGTTCTCCACTGAGGTGAATCCGCCACATGCCTTATTTTTTGGTCAATTACACGTTCATCCGAATGCCAACGTAATAATTTTGCTTCTTTTCTTTTGAAAATAACCATTTCAACCTCGATATAATGGGGAGATACCACAACATTTTAGCTGGTGGTCCTTTTTTTCACATCATCGTCAGCGTCGTCCGAATCTTTTAGTCGTTTATACCTGGATGCACCACACTTAACACATTTATGTTCATTTGCATACTGCTTTCTGTATAATATACAATTATTTGGACATGCATGTATTCTTTCAACTTCCAATCCCATCGGACATGTGACACCTATGTCACTTCAACCATCAAACAAATACCAAACCAATGAAATATTATAATTCATACTTGGGATTTGTATAAATATGTGTATTTGCACATATCAATTCTTATTCGATTTCGAGCTTTAAATCGCTTTCTAGAAGGTTATATGCGATCTGATGCGTAAATATAACCAGTTTAATGCAACAAACACTCCGGAATAGTGACATGGGCTTAACATACCTTAAATAACCTTTACATAACTTAGAAATAAGTTTTGGATGGTTTGGTGTGTCGAAATCAAGTTTATTCGCTTACAGGGACTAATTTCGACAAACTGTGAAAGTATGCTGATTCATATTGTAACGAGCATTCCGGAACTTGATCATAAGTTAAATATGCCCTAAATATCCTTTACATAGCTTAGAAATAGGCTTTGAGGTGTTTGGTGGGCAAAAATAAACTTTCTTGATCAATAGGGACTAAAAGCGTCAAAAAGTGCATAAGTTTGCATTTTCGCGCATATCTTACGTTCTGAATATATCCGGACATCCAAAAATTTATGTAATAATTAAAATATTTTATTTTAGTTGTCACACCCCGACCACGTAAAACAACAAAACGTGGCGGAAACGTCGGGGAGTGTTGTAACAGAATTATTGTTTCACAACCATGGATTAAACAAATTTCGTTTTATTAAATTAAATGAGTTACAATGTCTTAACAACAAGGAAACACAACATAATTAACTAGTCTTGCATCTTTTAATGTCACTAAGGCCTTGTCCATTCCTACGTGAGCATACACCAATATCATCATCATATATCACCAACTATTGTACCTGAAACACATGTGAAAATACGTCAGCATAAAAATGCCGGCGAGTACATAGGTTTTGTTGAATTAGGATTCATGACTTATAAGTTGAGAAAAAGTTGTTTAACAAAAGTCAGTCATGATCCTTGTAAAAAGTTTTGTTTTATAAATCGTTTGAAAAGTGATGATAGATATGTATAGTAAAAAAAACGATGTAAGGTTAAATAAATAACCAAATAAAATGAGTTTGTGTAAAACAAACTGTTTTGTAAAACAAGCCTTGTGAAAAATATGTTATTTGTGTAAAAATGTATAAGTCCAAATTGAATGAATTAAATAACGCTACGGCATGTAATATAATACAAGCACTTATATATAGGAAGTACCAGCGGCGTATCCACCATGCTTATATCACATTACATATGTCTCGTTACTTAAATCACTTACCCAAACAAAACTCCAATGTAAATTGCCCATGTCTAAACCAATTGTCAAATGTCTTTGTGAAAACAATGTCAAAATGTTTATGTCAAAATGTAGTCCATGGAATGTGTATATCGATATCAAAATGTCTATGTCAAATGTCAATCAAATAATATGTAAACATAATGTCATGTATGGCAAGTGTAATATGTATCAACTAAACCATAGGTAAAAATGTACAAACAATGTACTAAGTATGCGACAAATGGGCATTCATAGCATGTGATGTAAAATGTACTAAGTATGATGAACATACAAAGCATGAAATGTCATGTAAAACGATGTACTAAGTATGCACACAATGGGCATACATAGCAAAAACATAGTGAAATCATGTACTAATAGTGTACTAATGAAAATAGCAAGTGTATGATATAAAACATGGAAAGCACGAAAGTAACAAGTAGGCACATGTGTTTCACCCCAAAATGTTTGGAAAATAGTAAAAGAGGGGACTATGTACTCACTTGAGGGTGCTTAGAAATCTTGAACAACAACCAAACAAAGCTAGAGGGATCACGGAAAGCAAACGACACCTAATATAGGTAACTACATTAATAATCGGACCCAACGGAGGATCGGGTAGTATGAGGGTACGTAAACCAAATAAGTGTGGGAACTTATGTAATATGGTTTAACAATGCCTACATACTAAAACAAAACCTAACCTAAGTGCTTACGACCCGATATGACCCGTTTAGGTAGCTTATGCTACTTTAACGCGTCGTTCGCGTAAAACGCGTTCGGAACGCCTAACTAGTCCTATGACAAGTAATATATGCCTTAACATGTCTAATATTATTGTCTAATCAGTTTAGATGTCAAAACTTAGGTTACATATGCTTAAAATGAATTTATGCGTAAAAAGGGCATTTTGGTAATTTTCCTAAGGCATAAGAATTACTTATCATACAACTACTTAAACGACGTGACCATAAGGTATAACCTTAAAAGGTTATTTCATATACAACTTTGGTCACCTAAAGTGTTTGGTCGGATCCTAATGATCGACCAAATGGGTCGGGTTCGAAAGTATAAGCGATTGATTAGATCGCTTACCTTTACGACCCTAAACAAGCACAAATCTAAAAGCGACAAGCTAAACATGCTAGAACATGTTTAGTAAAGTTAGAAAATAGATTTGGTATAAAAAAAAAAACGGTTTTGATACCCTAGAGTAGTTTGGTTATAAAATACGCGAGGAAACGCATTTTGGCCGAAACTACGACTCGTCACTGAGCCTAGATAACGTGGAAATCAGTTGGTATAGTCACTAGGGACTATAACCATTGTGATTACGCTCACGTTATGAAGTTCAAACAAACTTTGATTTGACCATAAAATGGTCAAAGCATAAAGTCAAACGCAGTTTGACTTTAACGATAGAAACGAACGAAAAACGCGAAAGATTACTTACAGAAAGTCCAAGCAAGCAAATCTTGATCCAAATAGCTCAGGTATGAAGCAATGGCTTCAACTTAGAGCACATTAGATCAGATTTGTGTGAGAAGATTGAATGAACCATGGTGGGTATTTATAGGAAATGGACCACCGTTAGGATCGTTTATCGGGAAACGTGCTTCAATCTCAACCTTACATGTGCACCCCTTGTTTTATGAAACCATGGGAGCCTTAATATGAGCCCATGGTATTGAAAATACCATTAAATACCAGCCCATGGTTTTGCAAAACCATGGGTTAAAACCATTAACATTTCAAAATTGGACTAGGTTCATTGAATCTGGTCAGAAATTTCAAAAATGGTCCATGCACTTGTAAAACTTGATTTTTGGCACTTTTAAGCCCCGTTAACCCCATTTCAAAGCTTTAAAATGATGTTAAAGTATAGGGAACTTAAAATATGCTCAAAAACATATCGGCTGTCGGTTCCTTTGGTCGTACGATCGCGTTATTTGCTTAATTACGACGGAAGTCGTAACGAAAGCAAAAACTATCCAAATTAAGCGACGAATGGAATTTTATCATGCCAAACACTAAAATAAAATATTTTAATGCTTACATAAATTTTTGGAAGTCCGGAAGTATTCAGAACGTAAAATATGCGCGAAAATGCAAACTTATACACTTTTTGACGCTTTTAGTCCCTGAATGAGCATAAAGTTTGTTTTTGCGCACCAAACACCTCAAAGCCTATTTCTAAGCTATGTAAAGGATATTTAGGGCATATTTAACTTATGATCAAGTTCAAGAAGGTCTGTTACAGTATAAATTTACATACTTTCGCAGTTTGTCGAATTTAGTCCCTGTAAGCGAATAAACTTGATTTCGGCATACCAAACCATCCAAAACTTATTTCTAAGTTATGTAAGGGTTATTTAAGGTATGTTGGGACTATGGCACTGTTCCGGAGTGTTTGTTGCATTAAACTGGTTATTTTTACGCATCAGATCGCGTATAACCTTCCAGAAAGCGATTTAAAGCCCGAAATCGAACAAGAATTAATATGTGCAAACGATACACATATTTATACAAATCCCAAGTATGAAACACAATATTTCATTGGTTTGGTATTTGTTTGATGGTTGAAGTAACACGGGTGTCATAGTCTCCCCTACTTTAGGAAATTTCGTCCCAAAATTTATTTAGAGGAAATTTGTGAGGGCTTGAAACATGAAGTTGAAAAGACCAAACGAGTAATCCTGTGGTGATTTAACTAGACTTCAATAGAGTCCCTTTAACTAGGTCACCAAAGGATCTTTTTAACTAGATTAACAAACAATCTCTTGAACTAGACCACCCAAGGGCCTCATTAACTATATCAACACATGATATCTTTAACTAGATTGCCGAACCAAAGCAAAGCTGTTGCAAACCCTGCTGCTGCTTAACCTCTAAATTCTGCTTCATGTGTCGCCTTGGCATATCTAGTATCTCAACCTCATGAACTTTCTACCTTGTGTATCGACTTAAGCACATCTAGTGCAAGGTGTCGAAACACCTCTCGTTACACAAATTCCAAAATCCAAAATAGGATCTTTCTATCCTCATAATTAGATCCCCGTGGATAAATATCGCTTAAATCGGAGCCCTTAATTGAATTATTCGTATGCCTTAATACGTATATAACAATTCAATAAGGACAAAGCCGAATTCCTATTAAGATCTTTCTATCTCCATAGTTAGATTCTTGAAGATGTTTAAAGTGCCAAATGAAATCCACGGATTGGATTCCTGGCATGCTTTAATACCCGTGTCCAAAGATAACAAATTAATGATCAAGTTAAACAATTATGTGATTATATGTGCTTATGTGATTCCTTTTATGTCTTGTGTTTTTGTGTAATCTGAATTTTCGTTATCCAAATCCTCATAGAATCTTCCATATTTCCATATGAGGGATTCATAGTAGGATATCCAAACTATCTTAAATCCTTAATGGACTTCTACGTTGTAGTTAAATCCCTTAGGTTATGAAGTACTATTCTATAATTGGACCCCTTGAGTGGTCTAGTTAAACAGATTAATTCAAAAATCTGGTTAGGATATATCATGTAATGATATAATTGAAAAGATCCCTTAAGTGGTCTGTTTAAGGAGATCATACGACGGTCTGGTTAAGAAGATCATGTGTTGATCTAGTTAAAAAGATCGTTCGTTGATCTAGTTAAAAAGATCCTTTGGTGGTCTAGTCAAGTCGCTTCATGTTTATTTAATTGATTTTTCCCCTACGCATTATGAAATGAGTTGTGTAGACTGTGCAAGGAATTACGTAATTATGGATGCATACATAATTATGGAATTCAGTGCCCAGAAACCACAACAAGTTTTGTCATGCGTTAATACCTATAGTGACAAGAATAACGATACAGGAACAATGTAAAAATGGGCATGGTGGATACGCCGCTGGTACTTCCTATATATAAGTGTTCCTTATTACATTGAGAACGTAGCGTTATTTAAGTTACTAGAAGTCCTAAAGCTTGACCAATGTTATTTTTCACTCTCCAATTCTGATTTCAAGCACACACAAGTTTCCTATGATAAGTCTTCATGAGAAACGTTCTTCTGTCCATAGTTCAAAACTCCATGTTTTGTTACTACAAGGACTTCACTTTGATAGTTGACAATTTCGCTAAAAATCCAAACATGGCCCAAAGTTTTACTTAGGGTTCGAGGGATTCATTCGAAAGCGAAACCATCACTGTTGTCTTCACAAGTTTCAACTAAAATTAAATTTCGGGACGAAATTTCCTAAAGTAGGGGAGACTGTGACACCTGTGTCACTTCAACCATCAAACAAATACCAAACCAATGAAATATTTTATTTCATACTTGGGATTTGTATAAATATGTGTATCGTTTGCACATATCAATTCTTATACGATTTCGAGCTTTAAATCGCTTTCTGGAAGGTTATATGCGATCTGATGCGTAAATATAACCAGTTTAATGCAACAAACACTCCGGAATAGTGACATAGGCTTAACATACCTTAAATAACCTTTACATAACTTAGAAATAAGTTTTGGATGGTTTGGTGTGTCGAAATCAAGTTTATTCGCTTACAGGGACTAATTTCGACGAACTGCGAAAGTATGCCGATTCCAACTGTAACGAGCATTCCAGAACTTGATCATAAGTTAAATATGCCCTAAATATCCTTTACATAGCTTAGAAATAGACTTTGAGGTGTTTGGTGCGCAAAAATAAACTTTCTTGATCAATAGGGACTAAAAGCGTCAAAAAGTGCATAAGTTTGCATTTTCGCGCATATCTTACGTTCTGAATATATCCGGACATCCAAAAATTTATGTAATCATTAAAATATTTTATTTTAGTGATTTGCATTATAAAATTCCATTCGTTGCGCAATTTGGATCCTTTTTGCGTTCGTTACAACTTCCGTCGTAATTTACCCAACAACGCAATCGTACGACCAAACGAGCGGACATCCAAGATATATTTGAGCATATTTTAAGTCCCCTATACTTTAACTTCATTTTAGAGCTTTGAAATGGGGTTAACGGGGCTTAAACATGTCAAAAATGCATCGAAAACCAAGTTTGGGGCTTTAGGGACTAAAACTGCCATTTTTGAAAGTTACTGACCTGGAAGGTCCTTACGGACCGTATGGACCTTTGCTTATGGTCTGTAAGCAGTCCCCAGGTTAGCAGAATCATGTTTACAGCCTGTTCCAGCTGTTCCCCTCAATTGCACATGGTTTTGAAGTATATATGGGCTCTTTTGGGGGCTCCCATGGTTTTAGAATTCAGTGGGTGCAAGTGTATGGCTTGGATCGAAGCTCGGTCTTCAAGAAACGATCTTAACGGCTGTATGAAAACTATAAATACCCCCACCATCTTCACTCTCAAACTCACACCTTGGTTCTGAAATTTCTCTAAGTTGATGTGTTTATCACTTCATATCTGAGAATATTTGGAATCAAGCTTCTGTTCTTGGACCCTTTGTAAGTATTCTTTCATTCTTTTACGCGTTTTTATCGTGAAAGTCAAACTTTGTTTGACTTTCTACATTGACCAGTTTATGGTCAATACGAAGTTCGTTTGAACTTCGCAACGTGAGCGTAATCACAATGGTTATAGTCCCTAGTGACTATACCTACTGATTACCACGTTGTTTAGGTGTAGTGACGAGTCGTAGTTTCGGCAAAAATGCGTATTCTTGCGTATTTTGTAACCAAACTACTTTTAGGTATCAAACCTGTTTGTTTTGATACCAAACCTGTTTTCTAAATTCGTTAAACATGTTTTAACATGTTTAGCTCGTCACTTTAGGTTTAGTGCTTATGTAGGGTCGTAAGGTAAGCGATCTAAACAATCGCTTATACTTACAATCCCGACCCGTTTGGTCGATCATTAGGATCCGACCAAACACATTAGGTGACCATAGTTGTATAGGGAATATCCTTTCGAGGTTATACCTTATGGTCACGTCGTTTAAATAGTTATATGATAAGTAGTTTATATGCCTTAGGAAAATGACCAAAATGCCCTTTTTATGCGTAATTGATATTTAAACATATGTAACCCAAACTTTTGTCACTTAACTAATTATGCAACATAATTAAACATGTTTAGGCATATAATACTTGTCATAGGACTAGTTAGGCATTCTGAACGCGTTTTATGCGAACGACGCGTTAAAGTAGCATAAGCTACCTAAACGGGTCGTAATGGGTCGTAAGCACTTAGGTTAGGTTTCCTTTTAGTATGTAGGCTTTGTTAAACCATATCATATGAGTTCCAGTACTCATTTGGTTTACGAAACCTCATCCTATCCGATCTTCCGATTTAGGTCCGGTTTATTTACATAGTTACCCATATTAGGTGCCGTTTGATTTTCGTGATCCCTCTAGCTTGCTTGGTAGTTGTTCAAGACTTCTAAGCACTCTCAAGTGAGTACATAGTCCCCTCTTTTATTGTTTTCAAATTTTTTGGGTTGAAATATGTGTACCTAATTGTTATGTTCATGATTTCAAAAGTATAATTGATTATACATATTAGTACTTATCTTTTGATAAACTGAATGATTATTTATGGTTTAAACTCTAATTTTTCAAAGATTATAAAATTAATTGTTGGATACTACTTATTTTATGTTCACCAGACCGGTTGGTAGTATGATATAGCGCTATAGATTTGACACCCCATATCTGTTGTCATGGAATGTCAGAAACCGATTTATTTTTATCCAAATAGGGATTTCCTTTGTGGTATTCCTATAGTCTCCAAGGTGTAGTTTGATACACTAGGTTTGGTTGAATTCTTAAATCACATTTTTATGGTATATTTTTGTATACCCCCAAAAGTATAGTTTGATATACTCTCATATGTGATAATGTACAAAACTGACATATAATTATAAAACCAAAATATATTTTGATATGTTATTTATAAAACCAAAACATAGTTTGATATGTTATTACTAAAACCAAAACATAGTTTAATATGTTATTTATAAAACCAAAACATATTTTGGGGTTATTTATAAAACCAAAACATAGTTTAATATGTTATTTATAAAACCAAAACATAGTTTAATATGTGATTTATAAAACCAAAACATAGTTTAATATGTTATTTATAAAACAAAAAACATAGTTTAATATGTTATTAATAAAACCAAAGTATACTTTTGATATACTACTGAAAATTATTATTTTACCAACTAAAGTATATATTTAATATACAATTTGTTTAGCGATTGGTTTTTGGTTAGTGTTTAGATAACGGGACGGGTGTAATGTGATGAAAACATGGTAGATACGCCGCTAGTACTTCTTATATATAAGTGTTTTCATCACATTACATACCGTGGCGTTATTTAGTACACTTGGGTTAACGATTTTGGAACTAAAATATATTTTAATGTATTACTTATTCGACTTTCTTAAAACCGAAGTATATTTTTATATATATACTATAAACCTTTTTATCAAAATATTGTTTTATAAACAATATACCTTACACAAATTTATTTTATTTAGTTATTTATTTACCTATGTATTATTATTTTATATCATCTGATTTCTTATAAATTTTAGTATAATTTATAAAAGAAAACATTTTACAAGGATCATGACTACTTTTGTTAAAACATTATTTTAAAACTTATAAGTCATGAATCCTAATTATAATAAAACCTATGTATCTTACAGGCATTTTTATGCTGACGTACCTATTTTTACACATGTTTCAGGTGCTGTTATGTGATGATTGATGATGTATGCTACACTTAGGATGGACTCGTACCTTAGTGACTTTAAAACTTGAAAGATAATATTTATTTGTCTGATTTGTAATAAAACAATGAGTTCAATAATTCAATAAAACGAAATTATTTAATCCATGATTGTGAAAAAATGATTATGTTACAACACTCCCCGACGTTTCCGCCACGATTTGTTGTTTTACGTGGTCTGGGTGTGACAGGACACATCAACTTTTTTGCTTGGTATGTCGAAACTGGTAATTCATTGTCTTCCGGAAGCATGTCATGCAAAAGCACTAATAAATTTGTGAAACTTTTATCACTCCATCCGTTTTTTTACTTCAAGTTCAACAACTTCAACACAGCATCAAGTTTCTTAAATTTAGAACCGATATATAATGGTTTTTCTTCATCTTCAAATAGTGGTTGTAAATTTTCTTTTTCAGCATCACCCATATTAGTCTCCATGTCATTTAACATATCATTTAAATTGTCATTAGGGTTATTTGAATGGTCATCAACGTATAATGAGTCGTTGTTGTATGTACTATCATTAATGTCTAAAGTGGTCGACGAGGTGCTAAAATCAACTAGTGACTCTCCATGCCTTGACCAACACTGATATTGAGGCATAAAACCATATTCGAACTAATGGAACTCTATTTCATTGGTACCATTATAATATCTAAGGTTTTCACATTTGGCACAAGGACAACAAATCAAACGACTTCCTTTCTTTACGCGATGTGCTTCGGCAGCCTTAATAAAACTTCGAACACCCACTGTATAAGTTTTGGATACACACGAAATTTTATACATCCAATAATCACGATCCATCTGAAATTATATAATATATTAAAGAAGAACTTTTTGATACCCTTAGTAAAAGAAAGTTTTAACAAGAAATTAAAAAGCCAAAAAGGGAGTGAGAGTTTGACTAAGGAATGCACTTTCGTGTATCATACATTTTGTTGTGAAATTATTATGCTATGTTTTATTTTTTATTACATGTTTTTGTTATGTAAGTTTTGCCGCCTTTCCTTTTTTCGAACATTATTTACTTCTCGCACGGTGAGTTTCCTACTAGTTTAAAATAAACAAAATAAGTGTGTATATAAGACTATGGGGTATGGGGCGGGGGTGTCACACCCCAACCGATGGCGGAATCATCGGGGCGCGGCACTAGGCGAATCAGATTGTTCAACAGAATCCATAACAACTATATTGCGACAGTACTTAATACGTTCATTATCCCATACTAATAAACAATACATTCACATAAGTTATCACAGATTTCTTGTCCTCTCGAACAATACAAATCCGACAACATAGAATTTAGGCGAGTTTATAGACTTCCTAGCTTGATTAGATGTAGACGGCGACTAAACCTGCAACATACGTTAAAACAACGTCAATACAAAAGTATTGGCGAGTATACAAGTTTTGATACTGTAGCGTAATTAGTTAAAAGTGCTGCGAATTACCAAATACATAAACGAGATACCTTAACATATATGCATATAAGACAGATACTACCAGCTAAGTCACTTGAGCTGCGATTACGATTGCTATTCATCCTAACTAGACCCCGTCGGGTGCTATAGTACTATACTAGTTAAGGCGGGACCTCGCGAGTATAAGTCCTAACACATATGTAACTAGCATCACGTGTAAATATGCATAACAGTTATTCGCAAGTGATAGTCAGTTTGATTGAATAATTCGTTTTGATAAATTCGATTTAATAGGAATGTATATTACCCCCAAAATGCGATAAAAAGGGGTTCGAGTATACTTACAGTCGGTGTTCAGCAAGTAATCACAACTTGGTTGGATTGAAGGGAACGCGTCTGAGATTAGCCTGATTACAGATTGATAGCGTAAGCGTTGGATAATGCGTTAAACGATGACGGTGAACCAAGCGTCGGATGGCAATCCGATCGAATGGCCACTCGATCGGGTGGCAATCCGTTCGGATGGTCATCCGATCGGATGGCCATTCGATTGGATTGTCACCTCGTTTGGTAAGGATGTGTTTGTGTGTGATGGCTTGCTTTTGAAGTTTTCGTTGTAGTATTATGAAAACAGAGAAGTATCTCTACTTTTCAGGTCGTTCGATCGAACAGCGGTCCGATCGGGCGACAATCCGATTGGTAGGACACCTTAGTGAGAACAAGTTCACAGTAGTTTGTCACTCGATCGGATTGCAATCCGATCGGGTGGCAATCCTTTTGGAATCTCATTATGTTGAAAATTTTTTAAGTCCAAAACGTCACACGATCGGACGGTCACTCGATTGGGTGGCAATTCGATTGGGTGGTAATCCGTTTCAATGTTCAGATCCCTTGAATAGTTTGAGAAAAAGTTCAAGTATGGAACCAAGTGCAGCTTGATCGGACGGCCGGTCGATCGGGTGGCAATCCATTCCGACGGTCTGATTGTCCTAACCCTTGTTTCCGTTTGAAGTGTTGTAGCTTTGAATGAGATGTTTTGATATCTTGCTTGAACAACAGGACCCTTATCTCGTCCCAAGTGACTCGGCCGAACAGGAATCACCCTAGTCCGAACAGTTCACGGTTCGAGTCAGTTGTTCATATTCAAACCCAAAATCAGTAATCTCTTGAATAGAATACTGATCTTGAACCAACACAACACTAAGAGTGAGTAGGAGGTCAGAACAAGCTCCGATTCCATCGGTTTTGAGTGTATTGAGTGTAAAAGAGTTGAAAGGAAGTTAGAAACCATCTTTCAATTCCTTTTCACCATGAATATGTTCAGATCTATTCAAGATCTTTGTTTATTTATGTGGAAATCGTTCAGATCTAAGTTGTTCGTGGTGGAATGAGGCCAACACTTGAAGTTCATAAGAACTCCATGATGACATCATCCCAGAACGCCTCAAATCCATTGATTTCACTGTTAAAAGTTAAGATTCGAAAGAGAAGATGGTGGAGAAGTGCGTGTAGATCATAGAAGTAAAAGATTTGGGGTAGAAACTTACAAGAATCGCAAGAAATCGAGAGAAAATAGTCCCAAAGCGTGCTGGTCGGGCGTGAGTTGTCACATCACTTGAACAGTAATGTGACAAGGGCTATTTATAGGTGGAGAGGAGGAGAGGTGAAGAAGTGCCATGGATCGGGTGGCAGTCCGTGTCACACCCCCAAAATCCACCTGCGGAGTATCACCGCTTGGGAGCGTGACATGACCAGGATCAAGCCACCAATCATATTGAACATGTAATTAAATAGTAAAAGTTATCCATCAATACGAAAGGTGTTTATCAAAACCAACAAAGTAAATATAGCGGAAGCATTAATGTAGAAAACCCAACATAAGTATTAACGTTTGAAATGTCAATAGTGTTTAATAATTAACCACGATACTTTGCCCACAACGACTCGCCCCTCCTTGTGCAAGCTCCAAAAGTACCTAAGGTCCTGCAAGGCATGCAGCAGAGAGTCAACAACTAGTTGAGCGAGTTCACAGAAAGTAAATGCGTAATAGTAAGTTCATGAGTATCAGGTGGCTCTACTGGGCCGATATAGGTTTCTATTGGTGGGGGCTTCCCATGTTATTAATCCACTAGACTATGCGTTACCATAAGTGTTCTACATATCCCGAGAACAGTAATACGTACAATTTACGTAGGATTTACGTAAGTATCCTTCACAACCGAGGATAGGGGTACGTGGGGGTTTACGTAGGTTTTACGTAAGTGCCTGACACAACCGAGGCAGTAGTGAGTATCCGTTCACGTAGGTTTTACGTGAGTGTCCTTCGCAACCTGAGGACAGTGAGTAACTTAGGTATACGTAGGTTTTACGTATGTATCCTGCACAACCGAGGACGATGGTATAGTAGTCTAGTAATGGTATCCGTATGAATTTATTCAACCTTATCCCTTCAATCCCATTCCCAACACCCTGGGAATCCCATGCCTTGGTAAGAGTGTGAACTCACCTTGGGTTGCTCGGCAGATACACAGACAAGTTAAATCAAGCTATTTGGCGGTCAACCACGTCCTACCATGGTTACCATATAAGTTAGGTTCGTATTCAAGTATAGCCCGTATGTTCTACACGTATGGTAACAAGTATAAGCATGGCATGCACAAATATTCATAGCAGTTCAAAGGCAATCACGTAAACAGTCCAAGTATCCGGCCCAAACAGTTGGGCTCGTAACAGTGCAAGGTCCAAACAGTGTGCATGTGTAACTGGTCTCGAGTCGCAACAAAGGAGATCTCGACTTGTGCCTATATCACTCGAGACTAGGTGGTCTCGAGTCAGGTCTCGAGTCGCAACGGGACTCGCAATGCAGGTCTCGGGTCGTCATGTTCAGGTCGAGATCACACGGTCCCGAGTCGCAACCGGACCCGCAACCGTAGTCTCGTGTTGTGCTGTTTGTGGTCTCGAGTCGAGACTGTGAGATCTCGACTCACAATTTATGTCGCAACTAGGTGTGTAACTGATTTCCTGATTTGCAGCTTATGATTTCCGTGATATCAGCAAACATCTTTGGCAGTTTCCCAAATCAGATCAAATCAACAGTTAATCCATATTCAAGCATGTTCATAATCATCATCAAGAACAATCATCAATTAACAACTTTTAACAGTTTCTGGTCATCCATTAATCGATCAAAACAAGATTTGTAACATCTAAATCGTATGAACCCTAATCATGAACAAGCTTGAATAATAATACCTTTCCATCAACAATCAATCCGATCTAACCCTATAACGTAACAACCTCAAAGCCGACCAACTCTACTACCCGAAACAATGACATATCATCCGATTGACATAAACATATAGCCAATTTTAACAAACATTCGGTTTACAATCAACTTAACAAAATCCAAACAACATATTGCGAGACATCCGATTTATCATGCAAACAACCCTACTCATGAAATCGAACACATAATCATATACAATCAAAACATCATCTATTAAAGCAAACAACATCAAACACTAACCGGTTAAGAGTGGATGAGGGTGATCCGAATAAAGATCCTCGATATAGGGGGATGTTCGGCTGCCTTTGATTCCGGTCGAGAGAGGGAGAGAGTATGTGTTCTAGGGTTTGTGTGTGTGTAGTGGTTTTTGCAAGTAAATGAAAATCTAAACCCCTAATGGGTATGTGTTTGCGAATCAAGGGGAGTGGGCCGAATCCCATCACTTGGGCTGCCCTCGGTCCGTGTGCAAGTGTAAAGCCCGAATGGCTTGTGCGATTGATTGTGCACGTTGTGCGGTTCGGTTCATGTAACACGTATACTCATTCACATATCACCTAGTCATGCATTCATTCAATAAGTACTATTCACATAAGCACGTAACGTTACACAAAAATTGGTTCGAATTACGAGTTGTCACATTATCCCCAACTAAAAAGAAATTTCGTCCCGAAATTTGGTATGCACTCACTGAGGAAGCTAGGTAAGTTGTATTGTTTACTGGTTTTCCTGGGGTGTCACAGTCCGATCAGGTGGCAGTCCGATCGGGTGGCAATCCGATCGGGTGGCCACTCGATCGGTGGTCTCCGGCGAATTGCGTTTCGATGTTTCGTTTTGTTCGTTAAGCTTCGCGATAGTTTGGTCACACATCTTCATACCCACATTCATATATTTATTATAATTAGTCACACAAGGGTCATATATATATCATATTGCAAAGTCTGAGTTGCGATAATCGAGTTGCGCGTTTCGAATATGCATTGCGTTGGGACACATCACGGCTATCGAGGAGGGTAGAATAGGTCCTCACTCAACGTTATCATATTGCCCGAAGCATGTCTTCAAGAGTTTGGATTGTTCGCTCAGACTGCCCATCCGTCTGAGGATGATATGCTGTGCTCATGTCTAACCGTGAGCCGAAGGATTTGTGCATTGCTTGCCATAGCTCTGACGTGAATCGTGCATCCCGATCCGAAATGATGGAAGTGGGCACCCCGTGCCTCGAAACAACTTCTTTAAGGTAGATGTCTGCGAGAGTGGAGAACTTATCCGTTTCCTTTATAGCTAGGAAGTGTGCAGACTTGGTGAGTCGATCCACGATTACCCATATGGTATCATTCCCACGCTGAGATCTAGGTAGGCCTGTAACGAAATCCATGGAAATTTCTTCCCATTTCCATTGCGGTATCTTGGGTTGCTGAAGTAGGCCCGCTGGTTTCTAGTATTCCACCTTGACTCTCGCACAGGTCAAGCACTTGCTGACATAGGTAGCGATGTGGGCCTTCATGCTAGGCCACCAATAAGTAGTTCTGATGTCGTGGTACATTTTGTCCGATCCTGGATGTACCGAGTAGCGAGACTTGTGAGCTTCATCCATTACAAGTTCGCGTAGACCGCCATAAAGTGGGACCCAAATACGCCCCGTTACATAGTAGGCGCCGTCTGCCTTCTGTTCTAGTCGTTGCCTTGAGCCGCGTAGGGCTTCTGCCCTTACGTTTTCTGGTTTCAATGCCTCTGCCTGTGCATCTCGTATCTGTGCAGGAAGGCTAGACTGAATCGTAAGCTGCAGCGCTCGCACGCGCCGAGGTAAAGTGTCTTTCCGACTGAGAGCGTCAGCCACAACATTGGCTTTGCCTGGATGGTACTTGATGGCGCATTCGTAATCGTTCAGTAGTTCGACCCATCGTCGTTGACGCATGTTCAATTCCTTCTGCCTGAAGATATGCTCGAGACTCCTGTGATCGGTGTAAATTGTGCACTTGGTACCGTACAGGTAGTGTCGCCATATCTTGAGCGCGAAGACAACAGCTCCCAGCTCTAAATCGTGCGTCGTGTAATTTCGTTCATGTATCTTAAGTTGACGTGAAGCGTAAGCGATAACCTTATCCCGTTGCATCAATACACATCCAAGACCCTGGATGGATGCATCACAATAGACCACAAAATCGTCCGTGCCCTCTGGCAATGAGAGGATAGGTGCACTACAAAGTCTATCCTTTAAGTGCTGAAAAGCAGTTTCCTGCGTGTTGCCCCAACGGTAGGTGACACCCTTCTGTGTCAGTAGTGTAAGCGGCTGAGCAATCTTTGAAAAGTCTTTAATAAACCGTCTGTAGTAACCCGCCAAACCCAAGAATTGGCGTATTTCCGTTGGCGTACGAGGTGCAGGCCAGTTCCTGATCGAGTCTACCCTGGATGGATCGACATGGATCCCATCCTTGTTTACCACATGGCCTAGAAAGTGGACTTCACGAAGCCAGAAGTCGCATTTCGAAAACTTAGCGTACAGCTGTTCCTTTCGAAGAAGTTCCAGAATAAGGCGTAGGTGCTGCTCGTGTTCCTCCTGACTCTTGGAGTAGATCAGAATGTCGTCGATGAAAACAATGACGAACTTGTCAAGATAGGGTTTGCACACCCTGTTCATAAGGTCCATAAACACGGCAGGTGCGTTCGTTAACCCGCACGGCATGACAAGAAACTCGTAGTGGCCATAACGAGTTCTGAATGCGGTTTTGGAGACGTCCTCATCCCGGACTCTCAGCTGATGATAACCAGACCTCAAGTCTATCTTGGAGTAGTAACACGACCCTTGCAACTGGTCGAATAAGTCGTCTATGCGTGGAAGAGGATAACGGTTCTTCACCGTTACCTTGTTCAGTTCACGGTAGTCGATGCACATTCTGAACGTACCGTCTTTCTTTCTCACGAATAACACTGGAGCTCCCCAAGGCGAAGAGCTTGGACGAATGAAGCCCTTTTCCAAGAGCTCTTGTAGCTGCTTTGACAGTTCCTCCAATTCTGATGGAGCTAGACGATATGGTGCGCGAGCTATGGGCGCTGCTCCTGGAGCGAGCTCGATTTGAAATTCGACCTGACGGTGAGGCGGTAATCCAGGTAAATCTTTAGGAAACACCTGAGGGTAGTCGCGTACAACTGGAATATCCTCCAGTTTCTTTTCCTTCACTGATGCATCTGAAACGAGTGGCAAGATTGCGGTGTGACCCTTCCGCAGACACTTCTGAGCCTTCAAGAAAGAGATGATGCTAACCACAGCACCACTCTTGTCGCCTTGGACTTCGAGAGGTTCTTGACCAGTACGGGGAATGCGAATGATCTTCTCACTGCATAAGATTTCAGCCTGATGCTGGGATAACCAATCCATCCCAATAACGATATCAAAACTTCCCAAGACTATGGGAATAAGGTCGATCGAGAATGTTTGACCGGCTAAGACGATACTACAGCCCCTGACTATTTGCGTGGCTTCTAAACTCTTACCATTAGCTAGTTCTACGACGTGTTTGGTGTTTAGAGGTGTTGATGTACGTTTTAACAATTTACTCATTTTCAAAGACATGTAACTTGTATCCGCACCCGAATCAAACAAAGCAGTAACATAAATGTTGTCGAGAAGAAACTTACCCATAACGACGTTGGGATCATTCCTGGCATCACCCTGCCCCAACACAAACGCACGACCCTTTGCCTCGTTGCCGTTGTTGTTTCCCCCGTTGTTGTTGTTGCCATTGCCCTGATTGTTGTTATTGTTGTTGTTGTTGTTCCTGTTCAGCTGAGGACAGTGCCTTTTGAAGTGACCTTCAGCACCACAATGAAAACATCCCTTATTGCCCTGATGCTGATTCTGCTGTGCTTGGGGTTGCTGCTGATTCTGGTTCGCAGGTCGAGGGCTTCTACAATCCTTGGCCTCATGACCCATCTTGAGGCATCTTTGACAGCGACCCTTGTTACACTGGCCACTGTGGTGTCTGCCGCAATTGTTGCACTTTGGGAGGTTCCCTCGATATCCGCCCTGCCTGTGACTACCTGAAGAGTGCTGGCTGGGACTCTGATAACTGTCAGTCTTTCGCTGCTGGGCCTGAGACTGAACTGAAGCTGATCCCTTGCTGGAATCCCCATCCCATTTTCTCTTACTGTCACTGGGAGTAGCAGGAGTAGCTGAAGTAGTAGCGGTAGCAGTAGCGCTGATACGTTTAGGCAGTCTGCTCTGATCCACTGCCTGGTCTGTGATGCGGTGAGCGAGGCGTTGTATAGCCTGGATGTTATCAAGATTAGCCGAAGTAACATGGCTCTGGATCTCTGGCGCCAACCCTCTGAGATACAACTTAATGCGCTTAACTGGAGGGTCCACCATAGTTGGACACAGCACGGCCAGTTCGTTTGACCTTTTGGTATAAGCTTCGATCTCTGACCCAGTCATCTTCAAGTGATAAAGCTCGTCCTCCAACTTATGGATGTCTTCCCGAGTGCAGTACTCTCTCTTGATCAGTTCCTTGAAATCATTCCAGGGTGTGGCGTTAGCAGCTGCCAACCCTAAAATCTGAACTTGGGCGTTCCACCAAGTTAGTGCTATTCCTTCTAGCGTGCCAGTGGCGTATTTCACCCTGCGAGCCTCAGGGCATTCACACATCTCGAACACAGACTCGAGCTTTTCAAACCAGTGGAGGAGTCCAACCGCTCCTTCAGTGCCACTAAAGGTACTTGGACGACAGTCCATGAAGTTCTTGAAAGTGCAGACTGGTTGCTGTGCTGGTTGACCTATTGTGTACAAATAGGACAAAGTTTAATTACAAAGGCTATTTTAGGAGTGTAGGATCTAAAGATCCTAGTGTGTGCTATAACCACAGGATATACCTCCTGCTTGTGCGGCTGCAAGTGCCGCAGCAACTTGAGCTTGAACGAGAGCCTCTAGCTGGGCTTGAGTCATGTTAATTCGTCCAGACATGATCTTCATTGTAAAAGTAGCGTAAGTGAGAATGGTTCGCGAGTAGGGCGATGACAGAAAAGCGTAAGCACGTAGGTATTCTCATGTAATAGTATCATGTGTATCTAAGTGTACTACGAGCAAAGTTCTATACGTTTCTAGCAAGCAGGTAATAAACATAAACCTTATTACATAAGATGTCGAGTCTTGCACGTGGAGCGAAGCGTCGTTGTGGATCGTTGAGAGCACTGTTCTGGTTATAGTCTGGTTTTAATAAAACGTTTCCCATATTAAAACCGAGTTCTCTATAACCAATGGCTCTGATACCAATCTGTCACACCCCCAAAATCCACCTGCAGAGTATCACCGCTTGGGAGCGTGACATGACCAGGATCAAGCCACCAATCATATTGAACATGTAATTAAATAGTAAAAGTTATCCATCAATACGAAAGGTGTTTATCAAAACCAACAAAGTAAATATAGCGGAAGCATTAATGTAGAAAACCCAACATAAGTATTAACGTTTGAAATGTCAATAGCGTTTAATAAATAACCACGATCCTTTGCCCACAACGACTCGCCCCTCCTTGTGCAAGCTCCAAAAGTACCTAAGGTCCTGCAAGGCATGCAGCAGAGAGTCAACAACTAGTTGAGCGAGTTCACAGAAAGTAAATGCGTAATAGTAAGTTCATGAGTATCAGGTGGCTCTACTGGGCCGATATAGGTTTCTATTGGTGGGGGCTTCCCATGTTATTAATCCACTAGACTATGCGTTACCATAAGTGTTCTACATATCCCGAGAACAGTAATACGTACAATTTACTTAGGATTTACGTAAGTATCCTTCACAACCGAGGATAGGGGTACGTGGGGGTTTACGTAGGTTTTACGTAAGTGCCTGACACAACCGAGGCAGTAGTGAGTATCCGTTCACGTAGGTTTTACGTGAGTGTCCTTCGCAACCTGAGGACAGTGAGTAACTTAGGTATACGTAGGTTTTACGTATGTATCCTGCACAACCGAGGACGATGGTATAGTAGTCTAGTAATGGTATCCGTATGAATTTATTCAACCTTATCCCTTCAATCCCATTCCCAACACCCTGGGAATCCCATGCCTTGGTAAGAGTGTGAACTCACCTTGGGTTGCTCGGCAGATACACAGACAAGTTAAATCAAGCTATTTGGCGGTCAACCACGTCCTACCATGGTTACCATATAAGTTAGGTTCGTATTCAAGTATAGCCCGTATGTTCTACACGTATGGTACACAAGTATAAGCATGGCATGCACAAATATTCATAGCAGTTCAAAGGCAATCACGTAAACAGTCCAAGTATCCGGCCCAAACAGTTGGGCTCGTAACAGTGCAAGGTCCAAACAGTGTGCATGTGTAACTGGTCTCGAGTCGCAACAAAGGAGATCTCGACTTGTGCCTATATCACTCGAGACTAGGTGGTCTCGAGTCAGGTCTCGAGTCGCAACGGGACTCGCAATGCAGGTCTCGGGTCGTCATGTTCAGGTCGAGATCACACGGTCCCGAGTCGCAACCGGACCCGCAACCGTGGTCTCGTGTTGTGCTGTTTGTGGTCTCGAGTCGAGACTGTGAGATCTCGACTCACAATTTATGTCGCAACTAGGTGTGTAACTGATTTCCTGATTTGCAGCTTATGATTTCCGTGATATCAGCAAACATCTTTGGCAGTTTCCCAAATCAGATCAAATCAACAGTTAATCCATATTCAAGCATGTTCATAATCATCATCAAGAACAATCATCAATTAACAACTTTTAACAGTTTCTGGTCATCCATTAATCGATCAAAACAAGATTTGTAACATCTAAATCGTATGAACCCTAATCATGAACAAGCTTGAATAACAATACCTTTCCATCAACAATCAATCCGATCTAACCCTATAACGTAACAACCTCAAAGCCGACCAACTCTACTACCCGAAACAATGACATATCATCCGATTGACATAAACATATAGCCAATTTTAACAAACATTCGGTTTACAATCAACTTAACAAAATCCAAACAACATATTGCGAGACATCCGATTTATCATGCAAACAACCCTACTCATGAAATCGAACACATAATCATATACAATCAAAACATCATCTATTAAAGCAAACAACATCAAACACTAACCGGTTAAGAGTGGATGAGGGTGATCCGAATAAAGATCCTCGATATAGGGGGATGTTCGGCTGCCTTTGATTCCGGTCGAAAGAGGGAGAGAGTATGTGTTCTAGGGTTTGTGTGTGTGTAGTGGTTTTTGCAAGTAAATGAAAATCTAAACCCCTAATGGGTATGTGTTTGCGAATCAAGGGGAGTGGGCCGAATCCCATCACTTGGGCTGCCCTCGGTCCGTGTGCAAGTGTAAAGCCCGAATGGCTTGTGCGATTGATTGTGCACGTTGTGCGGTTCGGTTCATGTAACACGTATACTCATTCACATATCACCTAGTCATGCATTCATTCAATAAGTACTATTCACATAAGCACGTAACGTTACACAAAAATTGGTTCGAATTACGAGTTGTCACATTATCCCCAACTAAAAAGAAATTTCGTCCCGAAATTTGGTATGCACTCACTGAGGAAGCTAGGTAAGTTGTATTGTTTACTGGTTTTCCTGGGGTGTCACAGTCCGATCAGGTCGCAGTCCGATCGGGTGGCAATCCGATCGGGTGGCCACTCGATCGGTGGTCTCCGGCGAATTGCGTTTCGATGTTTCGTTTTGTTCGTTAAGCTTCGCGATAGTTTGGTCACACATCTTCATACCCACATTCATATATTTATTATAATTAGTCACACAAGGGTCATATATATATCATATTGCAAAGTCTGAGTTGCGATAATCGAGTTGCGCGTTTCGAATGTGCATTGCGTTGGGACACATCACGGCTATCGAGGAGGGTAGAATAGGTCCTCACTCAACGTTATCGTGAGTGTTAGTACGTGCGATGTGATGTGTTATAGTGATAAAGTATGCGTAATACGCGAAAATACTGCGAAATAGCGATGTATGCGATATAGCTACATTATGATCTGAATCTCTGGTTCTAGGCGTAACGAGTATAACGAGTAGTAACAATGCACGAATTGTTACAGGGGGTTGGGGCCTGGGTTGGGTACAAACGCCCAAGTCACCACCCCGGGTGGGCCTGGGTTTCGGCGTGGCCCCTTGGGCGGGGGTTTCAGCCCGGGCGTTGGGCGGGCCTAGCGGTCTTCCGTGGTCGGCTCTCATTGGCTAGGCTGGCTACGCTATAGGTGGCTAGGATTTAAATTCAAAAAACCACCGTTTGGCCAAGCCAAACCCATACCCCAACTACTATAGAACCCCCCACCGCCTGTCCACATCGCTACCCCAACCCTTCACCCCACCTACCCGAACCCGCTACTCACACTTGAAAAATGGCCACATGGACGCACGAGGAAGAGATATCACTTGTAACGAGCGTTGTGGAAGCGATGAAGGGCCGCCAACCCGGTGAGACCCGTTACTGGCCGGAAGCTTTCGCTAGCTACCGGCACAACGTGGGGAACGACCGACACAATCTAAACGCGTGCCAACACAAGTGGCGCGAACTATGACCGAAGCTCGACCATTTTAAAGCCTACTACGACAGCGTCCCGGGCGGTGATATAAGTCACGAAGACTGGGTGGCGGTGGCCAACATCGAGTTTCGGGGCAAGGAGCAGAAGCCGTTTGACAAGCTCGCCCTGTTCGAAATCTACCTAACGCTTAATTAGGGGTTTTTTTATATGTCTAATTATGTTTTTTTAGATTTGTAATCCTTTTTTTGTAGGATTTTGTAATTTTTAGGAAATTTTAATAATAATTTTAGGTTTTTCTTTTTTTAATTTTGTGTGTATTTTTATAATAATTGAAAAAAAGAATTATAACACGTGGCCAACCCATGCGGGCTAGCCACGCCCCGCCATACCAACCCAACATGCAACTGACCAGCGGTGTCCCTCGAAGTCCACGTGTCAACCCATGCTCCAAATCCCCACCTCACCATACCCCACGGTCTAAGACGGGGATCCTAACCATATTTACCTCCAAAACAAATTCCTAAAATTTTCACTTTCCCTCCGATATTAACTAAGTTTCCCTCATTCTTCAATTCGGTTTTCAAAAATTATCATCAACACCACCCTAACCCTAATTGAATCACACACATAGGTACTTATCAGCCACCATCGGAGGAAATATGCACTTTCTCTTTTGAGGTAACTTATTATTCAAAGTTCAAACTCTAGTTCGATAACAAGTTGCCAAATTATTATTCTTAGGTTTATAGATTTCAGAACTGTTTTTTTTTATATGCTAGAAGAGATGAAGTATTAATATGCGTATCAGAATTTATGTGAATGTTTTGGATTTAGTTGATCTGATTAGTTTTCTATTTTACTTAATTAATTGATAAATGTTGACTAGTTTAGTTGATTAATATGTGTATCGGAAGTATCAGAAGAGGGTCAATCATGGGTCGCTAAGCCCGTTAGGGGCCAAAGTTGTTTATTCATGGCATCGCGTCAAGGCAGCGTGGTTGCACAAATGATGGATCCAATGGGGACTCTATTCGGAAGTGTTCACGAGAAACAGAACGAAACCGGAAGCATGATCTTCCCAAATTTCGGAAGCATGTTTCATGGCGAACAACATAAAGCCGATAACTGGGATGTAGAGAGTAACCACGAAAAGGGGAACTTATCCGTGGACGAAACTAATGATAATGTAAAAAGCCCGCGTAATTCAACTGGTGTAGATAAAGACATGATTGCTCCTGTTTCTAGGAGTATGTTAAACGCAGGTCAGCCTAACGAGTCGAATAGTGTGATTATATAATGCACACATGCATTTTATTCTATTTAGTTGACTTGTAAAAAACTTTGTTTTAATTTTTGAACATTTTTCTTTTCTAGACATCAACGAGTGTGACGATAAAAGCAACCTCCATTGTTTTGGGCGTTGCATAATTATTAATATAGCAGGGAGCTACAACTGTACATGTTGGCCAGGATACACCGGTGATGCAAATATACCAGATGGTTGTCGACCAATCTCTAATGGTTCAAAATTTACAGTCATGGTATTCACATTAGGTGCGTGGTTCTTTATTAGTAACATCGGCCATCGGCCATGTTAAAACTTAATTACTTAGTAAATGGTCCAATATAGTTAGTGTTGTACCTATATATGTATGTATGTGTGTGTGACGTGACTTATGCCTAGCAGTATCTAAATGGAAAGATTTTTACATGTCTTGCCTTTGTTTGTCTTTCCCAAACCTGATTATTTTGCATTTTGTTTTAAGTTAACTGCTACTGATGAGATGATTTTTCCTTTTTTATTTCACATGCAGCTCTAGTGTTTGGTTTCCTGGCAACATTATTGGGGGTCACTGGAATTTTCTTTGGCATAACGTAGCCTACCCATTTGGTATCGGTGTAGGCTCCGGTTGCTCCATAGACGAGTCGTTTGACCTAACGTGCAACACGACTTACGACCCACCGAAGCTATTCACACTAGTACAGTTGTTTGACCTAAGACTGTTTTGTCTCGATTGCTTTCTAATGTGACCGACGAGTGTAAAGCTAGTTTGACTCAGGTACTTTGTTTATTATTGTCTTTCTATACCTAGAACAATCGGTTATTAATGTATGGTTTCTTGCAGGTAATTAAAATGTTTGAGGAGGGAAAACTTTTGTTTGAGAAGTATTGTTCACTTTAAGGGATATGATGGGCCTCGATCTTCTTGTACAAGCTGTAGCTATTGGTAAAGGAAAACAAGACCTTACTATCAAGACCAGAACGCGATTAAGAAGTAAAAAAGTTGAATCTACATGTTCGTCTCTTAAAACAGAAGAAATTGTTAATATTTTGGAAGATCGAATTGGATTAAGCAAAACGTGGCTAAATGAGTTCTTCTGGGCCACTGGGTGGCCTCGACTTTTGGCTAGAGGATGGCACTATGAAAAGGCTAGAAACTAGGCGTTCGAAAACTCGAAGAATTTAGTGTTTCTTGCACCTGGTGTGACAAAGTTTTCAAGGAGGGATCTGGTCAAAGGAAGTCAATATTTTGACTCGTTGACTGAAGTGCTAAATAACGTTGCATCTGAACCGCACCTTCTTGAACACAAACCTGACAAGGGCCGGTGAGTCGCGCCACATGAAACACACGGGTCAGATGATGAACAAGATTCAATGAAATGTACGGTTGTGGATACCAGTTTGGCTGGGCTTGTTAAAGTTAGAGAGCTCAAAAGTTTGACTGATTTTAGACCTACAGATATGCAAGCATCGGTTGGTGTTTCTGGAGAAAGCGAACATGACACAACAGAAGAATCTCAAAATGAAGATGTGAACCTTAACACACTGGAAAACACCAAAATGGATCTCCCTACAGATGGCAGCCAGCAAGAAAACTGAAGTTGGTATTTAAACAAAAAACAAAATGTCAAACTGTTGACGATATTAAAAATGACAACACTCGTGGTGAAGATGAAGATATGCTACATGTTCCAAACATCTTTACACGCACGTTACAATACTTTTCACTACATTAACAACGCTTAGGGTTGTAACAGTTCCAATCGTGCACATGTTAGATTTGAATTCGTTTTTTTGGCTGAAAAAGTTTATGTATCTAAATTTTAGTATATTGTTTGTACAAATAACTATCCAATAAGAAATTATATTTCATATATGTTCTTATGTGTTTTCTAACATTCTTAGTTTACTCATTTCAATATGGTATTCATCTTAAATATGAATGGTAACTTAAGAACATTAAAATTGTTTTTGGCTAAAGTCGGTGGGTAATGAAATTTACCCATTTGACATGTGATTGATCTAAGCAATCTGCACCACAGTTTCCCTTTTTGAGAACAAAACATATTTGCATTGTTTGCAATCTTTGACCTTTTTCATTCATAATTGCTATATTTTGATCATTTTAATATAGAATCACTATTCTGACCTGTTTCAATTATAATCGCCACTTCAATTATAAATCGTTATATTATTGACCTGTTTCAATTACAATAGCTGTATTTTGACCCATTTTAATTATACTTGTTCTAATTGCTTCACTTCAGTCCTTTTAATTACACTTCTTCTTGTAAGAGCATTCACATCCTAACCATCAAATTATGTGAGGAGGGGTTTTTATATTATAAAGGGTATAAAAAGTGGTTGTGAGTAGAGGAGAGAGAAAATGTTACTGTTCATCTGTATATTTGGGGGGACACTGTTCACCCGTTATAATTTTTTAATATATTTTGAAAGTGGTTGTGAGTGGAAGTTAGAGAAAAATGTAATTATAATATTATTTAATTGAAAGGAGAGAGAAAAAGTATTTGTTTTTAGTGGAAATATATTGATATAGGAGTTGTTTTTTAGTGGAATGTATGTATAATTTGATGGATTGGATGTGAATGCTCTAATTGCTTCACTTGAGTCCTTATACTAATATGACATTTCTTAAATCCTTTGGGTTGTGTATGTCATCTGTCTAAATATTAATATCTCAATTCAAGTATAAGACCATGTTGAATATATCTATAAATATGGGTCAAAATATAGAATCTAATCATGTTTATTCAGTTATAACGTAAATATAGATACCAAGTTAGAGACACTTACTTGTGGGAGTGGTCATCTTTGAAGACAAAGATAAGGTCATGATTCCTGTTATGGTACCTTGGGTTGATGGATCACCTTAGAGAGAATTTTAGTATTGGTGTTCTTATGAAGTTGTTCATCTCTTATGATCAAATATATATATAACATCAAAATGAATGATGATCATGAATAGTGATCGTGTGACAACCGGTAAATTTACGCCTTTAATTACGTGATTAACAAGTGATTACGCGATAATAAATAGTGTTTACATTGCAAATAAACTTAACTAGGCCCTTGGAGTGCCTCGGAGCGTCTATACAACTTTACAGTGCGCGAACGGTGGTTTACAGGAAACCTGTGAAACGTTAAACGGCAACAGATTGAAACCGAACATAATACTGACAACGCCAACAAATATGAAGGTTACACGAATATATTTGTGTTTATGGAGTTTGGGTTGCGATAGTGGGTCCCGTAGAAATTACGGACCACTTACACATGAGATGGGCTTGGGGTCCCTGGGCCCAAGCCCGAAACCCACAAGCCTAAACCTACACATAATAGGCAAAATCCCTGCAAATCTTTGCAAAATCTATACAAGATTTATAAAATCTTATCAAATCCTACCAAAATCTCTAAAGAGATTTTTGTCTCTAATTTAGAAACACAAGATCTTACAAGAAATATTTGTGAGATCTCTAAAGATCTATATACACGGGACAAAAGGAAATAACTAAGTAAATACCCACATGAATTATTACAAAAGGAAATAACTAAGTCAATACCCACATGAATTATTATAAAACCCTTCTCCCTCTCGGTCATAAGTTGCAAACACAGAGAACATCATATTCCATATTTGAAACCCCATAAAGAACACACTCAAAGTTGCACACACATAAAACACAAACACACAGGAGGTGTCATCTCTCCCAAACACCCTCACCCTACCAATTTTCCTTATACATTCAACAAAATAAACACCTTTGAGCTCCTACCTTTCCTCTCGATCTGTACAACAAACACACACATAACCAGTCAACACCACACATCAACTCTCTCTCTCATGCGAGTCCGGCGACCGGACTTACCGGCGGAGCCGGTGACGTGGCGGCGGAGCACGGCAGTCAGCGATAACCACCAACCACACCCCCTTCTGTTGCACGAGATCAAACGGCCGGCCACCACCAGATGGTGGTGGCGTACGACGGCGATAAGAGCGAGAAGAGGGAGGAGAGAGAGAGAGGAGTGGCGGAGAAAGAAAGAGACCAAGAGAGAAAGAGAGATTGGAGCCACGGACCGGCGGTCGGAGCCACGGAGCAGCGGTCTTCGTCATTATCCGACGGGTTTGCCGGTAAGTTGTTTCGACCGAATCTGTTCCTTGCACTCAGATGAAGATGATGATATTTTGTTGATGTTCGGCGATTCAAATCTGGGAGTTTTGGCTTCTTAGTTCAGGTTCTGGTTTCGCAGCGGGTCAAACCCGGTCGACTCGGTCAAACCGAGTCGACTCGGTCAACAATCAGTCAACTCGGGTCAATGGGTCAGACCTGGTGTGGTTCGGGTTCAGCTCAGATCGGGTCCGGTACGGTCAGATTTGTTAGTGACAGAAGCGGTTCGAGTTGACTCAGTCAACTCAGCGAGTTGACTCAGGTCAACTCAGTCAACGGCAACAGTCAACCAGTCAACAGGTCGGTTCTGGTTCGGTCAAACCTGGTCAGCAGCAGACAAGTTTAGCTCGGGTCAAGCGCGGAGCATACGGGTCAGATTTCGCGTTCGAGTTCGGTCAACTCGGTCCAACTCGGTCAGCCGAGTCAACTCAGTTGACTCGGTCAACTCAGTCGGCTCACTCGACATATTGACGGAAGACTTGGTAAAGATTTAACCACAAGATTATTTACGTTATATTATGGTTTTATTACGTGAAACGAGCTCTCGAAACCGACTGATTATAAATTACATTCGTCATATAATTGACAAAGTTTGCATATAGTTGAATCTTGATTAAATTGTGTTGAATTTTTGAAAATAAAACGACAACTTGTGTTGTCGGGGGCGTCCAAAGCCAGAGGAAACTCTGCCCGTTTTTTTTTTCGAGAAAAACCCTTAAACACGACACGTATTGTATTTCAAAAACGACGCTTAATGGAATTCGAGTTTATAAAACTTCAAACTTTGATAATTCCAAACGCTTTTACAAATAAATATAATGTTATATTTATTTCGAACGTCGTTAATTCGTATAACTTCTATAAAATAAATATAGCTTATATATTTATTTCAAGTATCAAACAACACGATCTTGTTTTATAAAATAAATATAGATGTATATTTATTTCAAACACACGAATTCTTTTACAAAATAGCTACAGTCTATCTATTCAACGACTCGATGAAGTTCTTATAGAATAAATATAATATTTTATATTTATTACGAACGCCGAAATGGCGTATACATATATTTTGGCAAAATATACAAGACGCAATATATATATAATACAAGCTTATTATATAATACTTTCATACGAATATTCCTACATACTCAAACGACTTCTCGCGGCAATTTAACTTAGTCATTTTCATTAAGTTAACTATTTACCGTCAAATCATTCGATCAATGATTCGGTAGAGCTCGGTAACACGTAGATTAGTTACCACATTATTCGAAACTTATTAGATATTCCGTGTTAGGAATACTGTAGAATGCACGCTAGCAAGTCGAGCCTTGGATTATATATTTCTAAATCATGTTACAAAGAACACAAATGGTTTACGAAAAGCTTATGATTTATACCGGTTTTCCAAACAAGCGTATTTTTCTGAAAATACAAATACAAGAGTTTAAAAATACATGAGTTATGGTATGAAAATATAAAAATATAAGATACGCACTTGGTGAGGACGAGAACCAAGTAGGATGCGTTATGAGAAATTATAACAAGAAACGCACTTGGTGAGGACGAGAACCAAGTAGGATGCGTTATGAGAAATGATAACAAGAAACGCACTTGGTGAGGATGAGAACCAAGTAGGATGCGTTATGAGAAATAGTGTCACGAATAGGGTACAGAAGCACCATTAATCAACAATATACCTAGACCGCAGAACAAAAGGTTAGATCTAACGGGTGCCTGGCAGCCACACTCTCGGTGAGGGCGAGAATCGAGTAGTGCTTTTGTGTCTCAGAATATACCAATTAAATGCCTTAGGTTTGGTGACTTCCTATGTCGTGTCACATGTTAATGGCCTTGCAACCCATTAACAATCCTGAAATTTACAGGAATACTTTAATTACATGAAATTCATACCATACTAAAACTGGATTAATACTTGAAGTACGTGGGGTACTCAAGAAAATTAGAATTATACTTGAAGTACGCGGGGTACTCAAGAAGAATAGAATTATACATAAAGTACTTGGTGTACACATGAATACTTGATTCATATATGAAAACATGATTTATACATGGATACATGATTTGTACAAGAAGATGATATTAAATTCGTTTTCTCAACAATACTTCAAAAACCGTTTATTCAATAAGATTTATTTCAAATCTTTTACAAACAAAGTATGAACTCGCTCAGCTTTATGTTGATTTTTCGCATGTTTCTTTCTCAGGTTGCATTTCTAAGACAAGGCACAGTTGGAATAGGAGGACCATGAAGAGTCGAGTACTTAGTGGCGTTCATTTTCTAAAAGACTTAGCTTTAAGACAAGGCACAGTTGGAATAGGAGGACCATGAAGAGTCGAGTACTTAGTGGCGTTCATTTTCTAAAAGACTTAGCTTAGTTGCTTCCGCTGTGCAATGAAGATACCAGTCCAGTCACGCCAATGCTCTGATATTTCGGGGTGTGACAGATTGGTATCAGAGCTATAGGTTACAACGAATAGGGTTGTCTGTAGAGATACCTAGGCTCTAACCTCAATTTCTCTCTGGGACTTAGATTATTAAAACCTGAATACATACAGAACGCCTAAGACTCGAATATGGTCTCCAACCGTTGCCGAAAAGCAAACAGTCAAAATTATGTTTCCAAACATACGCTAAAGTGGTGTTTTATACACGGTACATAAAACAATTACATACAGTACACAAAACTCTGAAAGTTTAGGGAACATCAATTTAAGACCTTCGGAAACTCGTGTTGAAGTTTATTAAAGGTCATCACGTAGGAACCACGTTTATTAACTCAGGAAAAACGCCATTATTGTGTCGTCTATGCTATTTTTAACCGAGCAGGTAACCTACGCAAAACAAAGTGCGGGCGTGCAAGATTTCACGAAACTCAATCTACATGACGACAGAGGTTGAAGTACGTTACATACGACTTTCGAGGAAGCGGCAGTTGGCACGCGGTGCTGCAAACGACACGAGTCATGCTAAGGAGAAGACGTATGTCTCCGCGTTCCCCCTAACTCAATAATGACAAATACGCTATGTCCGACACTCCGTGGTAATGTCACCTAATAACTGGTCGTCACATGCAACCCCAGGTAAAGTCCTTTAATTTCTTTTATTGAAATTTCGACTTTCACATTTACTGAGTAGATTTTCGTATCTCTGCTCCTCTTGATGGTCATTGTGTCACGACCATTTCTCTCAGCATAGCGAATATTCATTTGCTTCATTTCTTGAAAATTCATATGTTACGCATGCATCGTTTGTTACGCATGTGGTTCCGTTTCGAATAAAGCGTTTCATTGAAGTTCAAATATTGTTTCGCTAAATCTTATTGTTGATTTGTGATTCGAATGACCTGCATGATTATAATTTTTGGCTCCTTTGTTATCAAGTCAACACATTTTCTTGAAATTTATTTTCTTTTCAAGTTACATACATGGTTTTCGTTGTGACCATGCCGAAAGTCTTCTTGTCAATACATGCAATTATTGTCGGCTTGCGCCGAAGTCAGATTCAATTGTTGAACTTGTTCATTTCACATATTCAATCCAAGACACCATATGATGTATTGAAAACATCATATTCGAATTTGTTTTATCAATTGTTTCATTGTTCTGAGTCGTAGTAGATTTGCTTGATCTACGACTCCATTAGGTCATTTGTTGATATCGACACCTTGTGGTGTCAGTACAGACTTGTAGCTTGGGCTAATCATCATTGAACGTTTTATGCAAAACACAGGTGATACTTGTTCGATCACCACTATATTTGAATTGTTTCATTCACTACGATACCTTGTGGCGTCGGTAGAACTTGCAGCTTGGGCTGATCATTATCGAGCGTTTCATGCAAACTATTACATTTGAGCTTGTTGAAATCTAAATTCATTCATGGGATGCAATCATTTCTAGAATTCATTTGCATCTTGCGATACGTCCTTGAATTCACATCATTCGAATAAGTCTTGATTCGATTTCATGATCGTTCACTCTGGTACTATTCGTAATTACTTACATATAACGTAACTCTAAGGAGTTGACGTAGTCTAAATTTCGAGGACGAAATTTTATTAACAGGGGGAGACTGTGACGACCGGTAAATTTACGCTCTTAATTACGTGATTAACAGGTGATTACGCGATAATAAATAGTGTTTACATTGCAAATAAACTTAATTAGGCCTTTGGAGTGCCTCGGAACGTCTATACAACTTTACAATGCGCGAACGGTGGTTTACAGAGAAACCTGTGAAACGTTAAACGACAACAGATTGAAACCGAACATAATACTGACAACGCCAACAAATATGGAGGTTACACAAATATATTTGTGCTTATGGAGTTTGGGTTGCGATAGTGGGTCCCGTAGAAATTACGGACCACTTACACATGAGATGGGCTTGTGGACCCTGGGCCCAAGCCCGAAACCCATAAGCCTAAACCTACACAAAATAGGCAAAATCCCTGTAAATCTTTGCAAAATCTATACAAGATTTATAAAATCTTATCAAATCCTACCAAAATCTCTAAAGAGATTTTTGTCTCTAATTGAGAAACACAAGATCTTACAAGAAATATTTGTGAGATCTCTAAAAGATCTATATACAGGGGACAAAAGGAAATAACTAAGTCAATACCCACATGAATTATTATAAAACCCTTCTCCCTCTCGGCCATAAGTTGCAAACACAGAGAACATCATATTCCATATTTGAAACCCCATAAACAACACACTCAAAGTTGCACACACATAAAACACAAACACATAGGAGGTGTCATCTCTCCCAAACACCCTCACCCTACCCATTTTCCTTATACATTCAACAAAATAAACACCTTTGAGCTCCTACCTTTCCTCTCGATCTGTACAGCAAACACACACATAACCAGTCAACACCACACATCAACTCTCTCTCTCATGCGAGTCCGGCGACCGGACTTACCGGCGGAGCCGGTGACGTGGCGGCGGAGCACGGCAGTCAGCGATAACCACCAACCACACCCCCTTCTGTTGCACGAGATCAAACGGCCGGCCACCACCAGATGGTGGTGGCATACGACGGCGATAAGAGCGAGAAGAGGGAGGAGAGAGAGAGAGGAGTGGCGGAGAAAGAAAGAGACCAAGAGAGAAAGAGAGATTGGAGCCACGGACCGGCGGTCGGAGCCACGGACCAGCGGTCTTCGTCATTATCCGACGGGTTTGCCGGTAAGTTGTTTCGACCGAATCTGTTCCTTGCACTCAGATGAAGATGATGATATTTTATTGATGTTCAGCGATTCAAATCTGGGAGTTTTGGCTTCTTAGTTCAGGTTCGGGTTTCGCAGCGGGTCAAACCCGGTCGACTCGGTCAAACCGAGTCGACTCGGTCAACAATCAGTTAACTCGGGTCAATGGGTCAGACCTGGTGTGGTTCGGGTTCAGCTCAGATCGGGTCCGGTACGGTCAGATTTGTTAGTGACAGAAGCGGTTCGAGTTGACTCGGTCAACTCAGCGAGTTGACTCAGCTCAACTCAGTCAACGGCAACAGTCAACCAGTCAACAGGTCGGTTCGGGTTCGGTCAAACCCGGTCAGCAGCAGACAAGTTTAGCTCGGGTCAAGCGCGGAGCATACGGGTCAGATTTCGCGTTCGAGTTCGGTCAACTCGGTCCAACTCGGTCAGCCGAGTCAACTCAGTTGACTCGGTCAACTCAGTCGGCTCACTTGACATATTGACGGAAGACTTGGTAAAGATTTAACGACAAGATTATTTACGTTATATTATGGTTTTATTACGTGAAACGAGCTCTTGAAACCGACTGATTATAAATTACATTCGTCATATAATTGACAAAGTTTGCATATAGTTGAATCTTGATTAAATTGTGTTGAAATTTTGAAAATAAAACGACAACTTGTGTTGTCGGGGGCGTAAAAAAACAGAGGAAACTCTGCCCGTTTTTTTCGTGAAAAACCCTTAAACACGACACGTATTGTATTTCAAAAACGACGCTTAATGGAATTCTAGTTTATAAAACTTCAAACTTTGATAATTCCAAACGCTTTTACAAATAAATATAATGTTATATTTATTTCGAACGTCGTTAATTCGTATAACTTCTATAAAATAAATATAGCTTATATATTTATTTCAAGTGTTGTTTATAAAATAAATATAGATGTATATTTATTTCAAACACATGAATTCTTTTACAAAATAGCTACAGTCTATCTATTCAACGACTCGATGAAGTTCTTATAGAATAAATATAATATTTTATATTTATTACGAACGCCGAAACGGCATATACATATATTTTGGCAAAATATACAAGACGCAATATATATATATATATATGTATATATATATATATATATATAATACAAGCTTATTATACAATACTTTCATACGAATATTCCTACATACTCAAACGACTTCTCGCGGCAATTTAACTTAGTCATTTTCATTAAGTTAACTATTTACCGTCAAATCGTTCGATCAACGATTCGGTAGTGCTCGGTAACACGTAGATTAGTTACCACATTATTCGAAACTTATTAGATATTCCGTGTTAGGAATACTGTAGAATGCACGCTAGCAAGTCGAGCCTTGGAAACGACATCAAGAAGTCGTAAATTAGCTAGCTTTGCACAGGAATATTCAGGTGAGTTCATAACCCCACATTTTTACACTTTTATAAATGTTTTCGGGGTGGAAAGACATGCACTTTTTGCAAAGCATACAAGAATTATATATTTCTAAATCATGTTACAAAGAACACAAATGGTTTACGAAAAGCTTATGATTTATACCGGTTTTCCAAACAAGCGTATTTTTCTGAAAATACAAATACAAGAGTTTAAAAATACATGAGTTATGGTATAAAAATATAAAAATATAAGATACGCACTTGGTGAGGACGAGAACCAAGTGGGATGCGTTATGAGAAATGATAACAAGAAACGCACTTGGTGAGGACGAGAACCAAGTAGGATGCGTTATGAGAAATGATAATAAGAAACGCACTTGGTGAGGACGAGAACCAAGTAGGATGCGCTATGAGAAATAGTGTCACGAATAGGGTACAGAAGCACCATTAATCAACAATATACCTAGACCGCAGAACAAAAGGTTAGATCTAACGGGTGCCTGGCAGCCACACTCTCGGTGAGGGCGAGAATCGAGTAGTGCTTTTGTGTCTCAGAATATACCAATTAAATGCCTTAGGTTTGGTGACTTCCTATGTCGTGTCACATGTTAATGGCCTTGCAACCCATTAACAATCCTGAAATTTACAGGAATACTTTAATTACATGAAATTCATACCATACTAAAACTTGATTAATACTTGAAGTACGTGGGGTACTCAAGAAAATTAGAATTATAATTGAAGTACGTGGGGTACTCAAGAAAATTAGAATTATACTTGAAGTACGTGGGGTACTCAAGAAAATTAGAATTATACTTGAAGTACGCGGGGTACTCAAGAAGAATAGAATTATACATAAAGTACTTGGTGTACACATGAATACTTGATTTATATATGAAAACATGATTTATACATGGATACATGATTTGTACAAGAAGATGATTTTAAATTCGTTTTCTTCACAATACTTCAAAAACCGGTTATTCAAAAAGATTTATTTCAAATCTTTTACAAACAAACTATGAACTCGCTCAACTTTATGTTGATTTTTCGCATGTTTCTTTCTCAGGTTGCATTTCTAAGACAAGGCACGGTTGGAATAGGAGGACCATGAAGAGTCGAGTACTTAGTGGAATCATTTTCTAAAAGACTTAGCTTATTTGCTTCCGCTGTGCAATGAAGATACCGGTCCAATCACGCCAATGCTCTGATATTTCGGGGTGTGACAGATCGGTTATGAAAACTCTTTACTTTCTCTATTAAAGGTACCTAAAGGGAAATCATAATTGCCCCTTAAACTAATCAATAATTACAATTACTACTGTCACACCCCCAAAATCTACCTGCGGAGTATCACCGCTTGGGAGCGTGACTGACCAGGATCAAGCCACCAATCATATTGAACATGTAATTAATATCAAGTATAATAAATGTAAACCAATCATTCAATACGATAGGTGTTCAAAACATAGTCATAGTTTCAAAGTATAGCGGAAGCATAAGTATGAAAACCCAATGTGTAACATAAGTTCAAATGTTTAAATGTTTTAACATGGCATCCACGATCCATGCTCCACAACGACCTGCTCCTCCCTGTGCAAGCTCCATGTATCTAACGACCTGCAAAGCATGTAACAGAGGATCAACAACTAGTTGAGCGAGTTCACAGTTAACAGTTCAGTAATAGTATAGTGCGAGTAGTAGTATGTTCGTTCGTTATGTCATGTATCGTATTAGTTTCCATCGCGGCCTCCCAGGCAGGTGTGCGAAGATATTAGGGGATGTTTGTCACACCCCCAAAATCCCACCTGCGGAGTACTACCGCTTGGAGGCGTGACTGACCAGGATCCAGCCACCAATCATACTGAACAAGCATATAAATAGTTATAAAAGTTTAACCATTCACGATTGGTGTTCCAAAACAAATAAGTTTAAGTTGCAAGCGGAAGCATAAGTTTAAAGTTATAACATAAGTTCCAAAAGTTTCAAGTTTAACATAGTCTTGTAGCAATCCCTGTCCCACAACGATCTTCCTCCATGCAAGCTCCCACTGAGTACCTATGGTCCTGCAAAGCATGTAGTAACGAGTCAACAACTAGTTGAGTGAGTTCACGGGTGGGCGTTCGTTTTAGTTGTTTCGAAAACAGTTTACTTTATCTGGCATCCTGCCGTGGGGGTTACCCCATAGTTTTAAAAACGTGACCAGTTCGTTCCCAGTTACTCCGGCACTCCGGCCGTGGGGGCTACCCCATGTAGTTATCAGGCATTTCGGCCGTGGGGGCTACCCCATGTACATCATCTGGCTCTCCAGCCGTGGGGGCTACCCCATGTGTATACTAGACTCGTTACCGTATCGATTGCTGACTGTAGTCATGTTTATGTGCCCTGAAAACATCAATGTCTATCATCATTGACGTGCCCCAGATCCATTAGTTCACGCCCGTCCTCTGCGGCACGGTGTGAGGCTTGTCAGACCTAAATAGCGCTATCTAACTAATGACCCGCTCGCCATTGGCCCGGCGATTAGTCGATACAAAAAGGAGGGACTTCGTGATAGAGTTTTAGTCTAGTACGTTTATCCGTCCATCCGGACGAGGAATCACATTCCTGAACCACTGACGTCCTACCCAAGGTAGACGAGGAACCACGTTCCTTAACCCCGTTCCCAACCCAGGGAATCCCATGCTTTGTAAAGGGTGTGAACTCACCTCGGTTTGCTCGGCAGTTAATCACAGAAAGTCAATCAAGTCGCAAGTATTCAATAACGTCCTATCACGGTTATCACGTATAATCATAACATGAACATACTATCACTAAGCATTTAACAATAATCATCAAGAACACTAACAATAAACATCATCTCATGCATTTTATCATTTAACATGACTAACATAAATCCATAAACATTAAAAGCACTAACCGGTTGTGTGTGTGTGTGTGCCGATCCGAAGTTCCAAATCCGAGAGTTTCTTGTGTCAACCGAGTGGATCCGAGAGTCTTGGAAATGTGTTTGTGTGCTAGAGCTCTAGTGGGAGAGAAGATAGAAGTGTGTGTGTGTTGTAATGTTCAACAAAATGGTAACACTAACTAAGGTAGTGTATTTATAGTCAAAGTTCCAAGTGTGTGCACCCTATGGGTTTCGGCTAAGGGTTTACGGCCCAAAGGCCCAACCGGCCAAAGGTTCTCGGCCCAAGGCCCAAAACCGATTACTAGTCACTCGAGACCTCATGGTCTCGAGTCGGGTTCCTTGTTGTTTCGTGTCGGGTTCTCGGTTCACATATAACACACATACATATATACATACAATGCACACAAAACAAAGCACATAAAAGTTCACGTTATCATTTTAACTAGTCACATAACGTACAAGCAAGTTACAACGAAAGGTTCTAGATTTCGAGTTGTCACATCATCCCCAAGTTGAAAGAAATTTCGTCCCGAAATTTGATGGCACTCACTGAGGAAGCTAGTTAAGTTGCATGGTTTTCCTGGTTTTCCTGGGGTGTCACATCCACCCCCCGTTGATCTGGAATTTCGTCCCGAAATTCCGTAGCTTCAGCCTCAGTAGCGTTTGTACTGTTCTCAAACAGTTGGGGATACTTTTGTTTCATCCGATCTTCGCGCTCCCAGGTAAACTCTGGGCCGCGACGTGAGTTCCAACGAACTCGAACAAGAGGTATTCTAGTGCTCTCGAGGACCTTAACATCCCGGTCCGTGATCTCGACAGGTTCTTCGACGAATTTCAACTGTTCGTCGATCGTGAGTTCCTTCAGAGGAACTACGTGCGTCTCATCTGACAGACACTTCTTCAGATTTGACACATGGAAAACGTTGTGAACTGCCCCGAGTTCTGCTGGTAATTTCAGTCTGTAGGCCACCTTGCCTATTTTCTCAAGAATTTCGAAAGGTCCAACGTACCGTGGGTTGAGTTTCCCTCGTTTACCAAAACGAACCACACCCTTCCAGGGTGAAACTTTGAGTAAAACCCGCTCCCCAACCTGGAGCTCGAGTGGTTTCCTGCCCTTATCGGCGTATGCCTTCTGACGGTCACGAGCGGCCGCCATGCGTTGTCGTATTTGAGCGATCCGCTCAGTAGTGTCTACCACATGTTCTGGACCAGTGATTTGACTATCCCCCACCTCTGCCCAACAGAGGGGTGACCGGCATTTACGTCCGTACAATGCCTCAAACGGAGCAGCTTTAATGCTGGTGTGGTAGCTGTTATTGTACGAGAATTCTACGAGTGGCAGATGCTTTTCCCAGCTGTTGCCAAAGTCGATTACACAAGCGCGAAGCATGTCTTCTAGTGTTTGGATAGTACGCTCGGACTGCCCGTCCGTCTGCGGGTGGTACGCTGTGCTCATATCAAGACGTGAGCCAAAAGACTTGTGCATTGCCTGCCACAGTTCCGAAGTAAAACGTGCATCTCGATCAGAGATAATAGAAGTGGGCACCCCGTGCCTCGAAACAACTTCCTTGAGGTATATTTCTGCTAAAGTGGAGAATTTATCCGTCTCCTTGATTGCCAAAAAGTGTGCGGATTTTGTGAGTCGATCCACGATCACCCAAATAGTATCGTTCCCGCGCTGTGATCTAGGTAAGCCAGTAACGAAATCCATGGAAATTTGCTCCCATTTCCATTGTGGTATCTCTGGTTGCTGAAGTAGGCCTGAAGGTTTCTGATATTCCGTCTTGACTCGCGCACAAGTCAAACACTTGCTGACGTAAGTTGCTATGTGGGCCTTCATGCTAGGCCACCAATACGTAGTTTTAATATCGTGGTACATCTTGTCCGAACCAGGGTGTACCGAGTAGCGAGATTTGTGCGCTTCATCCATCACAAGTTCTCGTAAATCGCCATAGTGCGGGACCCAAATGCGTCCTGTTACATAATAAGCACCGTCTTCCTTCTGTTCTAAGCGTTGCCTTGACCCGCGTAGAGCTTCTGCTCTAACGTTTTCTGGCTTCAGTGCTTCTATCTGAGCAGCTCGTATTTGCGAAGGTAGACTAGAATGGATCGTGAGTTGTAAAGCTCTTACGCGCTTAGGCGTAGTGTCCTTCCGACTGAGGGCGTCTGCCACAACATTGGCCTTGCCCGGGTGATACCTGATAGAGCACTCGTAATCATTCAGCAGCTCGACCCATCGTCGCTGCCGCATATTCAGTTCCTTCTGCTTGAATATGTGTTCTAAACTTCTGTGGTCGGTGTAGATGGCGCACTTGGTTCCGTACAGGTAATGCCGCCATAGTTTAAGTGCGAAAACAACAGCTCCCAGCTCTAAATCATGTGTCGTGTAGTTCTTCTCGTGAACTTTGAGTTGTCGTGAGGCGTAAGCTATGACTTTATCTCGTTGCATCAATACACAACCAAGACCTTGAATTGATGCATCACAGTAAACCACAAAATCTTCTGTGCCCTCTGGCAATGAAAGGATAGGTGCACTGCAAAGTCTATCCTTTAGATGCTGAAAAGCTAACTCTTGTGCATTTCCCCAACGATAAACAACGCCTTTCTGCGTTAGTAAGGTGAGAGGCTGCGCGATCTTAGAAAAATCCTTAATGAATCTCCAGTAGTAACCTGCCAATCCCAAAAATTGGCGAATTTCCTTTGGTGTGCGAGGCGCAGGCCAGTTCTTAATAGATTCCACTTTGGATGGATCAACGTGAATCCCATCCTTGTTCACCACATGCCCTAGGAAATGGACCTCTCGAAGCCAGAAGTCGCATTTCGAGAACTTTGCGTAAAGCTGTTCCTTCCGGAGGAGTTCCAAAATAAGTCGTAGATGCTGTTCGTGCTCTTCTTTACTCTTAGAATAGATCAGGATGTCGTCGATGAAGACTATAACAAACTTGTCCAGGTACGGTTTGCACACTCGATTCATCAAATCCATAAAAACTGCCGGTGCGTTCGTCAGCCCAAACGGCATGACCAGAAACTCATAGTGCCCACATCGAGTCCTAAAAGCCGTCTTAGAGACATCCTCTTCCCGAACTCTCAGCTGGTGATATCCCGATCTCAAATCGATCTTCGAATAGTAGCTCGACCCCTGCAACTGGTCGAACAAGTCGTCAATACGCGGTAGTGGATAACGATTCTTCACAGTCACCTTGTTGAGTTCGCGATAGTCGATACACATTCTGAAGGTACCATCCTTCTTCTTCACAAATAACACTGGAGCTCCCCAAGGCGATGAGCTAGGACGAATGAAACCCTTATCCAAGAGTTCTTGTAGTTGCGTGGAGAGTTCTTCCAACTCTGATGGCGCTAAACGATAAGGTGCACGGGCTACAGGCGCGGCTCCAGGAGCTAGATCAATCTGAAACTCGACTTGGCGATGGGGCGGAAGACCAGGTAATTCCTCAGGGAATACCTCAGGATAATCGCGTACAACCGGAAAATCTTCTAGCTTCTTCTCCTTTTCTGTGGTATCAGTAACTAGAGCCAAAATCGCAGTGTGGCCCTTTCGTAAGCATTTCTGAGCCTTAAGAAGAGAGATGATGTTCTCAACAGCACTTCTCTTGTCGCCACGAATCATGAGAGGTTCACTACCTAAACCAGGAATACGAACGATCTTCTCGTTGCAAAGAATCTCTGCTCGGTGTTGGGATAACCAATCCATCCCAATGACAACGTCGAAACTACCCAAGACAATAGGAATAAGATCGATGGCGAAGGTCTGATTAGCGAGAATAAGCTGGCAACCCTTGACTACGTGCGAGGCTTCCAAACTCTTACCATTAGCTAGCTCTACGGTGTGCTTGTCGCTCAGGGGTGTAGGAATACGCTTAAGCATCTTACTAACTTCTAGTGACACATAGCTAGTATCGGCACCCGAATCAAATAAGACTGTAACATAAAAGTCGTCGAGAAGGAACTTACCCGTCACCACGTTGGGATCATTCCTTGCTTCACCTTGACCAATCACGAACACACGTCCCCTAGCACCATTGTTGTTGTTCCCATTGTTACCATTCCCCTGATTGTTGTTGTTCTGGTTCAGTTGGGGACAATCCTTCTTGAAGTGGCCTTCAGCTCCACACTGAAAGCACCCTTTGTTGTTACCCTGCTGCTGTCGCTGGTTCTGCTGAGGTTGCTGACGATTCTGGTTGACGGGGTATGCGCTTCTGCAATCCTTTGCAACATGACCAGGCTTGTTGCATCGATGACAGTTGCCCCTGGTGCATGGCCCACTGTGGTGTAGGCTGCAGCGATTGCACTTGGGGTGATTCCCCTTGTATCCACCATGACTTTGACCACCAGACGACTGCTGACTGGGGCTCTTGTGATCGTCCGTCTTTCTCTGCTGAGACTGAGTTTGCACTGAAGTTGAACCCCTGCTTGAAGTTCCATCCCATTTCCGTTTATCCCCACTAGAAGTACCAGAAGTAGTTGCAGCACCTATACGCTTCGGTAACTTGTTCTGCTCCACCGCTTGGTCAGTGAGACGGTGAGCCAACTGTACAACCTGCTGGATAGTAGTCAGCCTCGCTGAAGTCACATGACTTTGGATCTCTGGCACCAAGCCCTTGAGATAGAGTTCAATTCGCTTATACGGAGGATCCACCATAGTAGGACACAACAAGGCAAGCTCATGCGATCTCTTAGTGTATGCCTCAATTTCTGATCCTGACATCTTGAGATTGTAAAACTCATCCTCCAGTTTGTGAATGTCGTCACGACTGCAGTATTCCTCCCTGATCATTTCCTTGAAGTTTTCCCATGGGGTGGCGTTGGCAGCAACCAACCCTAACATCTGCACTTGAGCATTCCACCACGTGAGAGCCAAACCCTCGAGAGTACCAGTAGCATACTTCACCCTGCGCGCTTCAGGGCATTCGCACATTTCGAACACAGACTCCAGTTTCTCAAACCAGTGTAGGAGACCTACTGCTCCTTCAGTGCCGCTAAAAGTTGTGGGTCGACAGTCCATAAAGGTCTTAAAAGTGCACACCGGTGCCTGAGCATACTGACCTCCTGCGTGTGCAGCTGCGAGCGCTGCGGCAACTCGTTCGTTGATCAAAGCCGTCAACTGGGCTTGTGTCATGTTAACGCGTCCAGACATGGTTCTTCATAACAAGAGTAACACGTGTGGGAGAGGTTCGCGAAAGCACGATAGTAGGACAGAGTAAGCACGCACGTGTTCAAACAACAGTAGCTATACTAATCAAGCATACCATGAGCAGTGTACTACGCAACTAACAAGTAGGCAATATACATACATCATATTACCTAGAACGTCGAGCCTTGCATGAGGAGCGAAGTGTCGTTGTGGACCGTCGAGCGCTATACCGGTTATAGTCTGGTTTTAACAAAAACGTTTCTCCTTTATTAAAACCAAGTTCACTATAACCAATGGCTCTGATACCAATCTGTCACACCCCCAAAATCCCACCTGCGGAGTACTACCGCTTGGAGGCGTGACTGACCAGGATCCAGCCACCAATCATACTGAACAAGCATATAAATAGTTATAAAAGTTTAACCATTCACGATTGGTGTTCCAAAACAAATAAGTTTAAGTTGCAAGCGGAAGCATAAGTTTAAAGTTATAACATAAGTTCCAAAAGTTTCAAGTTTAACATAGTCTTGTAGCAATCCCTGTCCCACAACGATCTTCCTCCATGCAAGCTCCCACTGAGTACCTATGGTCCTGCAAAGCATGTAGTAACGAGTCAACAACTAGTTGAGTGAGTTCACGGGTGGGCGTTCGTTTTAGTTGTTTCGAAAACAGTTTACTTTATCTGGCATCCTGCCGTGGGGGTTACCCCATAGTTTTAAAAACGTGACCAGTTCGTTCCCAGTTACTCCGGCACTCCGGCCGTGGGGGCTACCCCATGTAGTTATCAGGCATTTCGGCCGTGGGGGCTACCCCATGTACATCATCTGGCTCTCCAGCCGTGGGGGCTACCCCATGTGTATACTAGACTCGTTACCGTATCGATTGCTGACTGTAGTCATGTTTATGTGCCCTGAAAACATCAATGTCTATCATCATTGACGTGCCCCAGATCCATTAGTTCACGCCCGTCCTCTGCGGCACGGTGTGAGGCTTGTCAGACCTAAATAGCGCTATCTAACTAATGACCCGCTCGCCATTGGCCCGGCGATTAGTCGATACAAAAAGGAGGGACTTCGTGATAGAGTTTTAGTCTAGTACGTTTATCCGTCCATCCGGACGAGGAATCACATTCCTGAACCACTGACGTCCTACCCAAGGTAGACGAGGAACCACGTTCCTTAACCCCGTTCCCAACCCAGGGAATCCCATGCTTTGTAAAGGGTGTGAACTCACCTCGGTTTGCTCGGCAGTTAATCACAGAAAGTCAATCAAGTCGCAAGTATTCAATAACGTCCTATCACGGTTATCACGTATAATCATAACATGAACATACTATCACTAAGCATTTAACAATAATCATCAAGAACACTAACAATAAACATCATCTCATGCATTTTATCATTTAACATGACTAACATAAATCCATAAACATTAAAAGCACTAACCGGTTGTGTGTGTGTGTGTGCCGATCCGAAGTTCCAAATCCGAGAGTTTCTTGTGTCAACCGAGTGGATCCGAGAGTCTTGGAAATGTGTTTGTGTGCTAGAGCTCTAGTGGGAGAGAAGATAGAAGTGTGTGTGTGTTGTAATGTTCAACAAAATGGTAACACTAACTAAGGTAGTGTATTTATAGTCAAAGTTCCAAGTGTGTGCACCCTATGGGTTTCGGCTAAGGGTTTACGGCCCAAAGGCCCAACCGGCCAAAGGTTCTCGGCCCAAGGCCCAAAACCGATTACTAGTCACTCGAGACCTCATGGTCTCGAGTCGGGTTCCTTGTTGTTTCGTGTCGGGTTCTCGGTTCACATATAACACACATACATATATACATACAATGCACACAAAACAAAGCACATAAAAGTTCACGTTATCATTTTAACTAGTCACATAACGTACAAGCAAGTTACAACGAAAGGTTCTAGATTTCGAGTTGTCACAATGTTCATCCCGAGTATTCTAGACTAGGTTTACCTGTATCGCGGCCTACCAGGCAGGTGTGCAAAGATTAGTAAATTCAGTTCGCGGCCTTCCAAAGGCAGGTGTGCGAAGTCAGTCATAATATCGCGGCCAACCCTTGGCAGGTGTGCGAAGATCAGTTCAATAAGTGTTACTAGTCTAGTCATATTCTTATCGTTAGGTTCTATCAACTGAGTATGTACAATAAAGTAATCCAATCCCATTCCCACCCTGGGAACCCCATGCCTTGGCTGTGTGAACTCACCTTGGTTTGCTCGGTATGCTAAAGAATACACACGCTCACAGTTAGTCAATCGCGACCTATCGTATGCACGTATATTCAATCAGTTCACGTTCGTAACAACCCGCATGCAATCTAATGTCACATAGTGCTTGATAGCTAATATCATGTATCAATCATGTATCACGTAACAGTTTACCCATTCATACAATTCACGCTTCGCATCAGTATCTTTCACAGTTTGTTCTAATCATGGTTAATCAATTGCATGCTTGACAGAGTTAACGGGTTCAACAAAGTTTACAACTTAACAGAAATCAACATACATACTAGAATATATCTAATAGTGTTGATTATCTAATAAAGTTCACAAACAATTAGGTTACTAGCTTACCAACTTAACCGGAGTTCGCTTGTTTAACAGAGTTGCATACCTGAAGTTAACTACTCAATTAACAAGTTAACATATAAAATTCTAATTGTGTTAATTATCTAAACTCGGACCAGAGGCTTCCCCATATAAAATTCGGATAAGGGCTCCAAGGCCCAAAAACTTGGACAAGATCACACAAAAGGTCGGACCTATTTGCTGTGATATCAAAACTCGGACCAAGGGGCAAGGGGGTCACAAAGTCGGACCACCCTTTGGCCTTTAAAACTCGGGCATTACCTATGATAATGAAGCTCGGACCAAGGGTGTGGGATTAAAGATCGGACAAGCATAGGTAGGGGGTAAAAAGTCGGACCACACATGGTGGGGTGTCAAACACGGACTACATGTGTGACAATAAAAACTCGGACCACTAACACTTTAAAACTCGGACCCCTTGTGGTTTCATGAAACTCGGTCATATGTTACACATAAAACTCAGATAGAACTTGAATAATAAACCTCGGACTCCATTATAATCAAAAAGGTCAGACAGTTAAGAGCCATTACAATATTCGGACAAAGCTTCATAACAAAACTCAGACTATTTTTTCTTGGTTACAAACTCAGACAACACGTGCATACGAAATTCGGATGAAACACAATTCATGAAACTCAGACAAGTTCATTGATTCGTTTCTGCATCATAACAATTACGTTTTTCTTGGTTTCTAACCCTAATATCATCCACAGTGACGGCAGAATCATAATCAATCCACGTATGATCAACAATAATCAACCTATAATCATTACAGGAACCATCTATCCATCAAACAACTAATCACCATCATCAATAAATTCAGAATCAAATCGAAATCACAGCCTATCACATGAAGAACTAGGGTTTTAACATCAATCAATCAATCAACAATTAACATCAAACAATGATTAAACAATTACCTTGATTCGATTCTAGATGGATTGGCAATCAAACTTGATGCAAAGGACTTGTGAATCCAAGAATGAGAAGATGGTTGTAGAGAGGATTAGGGAATGTGGGTGTACGTGTTTTGATTCTTGTGATGATTAGGGAATGATTAGTGAAAGAGATTAGGGTTAAGTATGGTTTAATTTTCACTAATTACTCTATACACCCTGAATTATTATATTTTACACAAGCATACCATCTTACAAGCATTTCACAGTTTCACCATCAAGTTCACATAATTGGCAAGTCTATCACAATTAATCAAACAACCATGCACAATCACACAATACGATTTATTGCATCAACGCGTATATCATTCCATAGCAATCAATTGTGCAAATAATTAACTACACGAACAATGAACGTGCAATAAATGCGAAATAGAAATCTTGGAAATTCGAGTTGTCACATTATCCCCAACTTAAAAGAAATTTCGTCCCGAAATTTGGTACGCACTCACTGAGGAAGCTAGGTAAGTTATATCGTTCACTGGTTTTCCTGGGGTGTCACATCATCCCCCCGTTGATTTGGAATTTCGTCCCGAAATTCAGTAGTAGTAGCTTCTGCCTCAGTAGTGGTTGCATTGGTTTCGAATAACTGGGGGTACTTTTCTTTCATTTGGTCTTCGCGTTCCCAGGTGTACTCTGGGCCACATCGGGAGTTCCAACGAACTCGAACAAGAGGGATTCTCTTGTGCTTGAGGACCTTAACATCCCGGTCTGTGATTTCAACTGGCTCCTCGACGAACTGCAACCGCTCGTCGATAGTGAGTTCCTTAAAAGGAATGATAAGGGTCTCATCTGACAGGCACTTCTTCAGATTAGACACGTGAAAAACATTGTGAACTGCACCGAGTTCAGCTGGTAGGTTTAATCTGTAGGCTACTGGGCCTATTCTTTCTATAATCTCGAATGGTCCGACATACCGCGGATTGAGTTTGCCTCGTTTTCCAAAACGAACCACACCCTTCCTGGGTGAGACTTTAAGTAATACCCGGTCCCCGACCTGAAATTCCAATGGCTTTTTACGCTTATCCGCGTAGGCTTTCTGAAGGTCGCGTGCTGCCGCCATGCGTTGTCGTATCTGTGCAATCTTTTCTGTGGCGTCCACTACAATCTCTGGACCCGTGATCTGACTATCCCCCACCTCTGCCCAACAGAGAGGTGACCGACATTTACGTCCGTACAATGCCTCGAATGGAGCGGCTTGTATGCTGGTGTGATAACTGTTATTATACGAAAACTCCACCAAAGGGAGATGCTTTTCCCAGCCGTTGCCGAAATCAATAACACATGCCCGAAGCATGTCTTCAAGAGTCTAGATCGTTCGCTCAGACTGCCCATCCGTCTGAGGATGATATGCTGTGCTCATGTCTAATCGTGAGCCGAAAGATTTGTGCATCGCTTGCCATAGCTCTGACGTGAATCGTGCGTCCCGATCCGAAATGATGGAGGTGGGCACCCCGTGCCTCGAAACAACTTCTTTAAGATAGATGTCTGCGAGAGTGGAGAACTTATCCGTTTCCTTTATAGCCAGGAAGTGTGCAGACTTGGTGAGTCGATCCACGATCACCCATATAGTATCATTCCCACGCTGGGATCTGGGTAAGCCCGTAACAAAATCCATTGAAATTTCTTCCCATTTCCATTGTGGTATCCTGGGTTGCTGAAGTAGACCCGCTGGTTTCTGATATTCAACCTTGACTCTGGCACAGGTCAAGCACTTGCCAACATAGGTGGCGATATGGGCCTTCATGCTAGGCCACCAATAAGTAGTTCTGATGTCGTGGTACATTTTGTCCGACCCTGGATGTACCGAGTAGCGAGACTTGTGTGCTTCATCCATCACAAGTTCTCGTAAACCGCCATAAAGTGGGACCCAAATACGCCCCGTTACATAGTAGGCGCCGTCTTCCTTTTGTTCCATACGTTGCCTTGAGCCGCGTAAGGCTTCAGCCTTGACGTTTTCGGGTTTCAATGCTTCTATCTGAGCAGCTCGTATCTGTGCAGGAAGACTGGACTGAATAGTAAGCTGTAGCGCTCGCACGCGCTTAGGTAGGGTGTCTTTCCGACTGAGGGCATCAGCCACAACATTGGCTTTGCCTGGATGGTACTTGATGGCGCATTCTTAGTCGTTCAGTAGTTCAACCCATCTCCGTTGACGCATGTTCAAATCCTTTTGCTTGAGGATATGCTCGAGACTCCTGTGATCGGTGTAAATCGTGCACCTGGTACCGTACAGGTAGTGTCGCCATATCTTAAGCGCGAAAACAACAGCTCCCAGCTCTAAATCGTGCGTCGTGTAATTCCGTTCATGAATCTTGAGTTGCCGCGAAGCGTAAGCAATAACCTTATCCCGTTGCATCAATACGCAACCAAGACCCTGTATCGATGCGTCACAATAAACCACGAAGTCATCTGTGCCCTCCGGCAATGAGAGAATAGGTGCACTGCAAAGCCTATCCTTTAGGTACTGAAAAGCGGTCTCTTGGGAATCTCCCCAACGGTAGGTGACACCTTTCTGTGTCAGCATAGTAAGCGGCTGCGCGATCTTCGAAAAGTCTTTGATGAATCGCCTGTAATACCCCGCCAAACCCAAGAATTGGCGTATTTCCGTCGGTGTACGCGGTGCAGGCCAGTTCCTGATCGAATCTACCTTGGATGGATCAACATGAATCCCATCCCTGTTCACCACATGGCCTAAGAAGTGGACTTCACGAAGCCAGAAGTCGCATTTTGAAAACTTTGCGTACAGTTGCTCCTTTCGAAGAAGTTCCAAGATAAGGCGTAACTGCTGCTCATGTTCCTCCTGACTCTTGGAGTAGATCAGAATGTCGTCGATGAAGACAATGACGAACTTGTCAAGATAGGGTTTGCACACCCTGTTCATAAGATCCATGAAAACTGCAGGCGCGTTCGTAAGCCCGAATGGCATAACAAGAAACTCGTAATGGCCGTAGCGAGTTCTGAATGCTGTCTTGGAGACGTCCTCATCCCGGACTCTCAGCTGATGATACCCTGACCTTAAATCAATCTTGGAATAGTAACTCGACCCTTGCAAATGATCGAATAAGTCGTCAATACGAGGAAGAGGATAACGGTTCTTCACCGTCACCTTGTTCAATTCACGGTAATCGATGCACATCCTGAAAGTGCCATCCTTCTTTTTCACAAATAATACTGGAGCTCCCCAAGGCGAAGAACTTGGACGAATAAAGCCCTTTTCCAAGAGCTCTTGTAGTTGCTTTGAAATTTCTTCCAGTTCAGTTGGAGCTAAACGATACGGTGCGCGGGCTATTGGTGCTGCTCCTGGAGTTAACTCAATCTGAAACTCGACTTGGCGATGAGGCGGTAAACCGGGTAAATCTTCAGGAAACACCTGAGGAAAGTCACGTACAACTGGAATATCCTCCAGCTTCTTTTCTTTCGTCGATGCATCCGAAACAAGAGCCAAAATGGCTGTGTGCCCTTTACGTAAACATTTCTGAGCCTTCAAGAAGGAGATGATGCCAACCACTGCACCACTCTTGTCGCCTTGTACTTCGAGAGGTTCTTGACTAGAGCGAGGAATACGGATGACCTTTTCCTTGCATAAAATCTCTGCGCGATGTTGGGATAACCAATCCATACCGATGACGACGTCGAAACTACCCAAAACTATGGGTATAAGATCAATCGAGAAGGTCTGACCCGCTAGAACAATACTACAACCCTTGACTACATGTGCGGCTTCTACACTTTTACCATTGGCTAGTTCTACGACGTGTTTGGTGTTTAGGGGTGTTGGTGTACGTTTTAACAATTTACTCATTTTCAATGACATATAACTTGTATCAGCACCCGAATCAAATAAGACAGTAACATAAATATCGTCGAGAAGAAACTTACCCATAACCACATTGGGATCATTCACTGCGTCACCCCGACCTAACACAAACATACGACCACGAGCCTCGTTGCCATTGTTGTTGTTGTTTCCCCCGTTGTTGTTGTTGTTGTTCCCGTTGCCCTGGTTGTTGTTGCGATTCTGATTCTGGTTCAGTTGAGGGCAATCACGTTTGTAGTGGCCTTCAGCCCCACACTGGAAACATCCCCGGTTTCTACGCTGTGGCTGCTGGTGTTGGTTCTGTGGAGCTGGCGGTGGGAGTTGCTGGTTCTGATTTGCTGGCCGTGAGCTTCTACAATCCTTAGCCTCATGACCCATCTTGAGGCATCTTTGACAACGTTCCCTGCGACATCTTCCGCTGTGGTGTCTGTTGCACTTATTACACAGTGGGTGAATTCCCCGATATCCACCCTGCCCCTGACTGCCAGATGATTGCTGACTCGAATTCTGGTAGTCATTTGTCTTGCGCTGCTGAGACTGAACAGAAACTGATCCCTTGCTGGAATCCCCCTCCCATTTCCTCTTGTTGTCACTGGGAGTAGCAGAAGTAGTGACACCAGCAGTGGTAGCCTTGACACGTTTTGGCAGCCTGTTCTGATCCACTGCCTGATCTGTAATACGATGAG